>NC_052086.1:8723835-9025501 GCF_015852505.1 Tachyglossus aculeatus
CTCCAAAAGGCCTTCCCAGACTAAGCCCCACTTTACCTCATCTCCCATTCCCTTCTGCATAGCCCTGACTTGCTCCACCCCGCACTGCCAGCCCCACACACTTAAGTATATATCTGCAATTTTATTTGTTGTTATGGATGTCTGTCTCCCCACCTCTAGACTGTGAGCTCGCTGTGGGCAGGGAATGTCGCTGTTTATTGTTGTATTGTACTTTCACAAGCAGTCAGTATAGTGCTCTGCACACAGTAAGTGCTTAATAAATATGATTGAATGAGTGAATGAATGCTTCCTTCCCCCTCATACTATAGTGCTTCTTTTGGCTCATCTGGGCTGGGCAGAGCTGGCCCACAGGGCGAGGAAGAATTTGAATCCGGCCCTAAGTCTGGGTAGGATATGTTTTCTGGCTTCAAATTGGGCCCTGACAGTAGTCAAGACCTGATAATAGAACGTGGGCAGAGAATGTGTCAACCAATCCACCGGCAATGTACCCTCCCAAGTGCTTAGAATGTGTTCTGCAAACAGTAAACGTTCGATAAATACTAATGGGTTGATTTTGATTTTTTTTATGGTATTTGTTAAGCGCTTACCATGTGTCAAACACTGTTCTAAGTACCAGGGTAAATTCAAGTTAATCAGGTTGGACACAGTCCGAAACCGACAAGGGGCTCACAATCTAAGTAGGAGGGAGAAGAGATATTTAATCCCCATTTTACAGTTGAGGAAACTGAGACACAAAGGAATTAAGTAACTTGCCCAAAGTCACGTAGTCACACAATTGGCAGAGTTGAGATTAGAACTCATGTCCTCTGACTCTCAGGCCAATGTTCTTTCCACTAGGCAATGATGGTTAGGTGCTTACTCTGTGCCAAACACTGTACTATGCTCTGGCGTCGGTACAAGATCAACAAGTAAAAGCCCAGTTCCCATCCCACCCAGAGAACACAGTCCAACTGGGGGAACGAGAAGGGGTATTTGCTCCCCAATTACATCCATGTATATATGCTTGTACATATTTATTACTCTATTTATTTATTTATTTATTTTACTTGTACATATCTATTCTATTTATTTTATTTTGTTAGTATGTTTGGTTTTGTTCTCTGTCTCCCCCTTTTAGATTGTGAGCCCACTGTTGGGTAGGGACTGTCTCTATATGTTGCCAATTTGTACTTCCCAAGAGCTTAGTACAGTGCTCTGCACACAGTAAGCGCTCAATAAATACGATTGATGATGATGATGATGATCCATGAGAAAACTGAGGCCCAGACTTGTCCAAAATCATTTAGCCAGCAGGTGGTAGAGCTAGGATTAGAACCCAGGTCCCCTTACTCCCGGTCCAGCACTGGCCTGGCCCCCAATGCTCCCCAGAGATCAGAGGTGATTTCTCTCCTACCTTAAGATTAGCCCTTTCTCAATAAATACTACTGATTGATTTCTTCTTGAATGCTCTTTCTCTTTTCAGATCACCCCAGGAAACTGAAAGAGTGTTTGACTTTCCCCCGCCCTTTATAGGTTTTGTTTGGGAAAGAGCCTTCTAACTGGAGAATACCAATTTTCCCTTGCGAGTGTCGGTGAAGACACAGAATTAGTGCTTTCTGCACTGGCCTTACTGCTCTGATTGCCCTGGTGCCCAGAGATCAGGTAGGGCTTTAAGGAGCTGAGTTGCTTTCTTCCTTCCCTTCAACCAACACACGCTCTCCAGATCCAGGAAAGACCAAATGCTTCCAGCTGAATCATTTGCCTAATTAATAATAATATTTGTTAAGGATTTACTATGTGCCAAGAACTATACCAAGCCCTGGGGTAGATACAAGTTCATTGGGTCCCCCATGGGGCTCACCATCTGGAGGAAGAACAGATATTGAATCCCCTCTTTACAGGTGAGGGAACTGAGGCCCAGACAAGTTGTGACTTGCCCCAAATCACACGGCAGGTACGTGGTGGAGGCAGAATTAGAACCCAGATCCTCTGACGCCCAGGCCCATGTTCTTTCCACTGAGCCACGTTTGTTTCCAGGTTCCTAGTTCCTAGTTTTTTTCTAGTTTTTTCTAGTTTTTTCTAGTTTTTTCCTAGTTTCCTAGTTCATGTTTCCTAGTTCCAGGGATGTTTTCTTTAACTTGGAAACCGTCTTCTTCCCTATCGGCAAATTCCGTGAAAATGGGAGAGGATGCAGGGGGGGTAAGGTCATAGGGGTGGGCTGGGGAGCCCAAATACCTCTTCTTCTTCAGCTGTTGCCTCACGAAGTTCCCAGTAGCCTGGTTCTGGAAAGTGTAATACTGGGCCCAGTAGATACAGATATCGACGTAGTTTCGGAGCAGCTCTATGATGGCCCGAAATCCCGCCGCGGTACTGAAATTCTCCGCTTCCTTGGCCCCCATCTCCCATGCGTATTTGGGGGGCAGGGAGGCTCTTGGATACCTGACTTTCAGGTGCTGTTGTGGGAGAAAAGGGTTTCTGTGAGTCAGGTGTGGAGTTTTGGAGGTTCTGTTGAATGAAAACCATTTCTACTCCTCTGGGTGAACCCAAAAAAAAATGGCAATTTCATTTTTTTTTTGGTAAGATTGGATTTAAGTTGATTTATGAGTCCATCCTAATTCTGCCATGGCAAACTTAACTGATCTTGCATATTTTAGGCTTGAAATGTCAATCTCGCCACGGTCAATAGAATTGTCAAGCGTTTGGGAAAGTGATTATCTGGGAGGATTGGTCAGCTTTAAATGGACCATAGGTACTTTTTTTTCGTGGTCAGGAATGGTTTGTGGTAAGCACTGAGGTCAATCCATTACACCAACTTAAGAAAATCCCAAAGAATCAGGTGTTCCTTGCCCACAGGGAGCTTACAATCCAATATTTATGGATGGTGGAATCAGAGTAAATCATTAAATCATCAGTTGACTATGCATACACAGTAAAGTGCTGAAGATGGTATAAATAGTAGAAGTATCAGAGGTAGTAGCACTTATGTATACATCTGAAATATATTTTAATGTCTCCCCCTCTAGTCTGGAAGCTCGTTGTGGGCAAGGATCCTGTCTACCAACTCTGTTGTTGTACTCTAAAGTGCTTAATACAGTGCTCTGAACACAGTAAGCGCTCAATACATACTATCGATAGATTGATTGATAATAGTGGTAGTAGTTAGTAGTAGTAGCAGCAGTGCTTATTGAACGCCCACTTGGTGCGGAGCACCAAACTAGGTGCTCGGAAGAACAGAATAAAGAACCAATCGATCCATCCATGGTATTTGTTGAGTGCTTACTGTGTGCCGAGCACTGTACGAAGCGCTTGGGAAAGTACAGTACAACAGAGTAGGTAGAAATACTCCCTGCCCATAAGAAGCTAACAGTCTAGAAATATGTACATATCTTTAAATTATAGATTATAAATTATTTTTTATTCATATTAACATCTGTCTCCCCCTCTAGACTGTAAGTTTGTTGTGGTCAGGGAACGTGTCTGCTAATTCTGTTGTTTTGCACTCTCCCATACTCTTAGTACAGCACTCAATAGATGCTCAATAAATATGATTGATTGACTGAGGAGACAGACATGAATATAAATTAATAAATTGCATGCTTGTACATAAGCGCTGTAGGACCGGAAAGAAATCCAAGGGGAATGGCCCCTTGGATTGAATTAAGAGGTGATTTCTCTCCTACTTTAAGATTAGCCCTTTCTCAATAAATACTACTGATGGATTTCTTCTTGAATGTTCTTTCTCTTTTCAGATAACCCCAGGAAACTGAAAGAGTGTTTGACTTTCCACCGCCCTTTATAGGTTTTGTTTGGGACAGAGCCTTCTAACCAGAGAGTACCAATTTTCCCTTTGAGTGTCGGTGAAGACACAGAATTAGGGATTTTAAGGGGATGGGAACTGGAGAGGGTCAAGTTTTAAAAACCACTTAAACCAGAAAGCCACCATTTTAGGGTTCTTTCAGTCCTAATAATAAATGTGGTATGTTAAGCACTAACTTTGTGCTAAGCAGTGTACTAAGCTTGGGGAAAATATAAGATAATCAGGTCGGACACAGTCACTGTCCCACGTGGGTTCTGTGCTCTAAGGAGAAGGGAGGACAGGTATCGAATCCCCATTTCACAGATGAAGAAACGGAGAAACCGAAAAGTCAAGTGAATCGCCCAAGGTGTCTCAGCAGGCAAGTGGCAGAGCCGGGATGAGAACCCAGGTCCTCTCACTCCCAGGCCCGGGCTCTTTCCACTCTCAGCCAATAGTATTTATTGAGCACTTACTATGTGCAGAGCACTGTACACGGGCATCCTCCCCCTGGCCTGGAATGCCCTCCCTCCATACATCCACCAAGCTAGCTCTCTTCCTCCCTTCAAAGCCCTACTGAGAGCTCACCTCCTCCGGGAGGCCTTCCCGGACTGAGCCCCCTTTTTCCTCTCCTCCTCCCCTTCCCATAGACCCCCTCCCCCAGCCTACCCCCTTCCCCTCCCCACACTACTTGTGTTTATACATACTTATTACTCTATTTTATTAATGATGTGTATATAGCAATAATTCTATTTATTCTGTTGGCATTGACACCTGTCTACTTGTTGTGTTAGGGGTTTTTTTGTCTGTCTCCCCCTTCTAGACCGTTGTTAGGTTATTACTCTATTTTATTAATGATGTGTATATAGCAATAATTCTATTTATTCTGTTGGCATTGACACCCGTCTACTTGTTGTGTTAGGGGGTTTTTTGTCTGTCTCCCCCTTCTAGACCGTTGTTAGGTTGGGACCGTCTCTATTGGTTGCCGATTTGTACTTCCCAAACGCTTCGTACAGTGCTCTGTACACATTAAGCGTTCAATGAATGAATGAAGGGGGTTATCCGAGGGATCTTTCCCCCTGGCCCCGATGACAAGGAGGGAAGGCGGGACCCAGGCGTCCGGCTCGTCCAGCCCCAAATAGGAAACGAAACTAATGGGGAGGCAGGCCGGGCGGGGGCAGGACCCAGATGTCCGGCTCGCCCAGCCCCAAGCAGGAAACGAAACTGATGGGGAGGCAGGCCTGGGGGACGCTCAGAGCAGCCAGGTAGCCTGACAGCTCCGCAGCCAACACCTCTCTCCTCCCTCAGAGCCCCTCACCCTTCTCTGCAGCCCCCTGCCCGACCCCCTTTCTTTTGGTGGGGATGGAGCGGAGGCTGGTGGCGGACATGCATCCTCGGGAGCTGGACGGGTTCATCGCAGCGGTCCTGCTGCCGGACACGAAGTTCCGGACCCAGATCCGCCAGGCCGTCCGGGATATCTGCGAGTTCCTCAAGCAGAGGGGCTTCCGAGATGCCCGCCCGCCCGTCCGCGTCCTCAAAGTCGTCAAGGTGACACCGGGACAGGACACGACCGGACGGGACCGGACAGTACTGGGACCAGACAGGACAGGACTGGGACTGGACAGGGACCGACATGACTGGGCAGGACCGGACAGGAGTGGGACCGGACAGAACCGGGACCAGACAGGACTGGGACCAGACAGGACCGGACAGGACAGGACTGGGACTGGACAGACACCGACAGGACAGGACAGGCACCTGTATATATGTATGTACGTATTTATTACTCTATTTATTTATTTATTTTACTTGTCCATATCTATTCTATTTATTTTATTTTGTTAATATGTTTTGTTTTGTTCCCTGTCTCCCCCTTCTAGACTGTGAGCCCACTGTTGGGTAGGGACCGTCTCTATATGTTGCCAACTTGTACTTTCCCAAGCGCTTAGTACGGTGTTCTGCACATAGTAAGTGCTCAATAAATACGATTGATTGATTGATTGATTGATTGACAGGACCAGACAGGGAGCGACAGGACAGGACAGGACCGGACAGGAGTGGGACCGGACAGGGACTGACAGGACAGGACAGAACAGGAGTGGGACCGGACAGAACCGGGACCAGACAGGACTGGGACCAGACAGGACCGGACAGGACAGGACTGGGACTGGACAGACACCGACAGGACAGGACAGGCACCTGTATATATGTATGTACGTATTTATTACTCTATTTATTTATTTATTTTACTTGTCCATATCTATTCTATTTATTTTATTTTGTTAATATGTTTTGTTTTGTTCCCTGTCTCCCCCTTCTAGACTGTGAGCCCACTGTTGGGTAGGGACCGTCTCTATATGTTGCCAACTTGTACTTTCCCAAGCGCTTAGTACGGTGTTCTGCACATAGTAAGTGCTCAATAAATACGATTGATTGATTGATTGATTGATTGACAGGGCCAGACAGGGAGCGACAGGACAGGACAGGACCGGACAGGAGTGGGACCAGACAGGGACTGACAGGACAGGACAGGAGTGGGACCGGACAGAACCAGGACCAGACAGGACAGGACAGGACCAGACAGGACAGGACCGGACAGGACTCAGACAGGACTGGGACCAGACAGGACCGGACAGAACAGGACTGGGACTGGACAGGGACCGACAGGACAGGACTGGACAGGACAGGACCAGACAGGGACTGACAGGACAGGACCGGACAGGAGTGGGACCAGACAGGGACTGACAGGACAGGACAGGAGTGGGACCAGACAGGGACTGACAGGACAGGACAGGACCGGACAGGAGTGGGACCGTACAGGAGCGGGACCAGCCAAGACAGGACAGGACCAGACAGGACAGGACCGGACAGGACTCGGACAGGACTGGGACCAGACAGGACAGGACTAGGACCGGACTGGACCGGACCAGGCAGGACAGGACAGGACTGGGACTGGACAGGGACGGACAGGACTGGGACCAGACAGGCCTGGACAGGACTGGGACCAGACAGGATTCGGACCAGACACAACAGGACAGGACTGGGACCGGACAGGGACTGGAGACGGACCAGACCGGACAGCGTCGAGGCGGGGGAGCATCATGGGAGGTCAGCGATGGGGGGCAGGACCAGAGAGAGGGGTGGCCCAGTGGCCAGAGCCCGGGCTAGGCCGCCACAGGTCGGGGGTTCGAATCCCGCCTCCGCCACCTGTCTGCTGGGTGGCCTTGGGCCAGTCGCTTTACTTCTCCAGGCTTCAGTGACCTCATCTGGAAAATGGAGGGATCAAGACTGTGGTCAATGTGACTACCTTGTAAGGCCCCCAGCGCTTCGGAGGGACGGGGCGTTCGGAGGCTCTGGGGATGAAGCCATTACATCGTTTCTTCCTTCTTACCTTCCTTCCTCCCTTCCTTTAATGACATTCTTCCTTCCTCTTCAGGGAGGGTCATCGGGCAAAGGCACTTCCCTGAAAGGTGGTTCCGACGCCGACCTGGTGGTGTTCGTCAGCTCCCTCCAAAGCTACCAGCAACAACTCAGGGACCGGAGAGAGATCCTCCAGGAAATCATGAAGCAGCTGCAAATCTGGGAAAAAGAGCAACGGTTACGAGTGAAATTTCAGATCTCAAGGCATGACAACCCTCGGGTGCTCAGTTTTCAACTGATGTCAGGAGACGGCAGAGAATGGGTGGACTTTGATGTCCTGCCAGCCTACGATGCCTTGGGTGAGAGCCCACTGAAGTAGAAGTAGTAGTAATAGTAGCAGCATAGCTTAGTGGAAAGAGCACAGGCTTGGGAGTCAGAGGACGTGGGTTCTAATCCCGACTCTGCCATTTGCTATATCACCTTAGGCAAGCCACTTAACTTCCCTGTGCCTCAATTACCTCATCTGGTAAGCGCTTGGTACAATGCTCTGCACACAGTAAGCGCTCGATAAATACGATTGAATGAATGTAAAACGGGGATTAAGACATTGAGTTCCACGTGGGACAACCTGATGGCCTTGTATCTACCCCAGCGGTTAGAACAGTGCTGGGCACATAGTAAGAGCTTAAGCCTTGACTCGCTCCCTTTATTCATTCCCCCCTCCCAGCCCCATAGCATTTGTGTACATATCTTTAATTCATTTATTTATATTAATATCTGCTTCCCCCTCTAGACTGTAAGCTCATTTTGTGGCAGGGATTGTGTCTGTTTATTGTTATTTTGTACGCTCCCAAGTGCTTAGTACAGTGCTGTGCACACTGTAAGCAATCAATAGGATTGATGCCTTGGGTGATGCCTAGTAGTACTAGTACTACAAGCAGTACTACTAGCAGTAGTACTAGTAGTAGTAGAAATTAATCAATAATATTTATCGAGTACTCACTGTGTGCAGACCACTGAACTGAGCGCTTAGTATAGGATGCGTTGGTAAACACGTTCCCTGCCCCAACAAGGTAGAGTAGAAGTAGATTAGTGAGGTGAGGTAGCCGTGGGTGAGCTGACTGAGGACTTTGAAGCCAATGGTAAGGAGTCTCTGTTTGATAGATTGATGTCCCACCCACCCATAGTTCAGCTGTGGTGTGGTGAGCATAGCCTTATTATTATTATTATTAATATAATTATTAATAATAATAATTGTGGTATTTGCACTGTTCTAAGCACTGGGATAGATTCAAGGTAGTCAAGTTGGGACTGGTCCCTGTCCCAGATGAGGCTCCCAGTCTTGATCCCCATTTTACAGATGAGGTAACTGAAGCACCGAGAAGTGAAGTGACTGGCCCCAGGTCACACGGCAGACAGGTGGCAGAGCCGGGATTAGAACTCACGACCTCTGACTCCCGGGCCCGTGCTCGTTCCACCAGGCCACGCTGCTTCTCTCTAAGGAGGCAACACTTGGTGCAGTGCTTTGCATGGGGCAAGCGCCCTCCAGTTGCTTACCATTTAATGGGGGAGACAGACATAAGCAATTTACAACTAGAAGGGGTAAGCGGACTGATTCCTGGGGTGGGAATTCTATTCCCACTAAGCTTCCCAGGTTTTCTCTTTCACTATGTAGGATGCCTGATGTGGATAAGCAAGCTCATTCCAGCCCAGAGCTAGCTGCAGTCTAGTGGGGACAACTGAATTCATTTATTCATTCAGTCCATCAGTCAGTCAGTCATATGTATTGAGCACTTACTGTGTGCAGAGCACTGTACTAAGAGCTTGGGAGAGCCCAATACAACAATAAACAGACACATTCCCTGCCCACAACGAATTTACAGTCTAGAGGGAGGGTATTGGCTTGGAGGGAAATTCTGGAATAATAATAATAATAATGGCATTTATTAAGTGCTTACTATGTGCAAAGCACTGTTCTAAGCACTGGGGAGGTTACAAGGTGATCAGGTTGTCCCACGGGGGGCTCACAGTCTTAATCCCCATTTTACAGATGAGGTAACTGAGGCACAGAGAAGTTAAGTGACTTGCCCAAAGTCACACGGTTGACAATTGGCAGAGCCGGGATTTGAACTCATGACCTCTGACTCCAAAGCCCCTGCTCTTTCCACTGAGCCACGCTGCTTCTCTATATACTTGTGTATATATGTACATAGTAATAATTCTATTTCTTTATATTAACGATGTGTATACATCTATAACTCTATACTGATGCTATCGACGCCTGTTAACTTGTTTTGATGTCTGTCTCCCCCCTTCTAGACTGTGAGCCTGTTGTGGGCAGGGACTGTCTCTATTTGTCGCTGAATTGTACCTTCCAAGCACTTAGTACAGTACTCTGTACACACTAAGTGCTCAATAAATACGACTGAATTGACTGAATAAGGGAGAGCAGGTACTTAATCCCCATTTTGCAGCCAGGATTAGAACTCAGGTCCTCTAACTCCCAGGCCTGGAATCTTTCCACTAGGCCACATAGCTTCTGGGTACTGTTTCACCTTCCAGATGTAATAATTGTGATATTTGTTAAGTGCTTTCTGTGTTCTAAGCACTGTGCTAATCCCTAGGATCGATACAATACAGTCAGATAGCATCCCCGTCCCACACGGGGCTCACTGTCTGAGTAGGAGGAAGGTCAGGTATTGAATCCCCGTTTTACAGATGAGGAAACCGAGCCTTCCGAGAAGTGAAGTGACTTGCCGAAGGCCACACAGCAGTTAAGTGGCAGAGCTGATATTAGAACCCAGATCCTAAAATCACCTAGATGTGTTTGTTTTCCACACCAGGTCAGATAACTGCGAATTTCGTAAAGCCTAAACCTGAGATCTATATTGAACTCATAAAGGCCTGCAATATTGGGGGCGAATTCTCTACCTGCTTCACTGAGCTGCAGAAGAAATTTCTCACAGAACGCTGCACCAAGCTGAAGAGTCTGATCCGTCTGGTGAAGTACTGGTATATTCAGGTAGGGTAACCGATCAATCGATCCCAGGGCCCCTCCCTCCTCCTCTCAATCAGTCAATCAATCAGTGGAATTTACTGATAATAATAATAATGATGGCATTTATTAAGCGCTTACTATGTGCAAAGCACTGTACTGAGCCCTTACTAGGTGTAGAGCATTGCCCTAAGTGCTCCGGAAAGTACAATAGAGTTGATAGGCACTCTCCCTGCCCACGAGAAGCTCACAGTCTGGAGGGTGGAGCAGACCTTAAAATAGATTAGCAGAGAAGCAGTGTGGCCTAGTGGAAGGACCCTGGGCCTGTGGGTCAGAATAATGATGGTATTTGTTAAGCGCTTACTATGGGCAAAGCACTGTTCTAAGCGTTGGGGGGATACAAAGTGATCAGGTTGTCCCACGTGGGGCTCACAGTCTTCACCCCCATTTTACAGATGAGGTAACTGAGGCACAGAGAAGTGAAGTGACTTGCGCAAAGTCACACAGCTGACAAGTGGCAGAGCCAGGAATAGAACCCATGACCTCTGACTTCCAAGCCCGGGCTCTTTCCACTGAGCCACGCTGCTTCTCCAAGTCAGAAGACTTGGATTTTAATCCCAACTCTGTCAATTGGTTGCTAGGTGACCTTGGGCAAGTGACTGAACTTTCCTGGGCCTCAGTTTCCTCAACTGTAAAAAATAACGGGGATTCAAAACCTGTTCTCCTTCCCACTTAGACCGTGAGCCTCGCGTGTCGCAGGGACCGTGTCCGACCTGATTAACTTGTATCCTCCTCGTTCTTAGAACAGTGCTTGACGCATAGTGAGCGTTTAACAAAAATAACAACAATAATGATAATTTACAGAAAGGTGATTCAAACTGGTGGCCGAAGCAAACGCTGGGAGTCAACTGGGCATTTCTTCTTTCTGAGGTCGTCTGACTCTTCCCATTATTATTATTGCTATTATTATTAGGAGGAGGAGGAGGAGGAGGAGTGGTGGTAGTAATAGTGTAATACTAATAATAATGATGGTATTTGTTAAGCGCTTACTATGTGCCTCACCTACCTCCTGCCTCTGTCCCGGAATGCCCTCCCTCCTCAAATCCAACAGACAATGACTCTCCCCCGACCCGCTTCAAAGCCTTATCATGGGCCCATTTCCTTCAAGAGGTCTTCCCTGACTAAGCCCTCCTTTCCTCTTCTCCCACACCCTTATGCGTCGCCCCGACTTTGCTCCCGTGTTCACTCACCCCTCACAGCCCCACGGCACTTACATCCATATCTGTCATTTATTTATATTAACATTTGTCTCCCTCCCCACCCAAGACTCTAAGCTCATTGTGGGAAGGGAATGTATCCGTTTCTTGTTGTAGCGGACTCTCCCGTTCATTCATTCATTCAATTGTATTTATTGAGCGCTTACTGTGTGCAGAGCACTGTACTAAGCGCTTGGGAAGTACAAGTTGGCAACATATAGAGACGGTCCCTACCCAACAAGGGGCTCACAGTCTAGAAGGGGGAGACAGACAACAAAACGAAGCCTATTAACGGAATAAAATAAATAGAATAGTAAATATGTACAAGTAAAATAGAGTAATAAATCTGTACAAACATATATACAGGAGCGGTGGGGAGGGGAAGAAGGTAGGGTGGGGGGGGTGGGGAGGGGGAGAGGAAGGAGGGGGCTCAGTCTGGGAAGGCCTCCTGGAGGAGGTGAGCTCTCAGTAGGGCTTTGAAGGGAGGAAGCGCTTGCTTGGTATGGTTCTCTGCATATGGTAAACGCTCAATACGTACAGTTGAATGAATAAATGAATGAATGAATAGCAGTCTTTTCTTCCCTCAGTGCAAGGAGAAACTCCAGAACAGCAGGTCCCTGCCCCCTAAGTACGCCCTGGAGCTCTTGACCGTCTATGCCTGGGAGAAAGGGAGCCAGAGTACAGCGTTCGAAACAGCTGAGGGCTTCCGAACCGTTCTGGAGCTGGTCAAACGCTATAAGGAACTCCTGATCTACTGGACAGTCTACTATGACTTTGCGAACGCCATCATTGGAGACTTCTTGAGGAAACAGCTCCGTAAAACCAGGTTCTAATCCCATCTGTTGGCTAAGCAGTATGGCGCAGTGGATAGAACATGGGCCCAGGAGTCAGAAGGCCCTGGGTTCTAATCGCGGCTCCGCCGCTTGTCTGCTGTGTAACCTTGGGCAAGTCACTTCGTTTCTCTGGGCCTCAGTTACCTCATCTGTAAAATAGGGATTAAGAGCGTGACCCCCATGTAGGACAGAGGCTAACCCGATTTGCTTGTATTCATTCACTCAATCATATTTATTGAGCGCTTACTGTGTGCAGTGCACTGTACTAAGCGCTTGGAAAGTACAAGTTGGCAACATATGGAGATGGTCCCTACTATGAGACGGGCTCACGGTCTAGAAGGGGGAGACGGACAACAAAACAAAACATGTAGACAGGCTTGTATCTATCGCAGCACTTAGAACAGCGCCTGGCTCATAGTGCTTAGCAAAAAACACAGTTAATATTATTATTATTATTATTATTCTCCCTTCCCTGCTCCCCAATCAACCCGTCAAGTAATGAGGGTTCCAAGCCGGGGAAATCCAGCGGATTTGGGGTTCAGCCACCACCCCCACGCCCGGGGGGGTGGTTCATTCTACCCGTAGCAGGCCAGGATTCCCCGCGGAGGAAAATGAATCGAGGAAAAGCATTTATTGAGCACCTCCTGTGTGTTGTGCTGAGCACTCGGGTGAGTCCAAAAGAATTAGCAGATCTGATCCCCGCCCTCAAGGAATAATAATAATAATAATAATAATAATAATTGTGGTATCTGTACCAGGGACCGTACTAAGCACTGAGGTGAACAGAAGAGAATAAGGTTGGACACAGTCCCCATCTCACGTGGGGCTTAAGCTTAGTACAGTGCTGTACAGACAGTAAGCGCTCAATAATTACGATTGAATGAATGAATCCCCATTTTACAGATGAGATAACTGAGGCCCAGAGAAGTGAAGTGACTTGCCCAAAGTCACAAGGAGCTGACAATCCAGAAATGCAGGAGGCCGGGGGTGGGCGGAAACTAAGCATCTCTGTCTGAGGAGAGGGAGGCTTTAAAGGGGCTTCCACCAGGGTTGGGGGGTGGGGGCGGCTGGCAGGTGGGAGGCCTGGTTCCCTCCCGCTTGGGGAGAAGTTTTCACCGATTCCGCCTCTTCCCGTTGGACCTCAGGCCCGTCATCCTGGACCCAGCCGACCCAACCGGAGATGTAGGAGGAGGGTTGAATTGGAATTGGCAACTGCTTGCAAAGGAAGCTGAGATCTGGTGCACCAGATGGGATGTGAAGCCCTGGAATGTCCCGGTGAGAGACTAAGGAGCGAATGAATAAGCCCCGTGCCTAACAATAATAATAACAAAGACTCCGTGCCATGGACTAAGATAAATTCAAGACCATCAGACCAGACATGGGCCCTGTCCCACATAGGGCTACCGATCTTAAAGGGAACGAGAGGGAGGACTTCAATCCCCATTTTCCAGAGAAGGTAACTGAGGGCCAGAGGATTTCGGTGATTTGCCCAAGGTCACCCTGCAGGCCCGTGGCGGAGCTGGGATTGGAACGTAGGTCTTCTGAATCCCAGTCCCCTGCTCTATCCACTAGGCTATGCTGCATCTGATCTCTTTAACAGTGAGGGTTCTTTTCCACCGGTAATTTTGCTCGATAACAGGCATCTTGGGGGATGGGGCAACATGCTGTGCAGTGTCCAAGCTCAAGTCCCAGCCCCCTGCCCTCTGTCTCCAGGCTTCCAAACTGATGCCACCAGAGTAGGTGTTTTGAACTCCTCTTGACGCAGGGGCCCTCTGCCTACTAACACGTCTATGGGGTTTGCCAGGGCAGTGGGCAGGGAGTCCTTAGAACCTCCAACTTCCAGCTCTCAGCCTGGATGAATCGGATGATTCCTTAGTCATTCCCAGAGACAACACTGGGAATGGCTCTGGGGAAATGGCAGGGACCAGGAAAGCTTCCCTCCCTCTCCTTCCTTCCTTGTCCTCCCATCCTTCCCTCCCTCCTTCCTCCTTTCCTCCCACCCATCCATCTTCCTCCCTTCCTCCATCCTTCCCTCTCCTCCTATCCTCCCTCCCTCCCTCCCTCCATCCTTGCCCTCTCTCCTTCCATCCTTCTCTCCCTCAATGCCACCCCTCCATTTACCATTTCCTGGCCTAGGTGTTGGCCCTCCTACTGGGCCTGTTGGCATTTTGGGAACCGTGACTGAGCGCACTGTCATCTTCCTCTCACGCTCACTGATGCAGGACCCAGGTCTTCCGAGAACAGGAAAATCTCCGAGCCTTGGCTCTGAGCGAGACCCAGAGTACAAAAATGAAAACTACGGGTGGTGGGGGGGGTGGGGGGGGGGGGGCACCAATCCAGTGCTAAGACCACTTCCAAAGACCGTGTCTGCCTTCCCGCTTCAGATGAAGTAGACACCGGAAAAAAGCAGAAGCCACCTTTTAACCTCTAATCCAAGGACTCCTTTGATTAACTTGCCTTGTGCCTTTGGAAACCTCTCTCACAAGGTCATTACGCACAGCGAGGAGTCATCCTGCTGGCTGTTATGATCTGCTCCGGCCAGCCTCCCCAGAAGAGTCTCCGCTGGAGGATTTGGCATGGACTGGGAGGTCTTAGGGGTCAGGACACGGAGACCTGCATTGTTACGACGCAACTTCTGCCTTCGGTCAATGGAGACAGAGGGTCTGTTCATCCACTCCACTCTTAGTACAGTGCTCTGCACACTGCAAGCACTAAATAATTATGATTGCTTAGAACAGTGCTTGGCACATAGTAAGCGCTTACCAAATGCCATCATTATTGTTGCTATATTACTAAATTGTAAACTCCTTGAGGACAGGGTTCCTGCCTTCCAACTCTGCTGTACTCTCCCAACTGTACCACATTGCTCTGCATGCGGTGGGCGCTCAAGAAATATTACGGAGTGCTCGACTGATTCTCCAAACCTGTCCCGGCTGCCGGGTGGGCCAAATGTAATACATAATAAAGCGTTTTGGCTCCTACCGGGGAGTGGTGTGAACGCTTTGTCCTTCTGCTGGTGCCAAGAGTAAGGAGGACAGAGACGCAGGGCAGAAGAGCAGGGACAGAGGGAGGGGAGGCTGAACTGCTTCCAGGCCCTGGGGGGGAGGGCTTCCCGGAGGAGGTGCAGATGGAATGTGTGCCTGTGAGTGGGTGTGTGTTTGCATTCGTGCGTATGTGGGAGAGGGAGCTGGCTGAGCAGGGAAGAAAAAAGGTGATGACCCGTGAAGGAGAAGTGGGGGAACTGGGATTTCCGAGGATGGGGGGCTGGGGTCAGATTGATCTTAGTGCAGGGTGATCTTAGTGAGGCCCAGTGAGGAGGTTAGCGACGGCAGAGTGGAGTGGAGTGTGCGGGCTGGGCTGGAGAAGGAGAAAAGGGAAGTGAGGTAGGAGGGGAAAAGGTGGCGGAGAGTTTTGAAGCCAATAGTGAGGAGTTTTAGTTTCGTGTGAAGGTTGATAGGCAACCACTGGAGATTTTTGAGGAGGGGGGTGACATATCCAGAGCTCTTCTGTAGAAAGATAATCTGGGCAGCAGAGTGAAGTATAGACTGAAGTGAGGAGAGACAGGAGGTTGGGAGATCAGAAAGGAGGCCGATGCAGTAATCCAGTCAGGATAGGATGAGAGACTGTACCAGCAAGGTAGTGTTTTGGATGGAGAGGAAAGGGCGGATTTTGGCGATGCTGTGGAGGTGAGACCGGCAGGCTTTGGGGTCAGATTGGATGTGTGGGGTGAATGAGGGAGCGGAGTCAAGGATGACACCAAGGCTGCTTGTGAGACGGGAAGGATGGTAGTGCCGTCTACAGTGATGGGGAAGTCAGGGAGATGGGGCTCACAGTCTCAACCCCCGTTTCACAGATGAAGGAACTGAGGCCTAGAGACGTGAAGTGACTTGCCAAAGGTCACACAGGAGACAAGTGGCGGTGCCGACATTAGAACCCATGACCTTCTGACGCCCAGGCCCGGGATCTGTCCACTAGGCCATGCTGCTGGAGCGATTCACAGCGGCAGGTGACACTGCGGAGGGGCTGGGGGTGGGGGGCCGGGAGGGGCGGCACGTAGGGGTGGGTGTCCCGGGCCGGCAGCGGGGGCCTGCAGAGCGGGGTTGCTGCAGCCAAGCGCAGAGCCGCTTCCTGTTTGTGGCCCCCAGGGGTGGGCGGCTGGGCGACCCTTCCCCCCCACAGTGGGTCTGGGGCGGGGAGGAAGCCACCCGGCGGCAACAGCGAGGCCCTGGGGAGATGGGGGGACAGAGCCGCAGCTGTGCGGGCACCAGCCGGCAAGGAGGGGGCACGGCCGGGGGCTGGGGGAGATGAGGAGGGGGCACGGGAAGGCTGTGAGGGTGGAGCAGGAGGCCTTGTAGAGGGTCTGAACGCTGGATCCTGCTGGGACCTGGCCTGGGCCCTGGGTTCTGTCCGTCTTCTTCTCCTGCCAACAGCTCTCTCTCCGGGTCCTGGGCTCTGCCTCCTTTCTCTCAGACAGCTCTGTCTCTCTCCTACTCCTGACAACTCCATCTCCAGGTCCTGGGTTCTGCCTCCTTTCCCTCAGGCAGCCCTGTCTCTCCGGGCCCTGGGCTCTGTCTGTCTCCTACTCCTGACAACTCTATCTCCAAGCCCTGGGTTCTGCCTCCTTCCCCTAAAGACAGCTCTCTCTCTCTCTCTCTCCAGTCCTGGACTCTGTCTGTCTCCTTCTACTCCGGACAACTCTCTCTCCAGGCATTGTATCCTGCCTCCTCCCACTGCTGATAGCTCTGTCTCTCGGGGTCCTGGGCTCTCTCTACTTCCTTCCCCTGCAGAGAACTTTCTCTTCCGGCCCTGGGTTTTGCCTCCTTCCTCCGCTGACTTCTCCCGGCTCTGGGCTCCGTCTGCCTCCGTGTCCTGAAAACAGGTCTTTCTCTGAGCCCTGAGGGGAGCAGGGAGGAGCTCATGCGGGAAGGCCTGGTAGAAGGGAGGATGTGCAGCTGGCTGGCTGACAACGGGGAGGAAGCCAAAGATAAGTGGAGCCCAGGGTCAAAGTTTTCATAACAGCCCTGAGCGTGTTTGGTGGAGATGGGTAAGCCGGAGACTGCCCCCACCCCCATCACTCCAGAGTTGCGGTGTCCCCCTTCCGGGTCCCCGTTTCTGAGCCATGGGACTTGGTGGGATCCCAGGTGAAAGGACAGGGAGGCTGGGAATCAAAGATAAAATACTGAGCATGAAGAAGGATCTGCTGCCCTGGGGCTAAGTCACTTCACTTCTCTGGGCCTCGGTCTCCTCATCCGTAAAATGGGGATACGATACCTGGTATCTCTTCGATTGGACTGTTATCCCCAGGTGGGACAGGGACTGTATCTGAACCAATCATCTTCATCTATACATCATATTTGTTTATATTAATGTCTGTTTCCCCCTCTAGACTTTAAGCTCCCCTCTAGAATCTAAGCTGACCGTGGGCAGGGAATATATCAACCAACTCTGTTGTATTGTACTCTCCCAAGTACTTAGTTCAGTGTTCTGCACAAAGTCAGTGCTCAATAAATACCACTGATTGACTGATGGATTTATCTTGTTTCCACCCCAGCGCTTAAGACAGTGCTTGGCACATAGCAAGCGCTTAACAAATACCGCAATTTAGTAATTACTTTTTTATGGTATTTGTTAAACCCTTACTATGTGCCAGACACTGTAATAATAATGGCATGGTACTAGGCTCTGAGGTAGATATACAAGTCAATTGGGTTGGACACAGTCCATATCCCACATGGGGCTCACAGTCTTCATCCCCATTTTACAGATGAGGGGACTGAGGCCCAGAGAAGTAAAGTGACTTGCCCAAAGTCACGCAGCGGATGAGTAGAGGAGCCGGGATTAGAACCCAGGTCCTTCTGACACTCAGGCCAGTGCTCTATCCACTAGGCCATACTGTTTCATCATTCCCAGACTGAGCCCCTTCCTTCCTCTCCCCCTCGTCCCCCTCTCCATCACCCCATCTTACCTCCTTCCCTTCCCCATAGCACCTGTATATATGTATATATGTTTGTACATATTTATTACTCTATTTATTTATTTATTTATCTTACTTGCACATATCTATTCTATTTATTTTATTTTGTTAGTATGTTTGGTTATGTTCTCTGTCTCCCCCTTCTAGACTGTGAGCCCGCTGTTGGGTAGGGACTGTCTCTATGTGTTGCCGACTTGCACTTCCCAAGCGCTTAGTACAGTGCTCTGCACACAGTAAGTGCTCAATTAATACAATTGATTGATTTATGGCTGGGGGACAGACCAGCTGAAGACTGTGAGCCCCATCCGGGAGAGTGTGTCCACCTTGATTACTCTGTAACTACCCCAAGTGCTTAGTACAATGCTTGGCACATAATAATAATAATGATGGTATTTGTTAAGTGCTTACTACGTGCAAAGCACCGTTCTAAGCGCTGGACACATAGTAAACGTGCTCTCAGGGTCGCACCTGGAGAGTTTCCAGTCCTCTACCAGTCTTGACTATGGGAGGGAGAGTCAAGCAGAGGACTAGCCATTCCATTCCTTGCTTGGCCAGTGGCTAGCGAGTGGAAGGCAATCTGCTACAAGTCAAAACTCACCTGTTCTGGGCAGCAGCGGCTTGGGAGAGAGTCGAGGGCGGAGACTCAAGCTTACTGCGAGGAAGGAGGCAATGGTCAACCACTTCTGGATTTTTTACCAAGAAAACTCTTTGGATCCACTACCGGAACGATTGCAATCAGAGGTGGGGCGTTCTGGGAGAGAGGTGTCCACGGCGTGTCTATGGGTCGGATATGATTCGACAGCAGAACGCAAGATGTAGTAACCACTGAACAGATACCACAATTATTGGATTGGGCAGGATCAAACTGGACAAAGGGGCCCCTGAGAGATCTCTACAGATGCACTCAGGCTTAGGTTGGACCCTGGATCCTCTCCCTGTGACCCCACTTCCACCTCCACCCAAGTCAGAGCAGGGAAGTCAATGAGGGGAGGGTTGGAATACCGGGAACCGAGGTCCACTGCTCTGGGAGAGGTCAGATGGACTTCCCCCCTTGACTGATTGAGTGATTCCCCACACCACACCCGTCCCTCTGCCCCGCCCCTTACTCCTAGAGATGGAACAAGCAGCTCCAATTGTTTATTTGTCATTTATTCAGTGACCACAGCAGTCGCTCCCTCTCTGATGTAGCTGGGTTCATTTTCGGATATACTCCAGGGAAAAAGCCCAAGGAACCGTGGGAAGATCCAACGGAGAGCAGAACAGTGCTCGACACTCAGTAAGCGCTTAACAAATACCATAAAAAAAATAAAAAAAAAACAGTAAAGGGGCCAACGCTCTACATGTGCCGCTGGAAGTCCGAATGGGCATCAGGGGAGGGGGGTCAAGCGGCGGGGTGAGCCATAGAGAGATGGGGAGGGGCAGGGTTAGGCTCAGCATTAGGGGGGCGTTGGGGTGAGGGTCAAGATTAAGGTGAGGGTTAGGGGGAGATGGCACTGAGGGGAGGAGAAAGGGATCAGGGTTAAGATCGGCATTAAAGGTCAGCAGTATGGTGAGCGTAAGGGTCAGAGTAAGGGCTAGGGTCAGGGTTAGCATTAAGAGGAGGACGAGGGGGGTCAGGGTTAGGGTCAGCGAGGGAGAAGCGGCATCGGGTCCCCATTTTACAGACGAGGAAACCGAGGCCCAGAGAAGTTAGCTGACTCCTCTGTAGACTACAAGCTCGTTATGGGCAGGGAACGTGTCCGCTAACTCTATGGTATTGAACACACTATTCTGAGCGTAAGAGTTAGAGCTGAGTGGGAGGGGGTTAGGGTCAGTGTTGGGTGAGGATAGCATTAGGGTCAGGGTCAGGCTCAGCGTCGAAGGGCTCTCTGTATCTGGGCCTTCTCTCCCTTAAGCGGAGAAAGTGGGGAGAGCAGCAACACAGAGTTCCAGACCCGACCAGATAGCCAACAAGATTCGGGAGGAAGGAAGTGGGAGAAGCTGAGCCCCGGACAGCGCCCGGAGAACAAGAACCCGAGGGGGCTGGTTCCTCCTTCTCTGGCTCCGGCTCCCCCTGCAACAGGCCGGCAGGAAGACCAGGGCGGGTCAGAGCCCCCCGACGTCCACCAACCAAGTCGGGCCCGAATCCCCTCCTGCTCCACCGTCCGGAAGCGAGAATCCCCCACCCCCCACGCCCCGGCACGGGCCTACTGGTAGAAGACGGAGTAGCCCACCGAGCAGAAGTAGTTGGCGTCGTCCTCAGGCTGGACCTCACGGATGGTCAGGATGCAGGCGTTCCTGTCCGGGTCCTTGGAGGCGGAGAAGCGGCTGGGGACGTCGTCCGGCCGGTGGCTGTCCCCCTGGGAGTGGTAGTAGAGCAGGTAGCGCGGGGAGCGGCCCGCCCGCTGTTGGTACCAGGAAACGCCATAGTCCCGGATGCTGTAGCCGGGGCTCAGAGCGCAGAACAGCTTGGCCGTCTGCCCCGGGAATACCTGCACCGCGTCCAGCTGGACCACCTGGGGCTGGGAGGCTGGAAAGAACAGAGTGGGACTCGGATCCCTCTCGGGAGGCCTCGTGTACCCCCTCCCCGGCCTGGGGCTTCCCCTGGGACCCCCCTCCCCAACGGGGTGGCCTGGGTGGGGCCTGGAAGGGGGGACTGACCGGCCAGCAGGGCTCCTCCTAACAGGAGAGCCAGGCTGCAGGGGGTCATCGTGGCCAGACAGAGGAGAGGCAGCGAGGGGCTTCTGTGGGGCCGCAGCTCCTCTGTGGGTGTGGGGAGATGCCCTGCGGCAGCCTCCAGATCCAATGGCCCGGGCAACCACAACAGAGCATGCAAATAAGCATGTAGTGTGCACATGTGTGTGTCGCGGGGGAAGATGGGACCCCCCCACACACACACCCCACTGGCTCAGGGGCAGGGGCTGCTGATTCGGGAGTGGAACCCAGGCCCGGATACCCTGATGGGGGTCACAGGCAGGGTCAGGGGTGGGGCAGCCCTGGATTCTCATCCGGAGTTCATCAGCCCCCTTCATTCTGCTGTCCCCCACCCCCTTAACCGCCAACTGGTCTTACAGGGTTGCACAGCCTGCTGGAAGCTCTGATCTCATAGGATGTCAAATGTCCTTGGGTCCTGCAACTTTCCGCCCCAGTTGAGCCCACTCTACCTCCCACATAGCCCTTCTCCCATCCCGGCACATCTGTAGTTTCCTTTTTTTTAATGGTATTTGTTAAGCGCTTACTATGTGGCAAGCACTAAGTGCTGGGGTAGATACAAACTAATCAAGGTGGACCCAGTCCTTGTCCCACATGGGGCTCACAGTCTAAATTTCCATTCGTTCAGGTGAGGTAATTGAGACACAGAGAAGTGACTCGCCCAGAGTCACGCAGCTGACAAGTGGCGGAGCCGGGATTAGAACCCACAACCTCTGGCTCCCGAGCCCATGCTCTTTCCACTAAGCCACGCTGCTTCTCTGTATTGCATCGTACTCTCCGAAGCACTTAGTACAGGGCTGTGAACACAGCAGGCTGTAAGCTTCTTGAGGGCAGGAATTGTATCTACTGATTCTATTGTGCTCTCCCAAGCACTCAGGGAGGAGGTCTGCATAGAGTAAGCTCTCAGTGATTACTATGGATTGATTGCAGAGTGTGTTGAAAAGAACAGATGCCCTTGGGTCTGAAAGTCTTGTGGCCCCATTTGCCCGTGACTCCCAGATATGATGATTCCCAGAACCCTCGGCAACTTTCACCCCAGGATCGCTGAGGACGGGGCCTGGAGTCCCCCAGCCCCGGGTAAGGTGTCCCTCCCACCTCCCACTCCACAGAATCCCCGGGCACCACGGCTCAGCATCCGCTCTGCAGGATCCCGCCCCGCGTTGCTAGGGAGGAATGACGCACTCCTCGTTAGCCCGATGCCCGTTGCCATGAAGTTGGTGCTCACTGCAGGCGCGGGTCCTGTGGGGATATCTCCCCCAGGTGAGGGTCTTTGGGGTCTCCCATCGACGCGGTGATCTCCTGGGAGTGCCAACTGAGGAGCCCTGTGGTCCCAGCCCTTCCACTCTGCCCCCATCCCAGCCCATCCTTTCCCTCACCCCCCAGCCACCCAGCTCGGTCCCATTGGGCAGAAAAAAGCCAGGGGAAACAGTGGGAGGGAACCATGAGGGACCGGGCTCCTAGGGGGGCAGAGTTCCTTATCCATAATGCCCATTCCCCAAGTACCAGTCCAGAGAGAGAGAGAGAGAGAGAGTGGCAAGAGGAGGGCTGAACCCCGGGCAGGGCAGCGGTAGTGATGGCCGGGGGACAATGCGGGGAAGGGTCTCACTAACTAGGCACACAAACACACACAGATGCTATGACGGGGATCGCTAACTAGACACATAGACACACCACTCACCTTCAAACACAAATAGACACGCAAACACCGCAAGATTTGACTGACCTCAGAAGCATACTTCTGCTCCTGCCTGCGGCTTACAATCACTTGAATGAGGTATACACACACACACACACAGAGCTTGTCGTGTCCCCCCGCCCCTGGTTAGGCTCTTCCGGCTGTATACCTCGGTCTTTCCCTCCTGCTCTCTGCCCCACGGGGGTCCAAGGTCCGCCCGGGAGAAGTCATGTTCATCACCGTGCGGTTCGGAGGTAAGCCAAGGCCTCGGGAGAGTTAGGGGGCAGCCAATGGGGGGGTGGGAGACACTGGGGGGGAGAGGGATACTGACCTAAGGGCCCGAGGGGGCTGCCCGCCCACCCTTTCGGACCACCCCCCAACCCTTCCAGCCCTTTCCAATGTGTCCTGTTTGCCTCTGACTATAGAGAGGGCCCGGTGGTCTGCAGAGGTCTCCTCACCAAAGCAGGGTTTCGGGAAACTGGACCACCAAGAAAGGGAGAGTGGCTGTCCTGGTCGTCTGTTCTGATCAGAGAGACGGCAGGGCAAACACACACTCTCTCACCATCCTCTGGGAGCAGTGGGAGGGTGGAGGAGGGAAATGACCTGATGAGAAGCAGTCTGCCCTAATGGAAAGAGCACAGGCTCGGGAGTCAAGCTACTTCTCGCTACCGTCCTAAGCGCTGGGGTAGATAAAAATAATCAGGTTAATAGGGCTCACAACCTAACCTCCCCGCAACCTCACCCTGGGACAACCACATTGCTGCCCCGATCTCGACTATCTCACCGACGACCCTTTTTCCATGTCCCGCCCCTCGCCAAGATCTCCCTCTCATTCATTCATTCAATCGTATTTATTGAGTGCTTACTGTGTGCGGAGCACCGTACTAAGCGCTTGGGAAGTACAAGTTGGCAACACATAGAGACGGTCCCTACCCAACAGTGGGCTCACAGTCTAGAAGGGGGAGACAGAGAACAAAACAAAACAAAACAAAACATATAAACAAAATAAAATAAATAGAATAAAAATGTACAAATAAAATAGAGTAATAAATACATACAAATATATATACATCTCCCGTCATATACAGCAGACCGCCACTCTCTCCACCTTCAAAGCATTACTAAGGTCACATCTCCTCCAAGAGGCCTTCCCCGATTACTCCCTTTTCCCTGGCTCCCTCTCCCTTACCTCTGCACATCCATCCGTGCCCTGTGGACGCTTGATAGTCACCCCACTCCCCAATCCACAGCACTTATGTACATATCTACCAATTATTTTAAAATTACATTTGAAATTACTGATCTATTCATATTATTGCCTGTCTCCCCCATAAGCTCATTATGGGCAGGGAAAGTATCTGCTCATTCTGTTGTAGCATACTTTTCCAAGCGCTTAGTACAGTGTTCTGCACATAGTAAGTGCTCTATACGACTGATTGATTCCTGTCCCTCCTTCTGGTCCGAGAAGCTAACGTGGGGGTATGAGGGGAAGTGTAGGAGTGAGGAGCAGGGATTGCTGTCCCCAGCCCCCAGCCAGTGACCACCAACCCCCAGCCACCAGCCCCTAGCCAGTGACCACCAACCCCCAGCTAGCAGTCCCAGTCCCCAGCCAGTGGCCACCAACCCCCAGGCAGTAGCCCCCAGCTCCTAGCCACCCTGTAGCCAGCCCCCAACCTCCAGTCAGTGGCCATCAGCCCCCAGCCCCTAGCCAGCAGCCAACCAGTGGCCACCAACCCCCTGCCAGCAGCACCCAGCCCCTAGCCAGGGGCCCCCAACCTCCAGTCAGTGGCCACCAGCCCCCAGTCAGTGGCCACCAACCCCCCAGCCAACCCCCAGACAGCAGCCACAGGCCCCCACCCACCCCTCTGCCAGTGGCCACCGGCCACCAGCCAGAGTGAGTGGGCTCAGTGGGTGGGGGGTCGAGAGGGCTGGAAACCCACCCCGCCCCACTCCCCATCGCACAGCGAACCGCTGGGAGCTGGTCAACTTGGACTGCCCGCTGGTCAACCTGACTGCCCACCTGAAGCAGAAGGGACAGCTCGCGCCGGACGGTGAGTGGGGAGAGGGCTGTGCCAAGCACTGTTCTAAGTGCTGGGGTAGATACAAGCTAATCAGATTGTCCCACAAGGGGCTCACAGTCTTAATTAGAGAAGCAGCGTGGCTCAGTGGAAAGAGCCCGGGCTTGGGAGTCAGAGGTCATGGGTTCTAATCCCCAGCTCCGCCACTTGTCAGCTGGGTGACTTGGGGCAAGTCACTTCACTTCTCTGTGCCTCAGTTCCCTCATCTGTAAAATGGGGATGAAGGCTGGGAGCCCCATGTGGGACAACCTTGATTACCCTGTATCCCCCCCAGATGCTTAGAACAGTGCTTGGCACACCGTAAGTGCTTAACAAATAATACTAATAATACTGATGGTATTTGTTAACCGCTTACAATGTGCAAAACACTGTTCTAAGCGCTGGGGAGGTTACATGGTAATCAGGTTGTCCCACGGCGGCGGGGGTGGGTGGGGGGGGGGACGACTCACAGTTTTTTTAAATCCCCATTTGACAGATGAGGTAACTGAGGCCCAGAGAAGTTAAATGACTTGCCCAAAGTCACACAGCTGACAGTTGGTGGAGCCGGGATTTGAACCCGCGACCTCTGACTCCGAAGCCCGGGCTCTTTCCACTGAGCCACGCTGCTTCTCCAACACCAATACCAACAGATAGCAACATTATCGTTAATCCCTATTTTACAGATGAGGTAACGGGCACAGAGAAGTTAAGTGACTCGCCCAAGGTCACCCGGCAGACAAGTGGCGGAGACTGAGTGATGAAGGGGGCCTGGGGCAGGGAATGGGCGGGGGCTGTAGAAGAGAGGGGTTATCTAGGGTCTGAGCAGCCCCCCCGGGGGGCGAGCAGGCTTTGCCCGGTAGCCCTGTCCTGGAGGGGGTTCTGCAGGCCGGCCCCTGTCCGTGCTGCCCACAGTGGTCATCGCCCTCCTGGACCAGGCCGGAGCCTTGGTGCCGCTGAGCGAGGCTCCCGGCCCCTCCGCCCAGGCGGCCAGCTCCCTCCTGCAGCCACGGCAGACTTACATCCTGGTGCGATTCGTCAGTAAGTTCAGCGGGGCGGGGGCTCTGTAAGGAACTCCCGGCCCCCCACCGTTCACCCCTCCACAACCCTCTGCAACAGCCGTGCCCGAGGGCACAGCCCGGCCCGGTCCCGGCCCCGTTCTCTCCACGTCCCCTGCTCTGGGCGGAATGGGTGGTATCTTGGGGGGGGTCAGGGGTCACGCCGGGAGTCACTCGGCTTCGTGTCGGCAGGGGCGGAGGGAGGCAAGACTGTCCGGTACGAGTCCCTGCTGGAGGACCTGAGTGCCCACCACCCAGAGCTGGCAGGTGAGGCTGGTAGGATGGCACCCGGACCCCCGACCTTATCTCTCCCAAGCCACGCCAGCTGGGGGATGCCTCTGCCCCGTCTAGCCCTGCCCAGTGTGGAGGGGGCGGACACCCACCCTGTGTTCCCACACCGACCGGTTGCCCCGTCCCCACCCCCGGGCTCCCCCAGCACTCTCCCTCCTTGAAGCTGCCGTGCCCGCCTCTGGGTTTGGGAGGCCCTGAGCCGGGCACTGTCTGCCGTTCGCAGAGGAGCTGCAGAGGCTGTCGCAAGCCCGGGCCCGAGCGGAGGCCCAGGCCCGGGCCCGGGCCCGGCGCAAGTCCAGCGGGACCAGGAGCGGCACGGGGCGGGGGCCCCGCCGACCGAGGGAGCCGCCACCGCCGCCCAGGGCTCGGGCAGCTCTCCTCCCCAGCAGGGCCGGCTAGCGGCCGCCTCCGGCCGACACGTGGGAGCCGGGCTCCAGCCGCCGGGCCCTAAGAGTTTGGCTTCCAGGCCAGACGGAGACGCACCAGGCGCTGACCGCCACCCCTGCCAGCCAGAGGGGAGGTTCAGTCTCTCGCTGACGCCAAAGGGACCGGCCAGCCAGCAGGCTGAGCCCCAAGGACACCTCTCTCGTCCTCTCCCTTCTCTATCCGCGCCCTGTTGCCAAGGGCGTGAGGCAAGAGGCCTGGCCCCTTCCATCATTACTTGCCGTCTGGCCCCACGCCAAGGTTTTGGACAGACAGCTTTGTCATCGTGAAGTGGAGCCGAGCGGCAGAGCCAGGGTCTCCAGAAGACACCCCACTGCCGCCTCTCCCTCGGCTCCCGCCCTGCCTCCGGGAACCATCCAGCATTCCCAGGGCACAAGGGGGCCCGCACCTGTGTCCGGGGTCCATCTAGCCTGTCCCTACTCTGGCCCCCCTCCCCTATTAAGCAAGAACCTGGATTACTGGCTTTAAGTCACTTGGCCAGCTCTCTCCCTCCCATCTACACTCTCTCTTCTCCCACCACACCCCAGCTCACCCTCTTTATTCGTCTCAAGCTACCAGACTCTCCAAGCCTTGTTCTTGTTGCTCCCATTTGCACGTTGAGGGACCCCAGCTCTCCCCTTCTTGAAGTGAGCTCTTCCCTGGCTAATCTCCCCGACACCTCCACACCCATTGAGCAGTTCAGCACTCCTAAGCGGCCAGACCGCTCACAATCTCCCCTGTTACTTCACCACTCACTCAGGTACATCACCCCTTTTCCTTTTTGGTAAAGGTACTTGTTGAGCACTTACTATGTGCTGGGCACTGTACTAAGTGCTAGGGTAGATCCCAGAGAATCAGACTGGACACAGAGGATTTAACCCCCATTTTGCAGATGAGGAAACTGAAGTACAGAAAAGTGGTGACTTGCCCAAGGTCACTCAGCAGACAAGTGGCAGAGCTAAGAGAAGAACCCAGGTCTGCTGATTCACTCCCAGGCCTGTGCTCTTTCCACTAGGCAACGCTGCTCCCTTCTGTCTGCCATTTTCTTTAGTGTCTGCCTCCGTTAGAATGTAAGGTCCCTGGGGGCAGGGGATCCTGCCTACTTAAATTTATCGTACTCTCCCCAGTGCTTAGTTCAGTGCTCCGTACCCAGTGCTCCGTATCCATTGATTTGATGGATAAAATCAGGGAGCCTTGTCTGATCCTGACCCCAAAATGATGCCCGGAGCCCCCCAGACTGTTGAGTTTGGTAGACACTGACTAGATCCTGGTCACCCAGCCCAGGGGACCTCCATGGGACGGTATCCACAGAGAGGGGTCAGCGAGAAGGCCGGCTGGGTTACAGGCAAAAGGAAAGGAAGACCTTTCCGGGACGTAGACTAAAATAAACATTCTTTAATTGCACATTTGCCTTTCAAGTCTGCCACGGGATGACTTCTAAAATCCCCATCAGCTCCCAACCCACGCGCTCCCGTCGGGCACATCTCTACCGATTTCCGCACCGTGGTTTTTGGCTGGATGGTTCCGTTCCCCCGGGCTGCCAGTGCTCCCTCGGTGGCAGGAGGGGGCTCCGGGCCTGCTCCTGGGGGCCGGCTTCCTTAGAGCAGAGAGTTCAGACCTGTGAGGGAACGGGGAGGAGTTGCAGGTGACGGCGGGGTGGGGGTCGGGGGCTCCCAGCTGCACGGCCGCCCCGGGGGGGCGATTTTCCATGACGCACCGGGATGGGAGGCCGGCTTCCACCCGCCCAAATCGCAGTGCTCCGGGCAGGCCTGGAGCGGGCCGATGGTCTCCGTGGCCAACGCAATCCCAACTCCCTCCGACGCCAAGCTCCAGGAATCGCCACCCACCAGTCGGGGGGCCTTCGGTGGCTTCCGATCCCCCACCTCCCTCCAACCCGAGAGCAGGGCCCGCCCCGGAGACTCAGGAACTCGAAAAGGTTGGTCCTGGCCGCGGACACTCACCGTTGTTGTACTTGCACTGTTTCAGCGCCTCGTTGAAGCCCTCACACAGGGTCAGGTCGCTCTGGTTGGTGGAGCAGTCCAGAAACTGCCTGATCTCGTAGTGACAAGGCCCGTACTGCGAGGGCGGCCTGGCCTGCTGCCCCTGAGGGACATCGAGGGCAGTGAACCACCTGGGGTTGGCTGGGGATGGGGGAATCGTAGACCACCGAGGCCGGTGCCCACGAGGCACCAGGGGAGGAAGGAGGGCAGAGAACAACTACCTAGGAAGTAGAGGTGGGCAGGGGGGTGGAGGGCCTGGCCTCCTTGTGGGTCCCAAACAAGTCCACGTGTAGGAAGGAGTCTGTGGGAGCCGGGGTCCAGTTCTCCCTTGGACCTGGATTATCACCCTCATCAATGGTATTTATTGAGCGCTTCCTGGGTGTGGAGCGCTTGGGAGAGCCCAACATAACAGAGTTGGCACAATACAACAAAGTTGGCAGACACGTTCCCTACCCTCCACGAGTTTACAGTCTAGGAGACAGACATTAATCTAAATGAAAGCCTGTGTGATACGGCACTTAGAACAGTGCTTTGCACATAGTAAGCGCTTAATAAATGCCATCATTATCATATAGGGAGTTATTCTCACTGACATGAGGGTGGCTCCCAGAACTCAACTCCCATACTGAGTCACACAAGCCCCAACCCTTCAAGGTCAAACGGCCCAGGAGGGCAATCGGGACTGGCCAATTGACCCGTGTGTCACAACTGTATCCTGGCTGAAAGTCAACACCAACGCGGGTGTCCGTCCGGGTCAGAGGGGCAGGGCTCCTCCGGCCGGACCCCGCGACCGGACCGAGAGGGAGCTAAAGGACCACGGCCCCGGCCCCCTCCCCGGTTGCTTACCTGGGCAGGGCTGGTCGGCTGGGCCGGCTCGGAGCTGCTCCCTCCGCTGAAGGCTCCGGTCAGGGCACTACCCATCATGTGGCCCACGGCGGACCCTACGGCCACCCCCGCGGCCGTGGAGGCCATCTGGGCCATCAGCCCGGGCTGCCCCGACGGGGCCGCGGGGGTGGCCATGGCCGCAGGCGGGGGGTGGGCCGGGGGCTGGGCAGGGGACTGGAATGAGCGGCTGGCGAGAAAACACAAGAGGACATTCTTGGGTCCAGGACCAAGGGAAAACGCGGGGACCACCCTCCCGCTTCTCCACCCATCCAATTAATCGATAATAATTATTATTATTATACACCGAAGTATATACAAAATCATCAGGTCCCCCAATGGGACTCCTGATCCACGCGGAGGGAGAAAAGGCACTGAATCCCCATTTCGCAGACGAGGGAACCAAGGCCCGGGGAAGGTCACATAGCGGTTTAGTGATGGACGCAGAATTAAAACCCAGGACTCCGAGGCTAATAATAATAATGGTGGCATTTATTAAGCGCTTACTATGTGCAAAGCATGGTTCTAAGCACTTAATAAATGCCATCATTATTATTATTAAGTCACTTCAGGGACAACCTGATCACCTTGTAACCTCCCCAGTGCTTAGAACAGTGCTTTGCATGTAGTAAGTGCTTAATAAATGCCATCATTATTATCATTAAACCACCTCAGGGACAACCTGATCACCTTGTATCCTCCCCAGTGCTTAGAACAGTGGTTTGCACGTAGCAAGCGCTTAATAAATGCATCACTATTATTAAGTCACTTCAGGGACAACCTGATCACCTCGTAACCTCCCCAGCGCTTAGAACAGTGCTTTGCATGTAGTAAGCGCTTAATAAATGCCATCATTATTATTGCTAAGTCACTTCAGGGCCAACCTGATCACCTTGTAACCTCCCCAGCGCTTAGAACAGTGCTTTGCACGTAGTAAGCGCTTAAGAAAAGCCATCATTATTATTGTTAAATCACTTCAGGGACAACCTGGCCATCTTGTATCCTCCCCAGCGCTTAGAACAGTGGTTTGCACGTAGCAAGCGCTTAATAAATGCCATCATTATTATTGTTAAGTCACTTCACGGACAACCTGATCACCTTGTAACCTCCCCAGCGCTTAGAACAGTGCTTTGCATGTAGTAAGCGCTTAATAAATGCCATCATTACTATCATTAAACCACTTCAGGGACAACCTGATCACCTTGTATCCTCCCCAGCGCTTAGAACGGTGCTTTGCACGTAGTAAGCGCTTAATAAATGCCATCATTATTATCGTTAAACCACTTCAGGGCCAACCTGATCACCTTGTAACCTCCCCAGCGCTTAGAACAGTGCTTTGCACGTAGTGAGCGCTTTAATAAACGCCATCATTATTAAGTCACTTCACTGAACCTCAGTTCCCTCATCTGTCAAATGGGGATGAGGACTGTGAGCCCCACGTGGGGCAACCTGATCGCCTTGTATCCCCCCCGCCCCCCAGCGCTTAGGACAGTGCTTCGCACGTAGTAAGCGCTTCACAAATACCATCACTATTATGATGATGCTGATGATTAAAGAGAAGGCCGCGGGCGGGCCCCAAGGTCACCATGGCAACGCCCTTGCGGGCGGGGCTGGGGGTCGCGGAGCCCCTTCCCCCCCGCCCCCCACCGGGCAGTGACCTGGGCTGACGGGCGCCGGTGCTGCGGCTCCCCCGGGGCATGGTGGCGACGGCGACAATGTCGTCGATGGCGACAATGACGGCGATGGGGGCTAGTGGCCAAGCGGGCTCCCTCTGAGGGAAGGACACACAGGGGGCAGGGGGAGGGGCCGACGGAGGACACACCCCCAGCGCGCAGGCGCAGCCCCTCCCTCGAGGCCCCTAGGGGCGGGGCCACGGGAGGACACACCCCTAGCGCGCACGCGCCCTGCCCCGCTCCCCCCTCACGTGCCCCCGGAGGCGTGACCACGGGAGAACCCGCCCCCAGCGCGCATGCGCCCTGCCCCGCTCCCCACTCACGTGCCCCACCTAAGGCGGGGCCGCATGAGGACACGCCCCAGCGCGCATGCGCCCTGCCCCGCTCCCCACTCACGTGCCCCAGGAGGCGTGGCCACGGGGATCCTCCCCCAGCGCGCATGCTCCCCACCGTGCGATTTCCCCACCCACGTGGCCCCCCCAGAGGGAGGGGCCACATGAGGACACGCCCCGGCGCGCATGCGCCCCGACCCGAGCTCCACCCACGCGGCCCCGGGGCGGGGCCAAGGAAAGTCACGCCCCTCGAGCGCGTGCGCTCCGCCCCGATCTCCACCCACGTGACCCCGCCCCCAGGGCGCATGCTCAGCCTCGATCCCCACGTGCAAGCCCGGGGGGCGTGGCCACCCGAAGACACCCCGTCCTCATTCATTCAATCGTTTTCATTATTCATTCATTCATTCGATCGTATTTATTGAGCGCTTACTGTGTGAAGAGCACTGTACTAAGTGCTTGGAAAGTACAAGTCGGCAGCAGATAGAGACAATCGCTACCCAACAACGGGCTCACAGTCTAGAAGGGGGAGACAGACAACAAAACATATTAGCAAAATAAGTAGAATAGTAAATATGTACAAGTAAAATAGAGTAATAAATCTGTACAAACATATATATAGGTGCTGTGGGATGGGGAGGGGGAGAGGAAGGACGGGGCTCAGTCTGGGAAAGCACTGTTCTAAGCACTGGGGAGGTTACAAGGTGATCAGTTTGTCCCACGTGGGGGTCACGGTTTTCATCCCCACTTTACAGATGAGGGAGCTGAGGCCCAGAGAAGTTCAGGGACTTGCCCAAAGTCACACAGCTAAGTGACAGAGTAGGAATTTGAACCCATGATCTCTGACTCTGAGCCCGTGTTCTTTTCACTGAGCAACACTGCCGCGCGCGCCCCCCCCCCCCCCTTCAGTGGGTTGCGTATTGGTTGGGGCCGGGGATTTCCCTGCAGCTCTTGGACTCGGCCCGCAGAGGGCGCCCTCGCAGCTTCTCCCGTTCCCTCCAAATCAATTGGTGTTTGGGGTTCAGCTGGGGCCGGGGATTCCCCTGCAGCTCTCGGACTCGGCCCGCAGAGGGCGCCCTCTCAGCTTCTCCCGTTCCCCCCCCCCCCCATCAGCGGAACGCGGGAATCAGCTGGGGCCGGGGCCCGTCCTGCAGGGCTCCGGGTAGGCCAGCAGAGGGCGCCCTCGCAGCTTCTCCCGTCGCTCCCAAATCAGCGGAGTGCGGGGATTGGCTGGGGCCGGGGATTCCCCTGCAGCTCTTGGACTCGGCCCGCAGAGGGCGCCCTCTCAGCTTCTCTCGTTCCCCCCCCCCCCCACAATCAGTGGGACGCGGGAATCGGCTGGGTCCGGGGCCCGTCCTGCAGGGCTCGTGGTGGGCCAGCAGAGGGCGCCCTCGCAGGTTCTCCCGTCCCCTCCTATCAACTGGTCCTTGGGGATTGGCCGGTGTGGGGGACTGTCCTGTAGCTCTCGAGCTCGGACAGCAGAGGGCGCCCTCGCAGCTTCTCCCGTCCCCTCCAAATCAACTGGTGTTTGGGGATCGGCTGGGACCGGGGATTCCCCTGCAGCTCGCGGGCTCGGCCAGCAGTGAGAGCCCTCGCAGCTCCTCCCGTCCCGTCCCCCCCAAATCAGTGGAGCGCGGGGATCGGCTGGGGCCGGGGCCCGTCCTTCAGGGCTCGGGGTGGGCCAGCAGAGGGCGCCCTCGCTGTGGCCGGGGACTCTCCTGCAGCTCCCGGGCTCGACCAACAGAGGGCGCCCTCGCAGCTCCTCCCGTCCCGTCCCGCCCCGCCCCCGCCCCATCAGCGGAGCTGGGGCCGGGGCCCGTCCTGCAGGGCTCGGGGTGGGCCAGCAGAGGGCGCCCTCGCTGTGGCCGGGGACTCCCCTGCAGCTCCTGGGCTCGGCCAACAGAGGGCGCACCCGCAGCTCCTCCCCCCCGCTCCCGCCCCCGCCCCATCAGAAGCAGCGTGGCTCAGTGGAAAGAGTAGACTAAGACTTGCTGGTTAAAGTGTTTAGCTGTTAACTAAAATTTTGTAGGATCGAAATTTGACTCCGGGCTTTGGAGTCAGAGCTCATGGGTTCGAATCCCGACTCCGCCACTTGCCAGCTGTGTGACCTGGGGTAAGTCAGTTAACTTCTCTGAGCCTCAGTTACCTCATCTGTAAAACGGGGATTAAGACTGTGAGCCCCACGTGGGACAACCTGATCACCTTGTATCCCCCCCCCAGCGTTTAGAACAGTGCTTTGTACATAGTAAGCGCTTAACAAACGCCATTATTATTATTATTATTAGCGGAGCGCGGGGATCAGCTGGGGCCGGGGCCCGTCCTGCAGGGCTCTGGTTGGGCCCGCAGAGGGCGCCCTCTTAGCTTCTCCCGTCCCGCCCCATCAGCGGAGCGCGGGGATCAGCTGGGGCCCGGGCCCGTCCTGCAGGGCTCGGGATGGACCAGCAGAGGGCGCCCTCGCAGCTCCGCCCGCCCCGGGCCCCATCAGAAGCAGCGTGACTCAGTGGAAAGAGCCCGGGCTTTGGAGTCAGAGCTCATGGGTTCGAATCCCGACTCTGCCACTTGTCAGCTGTGTGACCCTACGCAAGTCACTTAACTTCTCTGAGCCTCAGTTACCTCAGCTGTAAAATGGGGATTAAGACTGTGAGCCCCCCGTGGGACAACCTGATCACTTTGTATCCCCCCCCAGCGCTTAGAATAGTGCTTTGCACATAGTAAGCGCTTAACAAATGCCATTATTATTATTATTATTATTATCAGCGGAGCGCGGGGATCGGCTGGGGCCGGGGCCCGTCCTGCAGGGCTCGGGGTGGGCCAGCAGAGGGCGCCCACGCAGCTCCTGCCGTCGCCCCCAAATCAGTGGAGTGCGGGGATTAGCTGTGGCCGGGGATTCCCCTGCAGCTCTTGGACTGGGCCCGCAGAGGGCGCCCTCTCAGCTTCTCCCGTCCCGCCCCCATCAGCGGAGCGCGGGCATCAGCTGGGGCCCGGGCCCGTCCTGCAGGCTCGGGGTGGGCCAGCAGAGGGCGCCCTCGCAGCCCCCTCCCATTCAATGGGGCGCGGCTTTGTTGGGGCCGGAGATTTCCCTGCAGCTCGCAGGCCCGGCCAGCAGAGGGCGCCCTCGCAGCTTCTCCGGTCGTCCCTAAATCAGTGGAGTGTGGGGATCGGCTGTGGCCGGGGATTCCCCTGCAGCTCTTGGACTGGGCCCGCAGAGGGCGCCCTCTCAGCTTCTCCCGTCCCCCCCCCCATCAGCGGAGCGCGGGGATCGGCTGGGGCCGGGGCCCGTCCTGCAGGGCTCCGGGTGGGCCAGCAGAGGACGCCCGCGCTGTGGCCGGGGACTCTCCTGCAGCTCCTGGGCTCGGCCAACAGAGGGCGCCCTCGCAGCTCCTCCCTCCCGCCCCGCCCCCGCCCCGCCCCCGCCCCATCAGAAACAATGTGGCTCAGTGGAAAGAATAGACTAAAACTTGCTGGTTAAAGTGTTTAGCTGTTAACTAAAATTTTGTAGGATCGAAATTTGACTCCGGGCTTTGGAGTCAGAACTCATGGGTTCGAATCCCGCCTCCGCCACTTGTCAGCTGTGTGACCTTGGGCAAGTCACTTAACTTCTCTGAGCCTCAGTTACCTCATCTGTAAAATGGGGATTAAGACTGTGAGCCCCACGCGGGACAACCTGATCACCTTGTATCTCCCCCAGCGCTTAGAACAGTGTAAATTTACATAGTAAGCTTACAGCTTACTTACTTACAGCTTACATAGTAAGCGCTTAACAAACGCCATTATTATTATTATTATTACTAGCGGAGCGTGGGGATCAGCTGGGGCCGGGGCCCGTCCTGCAGGGCTCTGGTTGGGCCCGCAGAGGGCGCCCTCTTAGCTTCTCCCGTCCCGCCCCATCAGTGGAGCGCGGGGATCAGCTGGGGCCCGGGCCCCATCAGAAGCAGCGTGGTTCAGTGGAAAGAGCCCGGGCTTTGGAGTCAGAGCTCATGGGTTCGAATCCCGACTCTGCCACTTGTCAGCTGTGTGACCCTACGCAAGTCACTTAACTTCTCTGAGCCTCAGTTACCTCAGCTGTAAAATGGGGATTAAGACTGTGAGCCCCCCGTGGGACAACCTGATCACTTTGTATCCCCCCAGCGCTTAGAACAGTGCTTTGCACATAGTAAGCGCTTAACAAATGCCATTATTATTATTATCAGCGGAGCGCGGGGATCGGCTGGGGCCGGGGCCCGTCCTGCAGGGCTCGGGGTGGGCCAGCAGAGGGCGCCCACGCAGCTCCTGCCGTCGCCCCCAAATCAGTGGAGTGCGGGGATTAGCTGTGGCCGGGGATTCCCCTGCAGCTCTCGGACTGGGCCCGCAGAGGGCGCCCTCTCAGCTTCTCCCGTCCCGCCCCCATCAGCGGAGCGCGGGAATCAGCTGGGGCCGGGGCCCGTGCTGCAGGGCTCGGGGTGGGCCAGCAGAGGGCGCCCTCGCAGCTCCCCCCCCATTCAATGGGGCGCGGCTTGGTTGGGGCCGGAGATTTCCCTGCAGCTCGCAGGCCCGGCCAGCAGAGGGCGCCCTCGCAGCTTCTCCGGTCGCCCCTAAATCAGTGGAGTGCGGCGATCGGCTGTGTCCGGGAATTCCCCTGCAGCTCTTGGACTCGTCCCGCAGAGGGCGCCCTCTCAGCTTCTCCCGTCCCCCGCCCCATCATCGGAGCGCGGGGATCAGCTGGGGCCGGGGCCCGTCCTGCAGGGCTCCGGGTGGGCCAGCAGAGGGCGCCCTAGCTGTGGCCGGGGACTCTCCTGCACCTCCTGGGCTCGGCCAACAGAGGGCGCCCTCGCAGCTCCTCCTCCCGCCCCCCTCCCGTCCCCGCCCCATCAGAAACAGTGTGGCTCAGTGGAAAGAATAGACTAAGACTTGCTGGTTAAAGTGTTTAGCTGTTAACTAAAATTTTGTAGGATCGAAATTTGACTCCGGGCTTTGGAGTCAGAACTCATGGGTTCGAATCCCGCCTCTGCCACTTGTCAGCTGTGTGACCTTGGGCAAGTCACTTAACTTCTCTGAGCCTCAGTTACCTCATCTGTTAAATGGGGATTAAGACTGTGAGCCCCACGCGGGACAACCTGATCACCTTGTATCTCCCCCAGCGCTTAGAACAGTGTAAATTTACATAGTAAGCTTACAGCTTACATAGTAAGCGCTTAACAAACGCCATTATTATTATTATTATCAGCGGAGCGCGGGGATCAGCTGGGGCCGGGGCCCGTCCTGCAGGGCTCTGGTTGGGCCCGCAGAGGGCGCCCTCTTAGCTTCTCCCGTCCCGCCCTCATCAGCGGAGCGCGCGGAACGGCTGGGGCCCGGGCCCGTCCTGCAGGGCTCGGGATGGACCAGCAGAGGGCGCCCTCGCAGCTCCCGACCACCCTCCCCCCGGCCCCCATCAGAAGCAGCGTGTCTCAGTGGAAAGAGCACGGGCTTTGGGGTCAGAGCTCCTGGGTTCGAATGCCGACTCCGCCACTTGTCAGCTGTGTGACCTTGGGCAAGTCACTTAACTTTTCTGAGCCTCAGTTACCTCGGCTGTAAAATGGGGATTAAGACTGTGAGCCCCCCGTGGGACAACCTGATCACCTTGTAACCCCCCCAGCGCTTAGAACAGTGCTTTGCACATAGTAAGCGCTTAACAAATGCCATTATTATTATTACTATCAGCGAAGCGCGGGGATCGGCTGGGGCCGGGGTCCGTCCTGCAGGGCTCGGGGTGGGCCAGCAGAGGGCGCCCTCGCAGCTCCTCCCGGCCCCCCCCCCCCCCCCCCCCCATTCACTAGGGCTTGGCTTGGTTGGGGCCGGGGATTTCCCTGCAGTTCGCGGGCCCAGCCAGAAGAGGGCGCCCTCGCAGCTTCTCCCGTCGCCCCCAAATCAGAGGAGTGCGGGGATTAGTACGTATTTGTTACTCTATTTATTTATTTATTTTAATTGGAAATATTTATTTTAATTATTTTATTTTGTTAATATGTTTTGTTTTATGCTCTGTCTCCTCTTCCAGACTGTGAGCCCACTGTTGGGTAGGGACCGTCTCTATATGTTGCCATTTTGTACTTCCCAAGCCCTTATTACAGTGCTGTGCACACAGTAAGCGCTCAATAAATACGATTGAATGAATGAATTGGTTGGGGCCGGGGATTCCCCTGCAGCTCTTGGATTCGGCCCGCAGAGGGCGCCCTCGCAGCTCCTCCCGCCCCCCCCCCCCCCGCCCCATCAGAAGCAGCGTGTCTCAGTGGAAAGAGCCCGGGCTTTGGAGTCAGAGCTCATGAGTTCGAATCCCGACTCCGTCACTAGTCAGCTGTGTGACTTTGGGCGAGTCACTTAACTTCTCTGAGCCTCAGTTACCTCATCTGTAAAACGGGGATTAAGACTGTGAGCCCCACGTGGAACAACCTGATCATCTTGTATCCGCCCCCAGCGCTTAGAATAGTGCTTTGCATATAGTAAGCGCTTAACAAATGCCATCATTATTATTATTATTATCAGCGGAGCGCGGGGATCGGCTGGGGCCGGGGCCCGTCCTGCAGTGCTCGGGGTGGGCCAGGAGAGGGCGCCCTCGCAGCTCCTCCCGCGCCCCCCCCTCCCCATTCAGTGGGGCGCGGCTTGGTTGGGGCCGGGGATTTCCCTGCAGCTCGCGGACTGGGCCCGCAGAGGGCGCCCTCTCAGCTTCTCCGGTCGCCCCCAAATCAGTGGAGTGCGGGGATCGGCTGGGGCCGGGGGTTCCCCTGCAGCTCTTGGACTGGGCCCGCAGAGGGCGCCCTCTCAGCTTCTCCCGTCCCGCCCCCATCAGCGGAGCGCGGGAATCAGCTGGGGCCGGAGCCCGTCCTGCAGGGCTCGGGGTGGGCCCGCAGAGGGCGCCCTCGTGCCCCCGCCCCCGCCCATGCAGTGGGGCGCGGCTTTTTCCCTGCAGCTCGCGGTCCCGGCCAGCAGAGGGCGCCCTCGCAGGTTCTCCCGTCGCCCTCAAATCCGTGGGGTGCGTGTCTCGGGGTGGGCCAGCAGAGGGCGCCAGGAGGGGGACACCGTTGGGGGAAACAGCCCGGGCTTGGGGGTCGCGGGTCGTGGGTTCTAATCCCACCCCTCCCCTCGTCTGCTGGGTCACCTTGGGTGAGTCACTTCACTTCTCTGAGCCTCAGTTCGCTCATCTGGAAAATGAGGATGAAGACTGCGATCACCTTGTATCCTCCCCATTGCTTAAAACAGTGCTTCGCACATAGTAAGCGCTTAACAAATGCCATTATTATTATTATTGTTATTATTATTATTATCCCCTCGCACCTGAGCGGGGCGTCGTGGATCCAATTGATTTCCCATCTCTCCACCAGAGGGCGCCACGAGACTGCTGTAATCCTCATTCCCATTCATTCATTCGTATTTATTGAGCGCTTACTGTGGGCAGAGCACCGTAATAATAATAATGGCATTTATTAATAATAATAATAATAATGGCATTTTATAATAATAATAATAATGGCATTTATTAAGCGCTTACTATGTGCAAAGCACTGTTCTAAGCGCTGGGGAGGTTACAAGGTGAGCAGGTTGGGAAGTACAAGAACAGTGCTCTGCACATAGTAAGCGTTTAATAAATGCCATCATTATTATTACGAATCGGCAACATATAGAGACGGTTCCTACCCAACAACGGGCTCACACTCTAGAAGGGGGAGACAGACAACAAAACTAAACAAGTAGGCAGGTGTCAAAACCGTCAGAATAAATAGAATTATAGCTATATGCGCATCATTAGTAAAATAGAGTATAAATATGTACAAATATACACAAGAGCTGTGGGGAGGGGAAGGGGGAAGTGCGGGGGGGGGGAGGAGGAGGAGTAGAGGAAAAAAGGGGGTTCAGTCTGGGAAGGCCTCCTGGAGTAGGTGAGGCCGTTTCTCACCTGCCTCTCCCTTGGATCCGTGGCTGTGTGATATACTACTACTACTAATAACAATAAGAATAATAGTATTTCTTAAGTGCTTATTACATGCCAGGAACTGTTCTGAACACTGGGATAGATACAAGCAAATCAGGTTGGATGCAGTCCCTGTCCCACATGGGGCTCACAATCTTAATCTCCATTTTACAGATGAGGGAACCGAGTCAAAGAGAAGTGAAATGACTTGCCGAAGGTCTCCCAGCAGACGAGTGGCAGAGTCAGGATTAGAACCCAGGGCCTTCTGTCTCCCAGGCCCTTGATCCGTCCATTAGGCCATTCTGCCAACTAAGCGCTTAACAAGTACCATAATTATTATTATTATTTTATAACGTACTCTCCCATATACTTAGTACAGTGCTACACACATAGTAATCACTCAGTAAATACAATGGCTTGATCGATTTCGCAGATGGGGGGACGGAAGCCAAGAGAAGCTGACCTCCCCCAAATCACCCAGCAGGTAAATGGCGGGATTAGAACCTAGGTCCCTCTGACCCCCCCCCCCAGACCCAGGCTGTCTCCTCTAGGCCCCACTGCTTCTCTCTGTGGCGGTGAGGGTGATGAGTGGGATGGACAGGCCGGGGAGACTGGTGGAGGTGCAGGGTGACGTTTCTGATTGACACGGATCTACTTTGAAGTTAGCCCAAAGTGGCCGCAGGATATGAGGCAGAGGAGACCTGAGGGGTACTGGGAAGCCATGCCAAGCACCTAGGGATCCGGGATGATCCAGGGGAACATGGGATGGCACAGGAAGAATGCCGCAGGGCACAAAGAGTGACTCCCGGACGCCCGGAGGGCACGTGGAGGGGCCCTGGGAGGATGTAGGTAGCCCAGGGAGGGCCCAGGCTGGCTCAGGGGAGACCCTACAGGGCAACAGAGAACTTCAGAACAGCCCAGAAATGACATGGAGCCAGGAAACCTGCATTCAATCAATCAATCAATCGTATTTATTGAGCGCTTACTGTGTGCAGAGCACTGTACTAAGCGCTTGGGAAGTACAAGTTGGCAACATATAGAGACAGTCCCTACCCAACAGTGGGCTCACAGTCTAAAAGGGGGAGACGGAGAACAAAACCAAACATACTAACAAAATAAAATAAATAGGATATGTACAAGTAAAATAAATAAATAAATAGAGTAATAAATATGTACAAACATATATACATATATACAGGTGCTGTGGGGAAGGGAAGGAGGTAAGATGGGGGGATGGAGAGGGGGACGAGGGGCAGAGGAAGGAAGGGGCTCAGTCTGGGAAGGCCTCCTGGAGGAGCTGAGCTCTCAGTAGGGCCTTGAAGGGAGGAAGAGAGCTAGCTTGGCGGATGGGCAGAGGGAGGGCAGGGGGACTCTACCGCTTGCTTCTTTAGACAAGTCACTTCGCTTCCTCTGAGACTCAGTTACCTCATCTGTAAAATGGGGATTAAGACTGTGAGCCCCACATGGGACATGGACTGTGTCCAACCTGATTACCTTGTATCTTACCCCAGCGCTTAGTACGGTGCCTGATGCGTAGTAAGGGCTTAACAAACACCGCAAAGGAAACCCAGGATGAGACCAGAAGGATGTGGGATGTCAAGGGGAGAAGGGTCTGGGTAGTCTTGAATGATTTGAGGTGGACGAGGATGCCCCAGGAAAGATGCAGAATGGCCCCCAGTGATCTGGAGGTGGCAAAATACAGCAGCGTGGCCTAATGGATAGAGTCTGGACCTAGGAGTCAGGAGGCTCTGGGTTCTAATCCAGGCTGTATGACCTTGGGCAAGTCACTTCACGTCTCTCTGCCTCAGTTCCCTCATCTCTAAGAAGGGGATGAAGACTGTGAGCCCCATGTGGGACAAGGACCGTGCCCAACCTGATTTCCTTCTAACTACCCCAGCGCTTAGAACAGTGGCTGGCACACGGTAAACACTTCATCAATGCCGTTAAGCAACAAAAAAACAAACAAAGAACGAAAGAAACCCCAAAATGAGACCGAAAGGATGTGGGCTATCAAATGGAGGAGGGCTTGGATAGCCCTGAATGAAGCAAGGTGGACCAGGATGGGCCGGGGGAGAACCTAAAAGGCACAGAGGAGTTCAGAATGGCCCAAAAACAAAACGGGCTGGAACAAAGCCTGCTCCAGAGGGCCTGCATTCTAATCCCAACTCTACTACTTGCCTGTTGCGTCTCCTTGGACAAGTCACTTCACTGACTCTGTGCCTCAGTTACCTCATCGGTAGAATGGGGATTAAGACTGTGAGCCCCCTCGTGGGACATGGACTGTGTCCAACCTGATTAACTTGTATCCATCCCAGCATTTAGTATGGGATGGATACCAGTTAATCAGTATTTAGCATTTAGTAGTGTGCCTGGCACATAGTAAGTGCTTAACAAATACCACAAAAGAAACCCAGAATAAGACTAGAAGGATGTGGGGTGTCAAGTGGAGAAGGGCCTGGGTAGCCTTGAATAATAATGATGGCATTTGCTAAACGTTACTATGTGTGAAGCACTGTTCCTCACAGACTATGTCTGATCAGGTGATCCAACGGTGACGGTGGCATATAGCACAGTGGTTAACAAGTCATGACTGTTAGATAGAGTCCATAATAACAGTTGCAGGGTCTTCACATGCCCACAGGGGCAGGGTGCAACTGAGTCAAAAGGCCCGACAGACTGGCCGTCCTTAAGGGTCCAATTCCGGCTCCACCACCAGCCCGGGGGTGAGGTTGGGCAGGTCATTCCAGGTCATCCTGGAAGCAGAAGCAGCGTGGCCTGATGGAAAGAACAGGGGTCTGAGAATCTGAGGACCTGGGTTCTAATCCTGAATCTCCCGCTTGTCTGCTGTGTGACCTTGGGCAAGTCACCTCACTTCTCTATGCTTTGGTTATCTCATCTGTAAAATGAGGATTAAGACTGTGAGCTCCCCCTTCTAGACTGTGAGCTCGTTGTTGGGTAGGGACCATCTCTATCTGTTGCCAAATTGTACTTTCCAAGTGCTTAGTACAGTGCTCTGCACACAGCACTAAGCGCTTGGAAAGGACGATGCAGCAAATAAAGAGAGACAGTCCAGGCCCACAATAATAATAATGTTGGTATTTGTTAAGTGCTTACTATGTGCAAAGAACTGTTCTAAGCACTGGGGAGGATACAAGGTGATCACGTTGTCCCACATGGGGCTCACAGTCTTCATCCCCCTTTTCCAGATGAGGTCACTGAGGCCCAGAGAAGTCAAATGGCTTGCCCAAAGTCACACAGCTGACAAGTGGCGGAGCTGGGATTTGAACCCACGATCTCTGACTCCCAAGCCTGGGTTCTTTCCATTGAGCCACGCTGCTTCTCTGCTTCTTCACAATGGGCTCACAGTCTAGAGTACAGTGCGGAGGAACATAGTAAGTGCTTATTAAATGACATAATTACTATTATTATTATTAATAATAATAATGATGAATTATTCAAAACTTCCAGCTGAGGTTAGGGACAGAGGGGCTGAGGATGGGAGAGGAGTAACCTGGTTCCAGGATCCCAAGCCATTAGCCCCAACCTCAGTGTCCCCTCCCCACCTACCCCCAGAAAGCAACCACCCCCACTCAGTTACCTCATCTGTAAAATGGGGGCTAAGACTCTGAGCCCCATGTGGGCCAACCTCATTACCCCAACCTCATTACCCTGTATCTCCCCCAGGGCTTACAACAGGTCTTGGTACATAGTAAGCGCTTCACAAACACCGTCATCATCAAAAGGTCCCCCCAGAAGATGCAGCAGGGCAGAGCACCCCCCGATCCTGGGGCCGGGCGGAGAGAGAACAAAAGGGGAGAGGGAGGATCCTAAGGGAGGGGAGGGATCAGTGAAAGAGGAGGGCCGGAGAAAGAGGAGAGAGGCTGGAGGGGAGACGGGAGAACCATGGAAGGAAGAAGGGAGGAGGAGGGGAGAGGGAGGGCAGGAGGAGGGACAGAGGGAAGGAGGAGGAGGAGGAGGAGGAGGAGGGGAGGGAGGGAGGGTATAAAGGGGCCGGCTGGCCGGGGACCTGGGTCCAGCGGCCGTCGAGCCCCCTCGCCCTCGCCCCCCAAGGCCCGGGGATGGCTCTTTCCCGGCTCCCGGCAGCTTTCCTGCTTTTCCTGCTCCTGCTGCCTCTGCGACCCCTGCTCGGGACCCCGGCCCAGACCTCGGTGAGTCCCGCAGGACCTTCCCCCCCTCCCCACCCACCCCCAGAGCCCCCCTGGGATGGGCTGGGATGAGCTGGGGGAGCCCAGGATGGGGGAGACGAGGAGGGGGACCCTGAGATCCTGGAGCCTTTAGGGGCCCGGAGTCCCCATCCCCCAGGACAGGTGCAGGGCAATCCTGGGTCCCTGGGGGCGGGGGTCCGGATGCTGGAACCTCTCCCCCCTCCCCAGGAGCGTCGCCCTTTAGTGGGGGGCCAGGAGCGCTCCCTCCCAGGCCCAATTTCTGTCCGTTTGGGTCCCCCTGGGTCCATCGGGCTGCCCCCTCCTCTGCCTCCCTCCTTTCTCCCCCAACTTTTTCGTCCCGAAGCCCAGCCCGGGGGGTATAGCCGGACTCTGCCTCCCCCATTTCCCTGCTTCCCCCCCCCAGATCCCCTTTCCTGCCTCCTCTAACTCCCCACCTCGCTTTTCCAGCTCTCCCCACTTTCCCAGATCCCTCCATCCCCGACTCCTCTAACTCCCCCCTCCCTTAGTAGACACATAACAAATGCCATTATTATTATTGTTGTTATCATTGTTTCCAACTCTCCCCACTTCCCCATCTCCCTCCCTTCCTCCCTGCCGCCTCCAACTTCCCACCTCCCTTAGTAAGTGCTTAACAAAACCCATTGCTATTATTATTGTTATTATTATCATTAGAGAAGCATTGTGGCTCACTGGAAAGAACACGGGCTTTGGAGTCAGAGGTCATGGGTTCATATCCCTGCTCCACCAGTTGTCAGCTGTGTGACTTTGAGCAAGTCACTTCACTTCTCTGGGCCTCAGTTTCCTCATCTGTGAAATGGGGATTAAGATTGTGAGCCCCACGTGGGACAATCTGATCATCTTGTATCCCCCCAGCGCTTAGAACGGCGCTTTGCTCATAGTAAGCACTTAACAAATACCATTATTATTATTTCCAGCTCTCTCCACTTCCCCAGCTCCCTTCCTTCCTCCTGCCTCCTCCAATTCTCCACGTCCCTTGGTAAGCACTTAAAAAAATCCATCATTATTATCATTTTCAGCTCTCCCCTCTTCCCCAGCTCCCTCCCTCCATCCCTGCCTCCTCTAACTCTCCTACCCACTCCTTAGTAAGCACTTAACAAATGCTATTATTTCCAGCTCTCTCCCTCCCTCCCTTCTTTAACTTCTCCACTTCCCCAGCTCCCTCCTTCCTTTCTCCAACTCTCTCCTTCCTTTAACTTCCCACCTTCCTTTTCCAGCTCTCCCCACTTCCCCAGCTCTCTCCCTCTTCCAGCTCCCCCCACCCACTTCCCCAGCTCCCCCTTCACTAGCTCCCCCCATCCCTTCCCCATCTCCTCCGTTCCCTTCTCCAGCCCTCCCCATCCCTTCTTCAAACCCCCCCACCAACTTCCTCCATCCCAGCAACCCTCCTGGTGTGGTTGTCCTAATTCCCAGGGCTGGGCAGCTCTGGGGAAACAATGGAATGGGCATTCCCCAGTTCCCCAGTCCCTCATCCTCTCCCCTTCCCGGGAATGCAGTGGGTGGTAGGGAGAAAATACTTTTGCAGGAGAAGAGGATGGGGAGTATAGCAGGAGGAAGGGGTTCAGGGTTGAGTGTGGTTTTCTCCACGGGGACATGTCAACTGTGTGTGCCTTTATAGCGGGGGGGGGGGCATATATGTGGTGTGGGTGTGTGCATGCACACGCATGTCCTCTTGTGACCTTCTGTTTTGTTGGGAGAGTGATTTCCCATTTTAGACTGTGAGCCCACTCTTGGGTAGGGACTGTTTCTATATGTTGCCAATTTGTACTTCCCAAGCGCTTAGTACAGTGCTCTGCACATAGTAAGCGCTCAATAAATACGATTGATGATAGGCAAACTCGGTTTGTGGGTGAGGGGATGGTCTGCCCCCACTCTCATAATACTGGTGGTGGATGGGGGCGGGGGAATGAAGGGTCAGAGGCCAAGGGAGGGAAAGGTGGGCAAAACCTGAGACCCCCCAATCTGGGATAATAATCATAATAATGATAATAGTATTTGTAAAGCGCTTGCTATGCGCCAAGCACTGTTCTAAGCACTGAGGTAGATACGAGTTCATCGGGTTAGACCCAATCCGTGGCCCACAGGGGGCTCACAGACTTAATCGCTCAGCAAGGTAACTGAAGGACAGGGAAGTGAAGTGACGTGCCCAAGGTCGCGTAGCCCACAAGTGGCGGAGTCAGGATTAGAACCCAGGTCCTTCTGACTCCCAAGTCTGGGCTCTATCCACTAGGCCGTTCTGCTTCCCTGGGAGAGGGGCCAGAGCCAGCAGAAAATTTATTCATTCAATCAATCATATTTATTGAGCGCTTACTGTGTGCAGAGCACTGTACTAAGCACTTGGGAAGTACAAGTTGGTGTGTGGGCAGGTTATCCAGGGACTCAGGAAGGGAGGGCACTGACAGAGCAGGGAATATGCCCTAGGCAGGTGCCCACATGATGATGATGGTATCTGTTTAACGCCTACTATGTGCCAAGCACTGTTCTAAGCGCTAGGGGAGACACAAGGTTATCAGGTTGTCCCAGGTGGGGCTCACAGTCTTAATCCCCATTTTCCAGATGAGGTCACTGAGGCCCAGAGAAGTGAAGTGACTTGCCCAAAGTCACCCAGTTGGCAAGTGGCCGAGCCGGGATTAGAACCCATGACCTCTGACTCCCAAGCTTTCCACTAAGCCACACTGCTTCTCGCTAAGCCACGTTGCTTCTCATGTGCTTCTCAGGGTCGCATTCACACGTGACTCTTTGTGTGTGTGTGTTGGGAGGGGGTGTCGGTATATCTGTAGGTGTGTTTGTGTGCCCGTATATGCTTGTGCGGGTTAGGGAAGCGTAAGCTATGGGAGAGGAGAAGTGAGTGAGTGAGTGTGTGTGTATGGATGGGACCGTGTTAGAGGGCAGCGTGGCTCAATGGAAAGACCCCGGGCTTGGGAGTTTGAGGTCATGGGTTCAAATCCCAGCTCCGCCAGTTGTCAGCTGTGTGACCTTGGGCAAGTCACTTAACTTCTCTGTGCCTCAGTTCCCTGATCTGTAAAATGGGGGTGAAGACTGAGCCCCACGTGCGACAACCTGATCACCTTGTATCCTCCCCAACGGTGCTTTGCACATAGTAAGCGCTTAACAAATGCCATCATTATTATTATTATTATTATTATTCACGAGAGGGGAAAGCCTCCTCTCTGGGCCACGGATTATAGGAGGAGCAAGAAGTTTTGGCAGTGCCCATCACTGGGTCCGGTCACGTAATCGGGCCAGGTCAGGCGGACACCCAGGACTCCCCACTCTGACCATAACTGTGGGCAACAGCAACCAACCAGGCCGGCTCCTAGAGAAGACCAGGGCAGTGGGGTGCCAGTGTGTGAGGCGCTGTGTTGGGGGGAGTCTCCTCTGTGTGTGTGTGAGAGTGAGTGAGCCTGTCCGTGTGAGTCTGTGTAGGTGAGCGGGCCCGCCCGGTACTTCCCGCTGGCTCTGGCGGGATCCTGGAGGCTCTTCCTGTTGGCCCGGTGCTTCTTGCTCAAGGTAAGACAAACCCCACCTCCGACACCCCCCCAACCCAAGCCTGTCAGCCAGGCCGGGCCCTCCTGGAGGTGGGATGAGGGGGGAGTCTGAGGGGGAGCCTGAGGGGGAGCAGATAAATCTTCTTGTCCCTGCCCCTCCCTCCCCTCTCCCAGCCTGTTCCCTCATCCCTGCTTGACAGCAGGGACCCGGAGGCCAAAGCGCTTTCAGCCCCCACTCCGGAGCCTCCGAGCGGAGCCAGAGCCGGCCACAATCCCATCCTTGGGAGTGGGCCAGCCTGGCTCAGAGCCACCACCCCATCTCCCTGCCACCTGCCCGGAACTCAGCCCTGCAGGGAAGGGGAGGCGGAGGCAGAAGGGCCCCGGATAATGGGGGTCCGCCATCCGGCCCGCGAAACGGGTGACCTCGGCAGGGTTTCTCACGCATCCGCCGACACGTGTGCGTGGATTGACAGGTACACGCACATACGCCCACACAGCTGGACCCACCTGGGGATTTTCCAGAGATGTCCCACCTGCTCGAGGGTACTTAGCGGCTCACCCTCTCCCTACAGTGCTCCTGCCTGGAGTCCCACTGCCATCCCAGGTTCTTCCAGGCTCACCCTCTCCCTACCGTGCTCCCGCCTGGAGTCCCGCCACCTTCCCAGGATCCTCCAGGCAGGAGCACTGGAGCCAGGTGCTGCTCGAAAAGGGGGCCAGATGGAGTTCCCCCTCTGGTTTGATCTATGCTGTTTGCTTTTCCTCTCTAAATAGCACCACGAATGTTTGGGAGCGTTTCGGACGTGTTTATCCTCCGCTTCCACGGGGCTGGGAGAGCGGCGTAAATATTTACGGCTCCGCCACTTGTCTGTTGTGTGGCCTTGGGCAAGTCACTTCTCTGTACCCCGGTCCCCTCATCCGTAAAATGGGGAGTAAGACTGGGTAACGTGTGGGACAGGGGCCGTGTACGACGTTTTCCTTCTTAGTAAAAGCACGACCACCTCATTGACCGACCACCTCGTTGACCGGCTCCTCCGCTCCCCCAGCGCCGGTTAGGGGAGACTAGCGGGAGGAGTATTTAAATCATGTGACGATTGAAGAATTTTTCCTCCCTTCATCCCATAATAATGCTAACTGTGGTGTTTCAACAATGGCACTTGGTACAGAACACTCTACTAACCCCTTGGGAGAGTACAAGACAATAGAGATAGTAGACATGATCCCTGCCCACAAGGAGTTGACAGTTTGGTGGCTAGAGCACCAGTCTGGGAGTTAGAAGGACCTGGTTCTAATCCTGGGTCCACAATTTGTCCGCTGGGTGACCTTGGGCAAGTCACTTCTGGGCTTCAGTTCCCTCATCTGTAAAATGAGGATGAAGAGTGCGAGCCCTATGCGGGACAGGGATTGTGTTCAACCCGATTACCTTGTATCTACCCCAGAGTTTAGTACAGCTCCTGGCACATAGTAAGCGCTTAACGAACATCACTATGTGCCATGCACTGGGGTAGAGACAAGATGATCCGGTTGGACACAATCCCTGTGCACATGAAGTTCACAGTCAAGGTAGGGGGGAGAACAGGTATTCGATCCTCATTTTACAGATGAAGGAACAGAGGCACACAAAAAAATGAAGTGACTTGCCCAAGATCACAACGCAGGCCCAGTGGCAGAGCTGGAATTAGAACCCAGGTCATCTGATTTCCACTCCCAGGCCCTTTTACTAGGCTTCACTGAGCCCCTGAGCAATTTCCTGCTCCTGGCCTGGGGCGTCTGCAGTTCTGGTAGTAAGTAGCCCCGGTCAGGGCACTGCTAGCCACGGCCCCCAGGCCTCCAGGGGTGGGCTCGGGGCTGCCCCTGCTGTAGCCAAGCATGGGGCGCCATCCGTTCAGTGGGGAGATCGAGGCTAGACAAATGGCACAGCATCAAGGCCCCTCCCTGGTTCAGGTGTCTGCACTTTTGTTTTGCAGAAATCTGACTCCCGGGTAGGGCCCACACACCCTGGCGGGAGGGGAGGGACCGCCTGGGCTCGCTGAAGCTAGCCCTGTCTCCTGGGGAGGGGAGGGACTACCTGGGTTCTCAGTAGCCATCTCTGTCTCCTGGGGAGGGGCCTCCTGGGCTCACAGTAATAATAATAATAATAATAATGATGATGATGGTATTTGTTAAGCGCTTACTATGTGCAAAGCACTGTTCTAAGCGCTGGGGGGATACAAGGTGATCAGGTTGTCCCACGGGGGGCTCACAGTCCTAATCCCCATTTTACAGATGAGGGAACCGAGGCGCAGAGAAGTTAAGTGACTTGCCCAAAGTCACACAGCTGACAATTGGCTGAGCCGGGATGATGATGGCATTTATTAAGCACTTACTATGTGCCAAGCACTGTTCTAAGCGCGGGGGAGGTTACAAGGTGATCAGGTTGTCCCACGGGGGGCTCACAGTCTTAATCCCTGTTTTACAGTTGAGGTAACTGAGGCACAGTTAAGTGACTTGCCCAAAGTCACACAGCTGACAATTGGCGGAGCTGAGATTTGAACCCCTGAACTCTGACTCCAAAGCCCGGGCTCTTTCCACTGAGCCACGCTATTTGAACCTGTGACCTCTGACTCCAAAGCCCGGGCTCTTTCCACCGAGCCACGCTGCTTCTCACAGTAGCCAGCCCCGTCTCCTTCATCCACTCGTTCCTTTACTCATGTTTACCGAGCGCTTACTGTGTGCAAAGCACCGTACTGAGTGCTTGGGAGAGTACAGCACAACAACGGAAAGACGCCTTCCCTGCCCACATCGAGCTCCTGAGGAAGGGATGGGCTAGCTGGGCTAGGAGCGGCCAGCCCCATCTGTGGGGAGGGGATGGGCTAGCTGGGCCCCCCTCAGTGGCCAGCCTCGTCTCTTGGCTGGAACAAAGGCAGCCTGGAAGGAGCTTCTCTGGGGCTTCGAAGGCAACCGTTCCAAACCCACTGAGCGAAGCACTTCTGTTAATTGACCTCTGGAATTCACCGCCGCCGGGAGGGAGATTGCTGAGGTGGAGAGAAAACCCTGAGTCAGAAGCTGTTGCCGGCGCCACCCCTGCCCCGCCACTGGCTGGTTTTTTTTTACTTACTATGTGCCCGGCACTGTACTAAGCACCGAGGGAAGCAGTGTGGTCTAGTGGATAGAGCGTGGGCCTGGGACCTGGGTCAGAAGGACCTGGGTTCTGTTCCCAAGAAGCTCTGCCACCTGTCTGCTGTTTGACATTGTCGCTTCATCATCATCAATCGTATTTATTGAGCGCTTACTGTGTGCAGAGCACTGTACTAAGCGCTTGGGAAGTACAAATTGGCAACATATAGAGACAGTCCCTACCCAACAGTGGGCTCACAGTCTGTGCCTCAGTTCTTTCATCTGGAAAATGGGGATTAAGACGGCTAGCCCCTCGGGGGGACCGGGACCGTGTCCAACCTGATTATCTTGTACCTACTCTAGCGCTTAGTACAGTGCCTGACATCATCATCATCATCAATCGTATTTATTGAGCGCTTACTGTGTGCAGAGCCCTGTACTGAGCGCTTGGGAAGTACAAATTGGCAACATATAGAGACAGTCCCTACCCAACAGTGGGCTCACAGTCTAAAAGGGGGAGACAAAACCAAACATACTAACAAAATAAAATAAATATGTAGTAAGACATGTCTAAAGTATGTCTAAAAGACATGTAGTCTTTTAGACTGTGAGCCCACTGTTGGGTAGGGACTGTCTCTATATGTTGCCATCTTGTACTTCCCAAGCGCTTAGTACAGTGCTCTGCACACAGTAAGCGCTCAATAAATATGATTGATTGCTTGATAGTAAGTGCTTAGCAAATACCATTAAAAAAAGTGCGGGGGTAGATACAAGCTAATCGGGTTAGAAAAAATCCACGTCGTATATGGGGCTCCATCCCCATTCTACAGGTGAGGAAACTGAAGCACCCGGAGAATAATAATAATAACAATAATAATGGCACTTGTTAAGCGCTTCTTTTATGCCAAGCACTGCACCAAGGCTGGAATAGATACAAGACAATCTTGTCCCACATGGGGCTCACAGTCTAAATAGAAGGGAGAACCCGTATTGAATCCCCATTTTGCAGATGAGGGAACTGAGGCACAGAGAAGCGAAGTGACCCGGTTACGTAATATTACCCCAGCACTTACCGCAGTACTTTACAATATAATATGATCAAACCCATCCCCTCCCCAGGAGACTTGGCTGGTTTGGATTAATGGTATTTATTGAGAGCTTACCTTGTGCAGTGCACTGTACTAAGCGCTTGGGAGAGTACAGTGCAAAGGAATTGGTCATCTCTCCCTGTCCACGAGCTATCCAGGAATTAGGGAGAGCAGACGGCCCTCTTTTACAGATGAGGAAACTGAGGCCCAGTGTCTCCTTTTCAGAATCAATCAATTCATCAGTCAATGGTATCTATTGCACGCTAGCGCTTAGAACAGTGCCAGGCACATAGTAAATGCTAAATAAATACCATTATAGGTAATATAGAACTACCCCCTGAGAGCCCAGCAGGTCAGATCTACAGAGAGCATCCCATCACCCATGCACATTTTGACTAGTGTTTGCAGTCCCTACAATCAGGCAAATCAAATCCTAAACAACCAAGGCAAAATAGGAAAAATAGCAATATAGCAGTAGTAGTAGCACTAATAGTAGTAGCAGCAGTAGTAGTAGAGGTAGGAGTAGTGGCTGTGTGGATATGATATAAGCTCACATCTTCCCCATCCTAAAAAATTCATTCAATCGTATTTATTGAGCATTTACTGTGTGCAGAGCACTGTACTAAGTGCTTGGAAAGTACAATTTGGCAACAGATACAATCCCCCAAATGCTCCCTTGACGCCATGACTCCCTCCAGTCATCACCCCTTCTCCCTCCTCCCATCCCTCTCCAAACTCTTTGAGCGAGTGTCTAGACCTGCTGTCTCAAGTTCCTCTCCTCCGATCCTCTCTCGACCCCCTCCAATCTGGCTTCCCTCCACAGAAACCGCCTCTCAAAGGTCACCGACGATCTCCTTCTTGCCAAATCCAACGGCCTCTACTCCATCCTAATCCTCCTCCACCTCTCAGCTGCCTTCGTCACTCAGCCACCCCCTTCTCCTGGAAATACCCACCCTTGGCTTCGCCGACACTGTCCTCTCTTGGTTCTCCTCCTATCTCTCTGGCCGCTGATTCCCAGTCTCTTTCGCGGGCTCCTCCTCTGCCTCCCACTCCCTAACTCTGGGCGTCCCTCAAAGGTCAGTTCTGGGTCTCCTTCTATTCTCCATCTACACCCACTCCCTTGGAGAACTCATTCGCTCCCACGGCTTCAACAACCATCTCTAGGCGGATGACTCCCAAACCTGTACCTCCAGCCCTGATCTCTCTCCCTCTCTGCAGTCTCATATTTCCTCCTACCTTCCAGACATCTCTACTTGGATGTCCTGCCGTCACCTCAAATTTAACATGTCCAAAACAGAACTCCTTATCTTCCCATCTAAACCCTGTCCTCCCCCTGATTTTCCTGTCACTGTAGACGGCACCACCATCCTTCCCGTCTCACGAGCCCATAACCTTGGCATTATCCTTGACTCCTCTCTCAACCCACATATTCAGTCCATCACTAAATCCTGTCGGTTCCACCTTCAGAACATTGCTAAAATCTGCCTTTTCCTCTCCATCCAAACTGCTACCACATTAGTCCAAGCACTTATTCTATCCTGCCTTAACTACTGTATCAGCCTTCTTGCTGACCTCTGTGCCTCCTGTTTTTCCCCATTCCAGTCCATACTTCACTCTGCTGTCCGGATCATATTTCTACAGTAAATTCAGCCTAGGTTTCCCCACTCCTCAAGAACCTCCAGTGGTTACCCTTCCACCTCCACATCAAACAGAAACTCCTCACCACTGGCTACTCTCTTACTCCAGCCCAGTCCACACCCTTGGCTTCCCTTTTCCCAACCTATTCACTGTACCTCAATCTCATCCATCTCACCGCTCACCCCTCTCCCACGTCCCCCTCCTCTGGCCTGGAATGCCTTCCCTCTTCATATCCAATAGTTATTGAGTACCTACTAATAAAAGAAGTCAGCTGTGATCCAATAAGCAGTTCAAGCCACATCTGAAGTGGAAAGACAGGACAACCGTGCTCTTTCCACTAGGACACAAGCAGTTTTCCTCTGGGCCTGGGAGTCAGAGGACCTGGGTTCTAATCCTGGCTCTGCCACTGAATAATAATAATAATAATGATGGCATTTGTTAAGCGCTATGTGCAAAGCACTTTTCTAAGCTCTGAGCACTGTTCTAAACACTTATTTGCTGTGTAAACTTGGGCAAGTCACTTAACCTGTATATATGTATATATGTTTGTTCATATTTATTACTCTATTTATTTATTTTACTTGTACATATCTATTCTATTAATTTTATTTTGTTAATATGTTTGGTTCTGTTCTCTGTCTCCCCCTTCTAAACTGTGAGCCCACTGTTGGGTAGGGACCGTCTCTATATGTTGCCAACTTGTACTTCCCAAGTGCTTAGTACAGTGCTCTGCACACAGTAAGTGCTCAATAAATACAATTAATTGATTGATTGATTGATTAACTTCTCTATGCCTCAGTTCCCTCATCTGTAAAATGAGGATTAAGACTGCAAGCCTTATGTGGGACAATCCCTCTCCTCTAGGTAGTAAGCTCATTGTGGGCATTGTTTACTGTTTATTGTTTATTGTTATATTATACTCTCCCAAGCACTTAGTACAGGTCACTGCACGCGGTAAGTGCTCAATAAATACAGTTGACTGACTGTCCGACAGGGACTGTGTCCAACCCGATTATCTCGAATCTATCCTAGCGCTTAGTACAGTTCCTGGCACATAGTAAGCACTTAACAAATACCATTAAAAAAATAGATGTTGTTAGGGTGGCCATTCACCCAGTTTTATACAGTCTGCCTCTCATCCAATACCGTTACAGTACTGGATACTTTTATGTTAGATGTTTTTCATTCATCCATTCAATTGCATTACTGTGTGCAGAGCACTATAATAATAATAATGATGGCATTAGAGTCAAGCACTGTACTAAGTGCTTGGGAGAGTACAATTCAACAATAAACCCATTCCCTGCCCTCAGTGAGCTTACAGTTTAGACATGGGGAGTCAGACGGTAATATATAAAAAAAATGACAGATGTGGACATAAGTGCTGTGGGGCTGGGAGGGGAGAAGAACAGAGGGAATAAGTCAGGGTGAGGCAGAAGGGAGTGGGAGAAGAGGAAACGGAGGGCTTAGGGAAGGCCTGCTGGAGATGAGCCTTCAGTAAGGCTCTGAAGAGGGGGATAATAATTGTCTGTCGGATTTGAGGAGGGAAAGTGTTCTAGGCCAGAGGCAGGACATGGTTGGGGGGTCGGTGATGAGATAGGTGAGAATGAGGCACAGTGAGAAGGTTAGCATTACAGGAGCGAAGTGTGTGCGCTAGGATGAAGTAGGACAGTAGCGAGCTGAGGTAGGAGGGGGCAAGGTGATGGACTGCTTTAAAGCCAAGGAGTTTTTTTGTGATACGGAGGTGGATTCGCAACCACTGGGGTTTTTTGAGGAGGGGGGGTGACATGTCCTGAACGTTTTTGTGGGAAAATGATCTGTGCAGCAGAGTGAAGTATGGACTGGAGTGGGGAGAGGCAGGGAGGTCAGCAAAGAGGCTGATGCAGTAATCCAAGAGGGATAGGATGAATGATTATATTAACGTGGTAGCAGTTTGGATAGAGAGGAAAGGGCAGATTTGTGTGATGTTGTGAAGGTGGGACCGACAGGATTTAGCAATGGATCGTATATGTGGGTAGAAAAAGAGAGGGGAGTCAAGGATAACGCCAAAGTTAATAAAACCCTCAGCCTCCTTCCTCTTCAGCTCCTAATGCCGAGTTCCACAGCTCAGGAGCAGCGCCTGTGTTCATTAGGGAGGGGAATGGATGCACTGGCTCTGGAATGCAGTGGTGAAGAGCACAGGGGAACCGCTCAGAAATACACCGTAGGTTGGGAGACGGAGGCCCCAAAATCGTGTCTCTCATGTCACTGCGGTATGCTGATTGTCCAGTGTAACGTATTTATTCCAAATACAGGGGTCTGTTGGGCTGTGGGCCAAATGGGGAGACTTAAACTTAGACTCGATCTAAGTAATAGGGAGAACGGTTATCAAATCCCCATTTTACAGATGAGGAAATTGAGTCACGGGGGCCACACAATAAAAAAGTGGAGGAGCTGGAATTAGATTCCAGGTCCGCTGACTTCCAGGCGTAGTTCTTTCTGTTTCCTGCCCATTCTAGTTTCTTCTCTAGAATGGCTGGGAAGCGGGTGAAGAGAGACAAAGAGAACAAAGGGAGCCCCATTATTGGGTCAGGTCACCACCTCCTCTGGCACAGTATTCAATCTCTGTCATCCAAGGTGACTTAGAGGAGCAGAGTGAGAGTCATGTAGGTGCCACCCAACACTACTTTCAATAAACTACATGCCAGCTAACACTCCTAGCTATGAACATGACAATAATAATAATAATAATGATGGCATTTATTAAGCGCTTACTACGTGCAAAGCACTGTTCTAAGCGCTGGGGAGGTTACAAGGTGATCAGGTCATCCCACAGGGGGCTCACAGTCAATCCCCATTTTACAGATGAGGGAACTGAGGCCCAGAGAAGTTGAGTGACTTGCCCAAAGTCACACAGCTGACAGTTGGTGGAGCCGGGATTTGAACCCATGACCACTGACTCCAAAGCCCGGGCCCTTTCCACTGAGCCATGCCGCTTCTCAACTAACAACTAACGCTGCTGATTAGAAATGTACCATCTAACATTATTATTATTATTATTATTATTATCATTATTATTATATGCCATTGAGTCTGATTCCGATTCATAGCGTCTCCTTGGATAATAATAATAATGATAGCATTTATTAAGCGCTTACTATGTGCAAAGTACTGTTCTAAGTGCTGGGGAGGTTACAAGGTGATCAGGTTGTCTCACAGGGGGCTCACAGTCTTAATCCCCATTTTACAGATGAGGGAACTGAGGCACAGAGAAGTTAAGTGACTTGCCCAGAGTCACACAGCTGGCAATGGGTGAAGTTGGGATTTGAACCCATAACCTCTGACTCCAAAGCCCAGGCTCTTTCCATATACTTTCTCCAGAACGTCCTGTCCTCCTAGCCCTCCATAATCTGCCACCTTTCTAATGGTTCTTCCATTATCATTGTTATGGTCTCTATCCGTCTAGCCGCCAGTCCGCGTCTTCCACCTTTTCCCTGGACTTTTCCTAGCATTAGTGTCTTCTCCAGAGAATTAGTCTTCCTCATTATGTGTCCAAAATATGCTGATCCAAGTCGAATCATTTGGTCTTTCAAAGACCACTTTGGTTTTGCTCTAAAATCCATTTGTTTTTTGGGCAGTCCAGGGTATTCGCAAAAGCCTTGTCCAAAACCACATTTCAGAAGAATCGATGGCCGTCTAACTACAGGCTATGAATGTGCCCTCTAACAATACTGCCTATGAACATCTAGCACTTCTAATTTTCCACTCTACGTTTCTACAATCCCTCCCCCCAACACACACACATCTTCCCCTGCCACATACACACACACACAGGCTGCATTCTTTCACAAAAGCTCCACCTGGGCTGGAGAAGTGCAATGTGTCCCTGGAGGGAAAGGACTGAACTTTTGTAAAGACTCCCAGATGTCTCTCGGGGGTCTTACTTAGAGTCAGGTCAGGGGTCAGGGCTAAGTGCTCACCTGGGGGAGAGGGGAGAAAGGGAGGAGTGAGGAGGGAGAAGAGGGGGAAAGGAGAGAGGAATTGAGGGAGAGGAGGGGGAGTAGAGGAAAAGGAGTGAATGAGGAGGGGGAGAGGAGAGAGCTAGGTAGGGAGAAGGGGAGGAGAGGGTGGGGAGAGGGAGAGAAGGGGGTGAAAAGAGGTAAAGAAGGGGGTGGGGAGGGTGAGGAGAGGAAGAGGAGGGATGAGGAAAGAGGGTGCCTCCTACCCGCTACCCGCAAAGGTCCCTCAAGGCTCAGTTCTGGATCCCCTTCTGTTCTCCATCACCGCCCACTCTCATGGAGAACTCATTCGCTCCCATGGCTTCAACTCCCGTCTCTCTGCGGATGATTCCCAAATCCCCATCTCCAGTCCTGATCTCTCGCCCTCTCTGCAGGCTTGCATTTCTCGTGCCTTCAAGATATCTCCACCTGGATATCTTGCTGTCCCCTCAAACTTAACATGTCCAAAACAGAACTTCTTTATCTTCCCACCCAAACCCGGTCCTCTTCCCTGATTTTCCCATCACTGTAGACGGCACCACGATCCTCCCTGCCTCCCAAGCCTCTAACCCTAGCGTTAGCCTCGAATCATCTCTCTCATTCAACCCACATATTCAATCTGTCACCAAATCCTGTCGGTTCGACCTTCACAATATCACTAAAATCTGCCCTATCCTTTCCAGCCAAGCCGTTGCCATGTAAATTCAAGCACTTGTCCCTATCCTGCCTTGATTACTGCATCAGCCTTCTTGCTGACCTCCCTGCCTCCTGTTTCTCCCCACTCCAGTCCGTTCTTCACTCTGCTGCCCGGAACATTTTTCTACAAAAATGTTCAGCCCATGTTCCCCCAATCAAGAACCTCCAGTGGTTGCCCATCCAACTCCGCATCAAACAGAAACTCCTCACCACCGGCTTTAAAGCAGTCACTTTGCCTCTTCCTGTCTTACCGTGCCACTCACACACTTGGCTCATCTAATGCCAACCTACTCACTGTACCTTGATCTCGTCTATCTCGCCACTGACTTCTCACTCACATCCTGCCTCTGGCCTGGAATGCCCTCCCTCTTCCAAGAGACCTTCTCCAACTAAGCCCTCATTTCCTCTTTTCCCACTCCCTTCTGCATCTCCCTTGCCCTTGGATTTGCTCCCTTTACTCACCCTTAACCTCTGCTCCACAGAACTTATCTCCATATAATAATAATAATGATGATGGCATTTGTTAAGTGCTTACCATGTGCAAAGCACTGTTCTAAGCACTGGGGAGGATACAAGGTGATCAGGTTGTCCCACAGGGGGCTCACAGTCTTAATCCCCATTTTACAGATGAGGTGACTGAGGCATAGAGAAGTTAAGTGACTTGCCCAAAGTCACACAGCAGACACGCGGCAGAGTCGAGATTTGAACCCATGACCTCTGACTCCCAAGTCCGTGCTCTTTCCTCTATGCCACGCTGTAATTTATTTATTTTAATGTCTTGTAAGTTAGTTGTGGGCAGGGATCATAATAATAATGGTATTTGTCCAGTATTTACTATGTATCAAGCACTGTTCTAAACATGTCTACCAACTCTGTCGTTGTACTCTTCTCCTAAAAGAAGCAGCATGACTCAATGGATAGAGCATGGGCCCAGGAGTCAGAAGGTCGTGGGTTCTAATCCCGGCTCTGCCACTTGTCGGCTGTGTGATCTTAGGCAAGTCACTTCACTTCTCTGTGCCTCAGTTCCCTCATCTATAAAATGGGGATTGAGACTGTGAGCCCCATGTGGGACAGGGACTGTGTCCAACCTGATTTGCTTCTATCCACCCCAACGCTTAGTACAGTGCCTGACATACAGTAAGCACTTAACAAATACCACAATTATTATTATTATTGCTATTATTAATGTCTCTGGGCCTCAGTTTCCCCCTCTGTGAAATGGAGATTCAATCCTACTCGTTTCTACTTAAACTGTGAGCCCCATGTTGGGTAGGGATTGTGTCTAACTTGATAACCTTGCATGTACCCTTGCGCTTAGTACAGTGCTTGGCACATAGTAAGCACTTAACAAGTACCATTAAAAAAAAATCAGTCCCAGGCCCCACACCAAGCTCCAGCTGGCTCCAGCCAGGGAGGAAACAGGATGATTTCAACAGGAGTAAAGCAGTCTTGTTTACTTAGGAAGAAATGTATCATATAAATACTAGTTGGGGAATGGCTATGCTTTTAAACAGTATTTGTTAAGCCCTTACTATGTGGCAGACGCTATACTAAGTTCTGGGGTAGATACAAGCTAATCAGGTTGGACACAGTCCCTGTCCCACATGTGGCTCACACTCTTAATCCCCATTTTACAGATGAGGTGATTGAGGCCCAGAGGAAGCCCAGCGACTTGCCCAAGGTCACACAGCAGACATGCGGCGGAGCCAGGATTAGAACCCATGACTTCTGGCTCCCAAGCCCGGGCTCTTTCCACTAGGACATGAATTACTTGTTTCAATGTCTGTCACCCCTTGCGGGCAGGAATTGTCTCAATTGCTGTATTGTACTTTCCAAGCGCTTAGTACAGGGCTGAGTACACAATAAGTGCTCAATAAATACGACTGAATGAATTAACTAATTCATTCCAAATTAACTTGTGCTTACAAATTAACTAATTCATTCCAAATTAATTAGTTAATTAACTAATTAACTTTCATGCCAAAGCCTGTCTCCGTACTGCAGTCTTGGATGGACCCCGAGGGAGATCTCAGAGGGTGGCTCACTGTGAGCAGAAAACATGCCTACCACCTGTATTGTTAGATTGTCAGCTCCCAAGTGCTTAGTACAGTGCTCTGCACACAGTAAGCTCTCAATAAATACCATTGATTGATTGACTGATTGGCATAACAGGTCGGGCCCCATTGATAGAGCTGCCAAGCTTTGGGAGTGTACCCCACTCCCTCTCCTCACCTACCCAAAAAACACTGTGGGATTTTGTTATGTGTAAACTCTGTGCCAAGCACATATTCTTTGACTCTGCTGCTTTCTGTAATTTATATTATTGTCTGTCTCCCCAGTTTGACTGTAAGCTCCTTGAAGGAATTATCTACCAACTGTATTGTACTCTGCTGAGCTCACAGAGCTTAGTACAGTGTCTGGCAAATAGTAAGTGCTTAAAAATAGCATCATTACTATTATACTAAGCCTGGGGTGGGGATAAGGAAATCGGCACATAGGAAGTGTTTAAAAATACCATCGTTATTATTATAATACTAAGCCTGGGGTGGGGATAAGTAAATTGGCTGGACACAGTCCCCGTTCCACGTGGGGCTCACAGTCTCGATCCTCATTTTACAGATGTGGTAACTGAGGCACAGAAGTAAAGTGACTTAGCCAAGGTCACACAGCAGACAAGCGGCAGAGCCGGGATTAGAACCCATGACCTTCTATGTCCCAGGCCTTTGCTCTATCCACTCTGCCAGGCTGCTCCCAAGGGCGCTGGGATGAGTGCGGGGGAGGGTGCCCGCTGCTGGCTCGTGCCCGCTCTGCCCTCCCAGCTATCCCCCCACCGCGCTGGCAGATCCTCTGACCAAGAGGCAACAGGCACACTCCCCCGGTGCTTTCGAGAGTTAAGCGATGTCCCCCGGTGACGGCTATACGGAGCCTTCGGAGGAGAGGCCGCGCGTGGCCTAATGGATAGACCTTGGGGCCTGAGAGCCAGAAGGACCTGGGTTCTAATCCCGGCTCCGCCACTTTCCTGCTGGGTGACCTTGGACAAGTCACTTCACTTCTCTGGGCCTCAGTGATCTCATCTGGAAAATAGGGATTAAGAGTGGGAGCCCTATGGGGGACAGGGACTATGACCGACTTGACTAGCTTCTTCCTACCCAGTGGTCAGAACAGTGCTTGACACATAGTAAGTGCTTAACAAATACCATCATCATTATTATTACTATTATTATTATTATTATTAATAGAGGCCTGTAGAGCCCTGTCAATGACAGGAAAAGTTTTGCACCAATTAAAATAGCCCCTGGAAGCCTACTGGGGGCTGGGCCTCTCCTCTCCCCCTCGCCTCAGTGCTGGCCTTTCCCTCAGCTCACGGACCCAAACATTTCCCCTTCTCAGTGCTTGGCGTTCCACGTTGCTTAGGAAAAATAAACATTTTCTGCCTCCACTGCCAACAACAATAACAGTCGGACAACCGGAAACCCGTCTGGCCATGGTGAGATTCCTCCGGGCGACACCGGTGGGAATGGGAGTATGGCTGTCAGCGGCCGGGAATGGCTCCAGGAGCGGAGATGGGGGGCTCGGGGATGGTGGGGGGAGAGGAGAGGAGGCGGGGCCCCCGGGGCCAGGGTCCGAGAGTGAGGCCGGAGGCCGATGAGGGCAAGTCTGGCTCCGGAGCCCCCGGGGAAACCTGACCTTCCCGGGACAGCGAGAGAGCGTGAGCCCACGCTGATGAGAAGCAGCATGGATTAGCAGTTAGAGCCCGGGCCTGGGAGACAGAAGGTCGTGGGTTCCCATCCCGGCTCCGCCACTTGTCAGCCGGGTGACTTTGGGCAATTCACTTCACTTCTCTGGCCCTCAGTTACCTCATCTGTAAAATGGGGATTGACTGTGAGCCCCATGTGGGACAACCTGATGACCTCGTATCCCCCCCCAGTGCTTACAAAAGTGCTTGGCACATAGTAAGCGCTTAACGAATACCGTCATTATTATTCTCATTCATTCAATCAGCTGCATTTCTTGAGCGCTTGCTGTGTGCAATGCAACATACTAAGCGTTTTGGGGGAACACAATGCAACAACAGACATACGCACATTCCCTGCCTGCCGTGAGCCCGGACACAACTCCTGTCCCACAGGGGGCTCATGGTCAAAGGGGGAGAGAGAACAAATACTTCATCCCCATTTTAAAGATGAGGAAATGGAGGCACACAGAAGCCAGGCGACTTGCCCGAAGTGAATCAGGATGACAACCCGAGTCTTCTGACTTCCAGCCCCGTGCTCTTTCCACCAGGTCACGCTGCGGCTTCCGCGTGAGGGGAATTGAGCCTGTTCCTTGTGGACTCCGGACACACACGGTACGAACTCTGACTTTTCCTGTCAGGCCCAGAAAAGGACACCTTCCTCGTGTCTCTTTCCAGAGCCTTCCCTTCGGGAACAGCTCCATCCAGTCAATCGATCAATCAATCATTTTTGATGATGGCTGTGGTATCTGTTCTGTGCTTACTTTGTGCCACACACTGTACTAAGCGCTGGGGTAGATACAAGATAATCAGGCCCCACATGGCCTAGGGGACAGAGCTGAGAGTCAGAAGGACCTGGGTTCTAATCCCACCTCTGCCACTTGTCTGCTGTGTGGCCTTGGGCATGTCACTTCACTTCTCTCATCTGTTACCTCATCTGTAAAATGGGGACTTAAGACTGTGAGTCCTTTGCGGGACAGGGACTGTGTCCGACCCAAGTTGCTTGTATCCACGCCAGTGCACAGTACACTGCCTGGCACATAGTAAGCACTTAACAAATACCACAATTATTATTATTATCATCATTATGCCCTTGCCATGAGCTTGTCTTTTTGTCCTCTAGTCTGTAAGCTCACTGAGCTTGTCTTTTCGTCCTCTAGTCTGTAAGCTCACTGTGGGCCAGGAATGCATCCGTTACACTGTCATATTGCACTCTTCCAAGCACTTCAAACAGTGCTCTGCACACAATATGCACTCGATAAATACGATGGAATGGCTGTCCGACCGCAGAGCACTGTACTAGGCGCTTGGGAGAGCACAATTCATTCAACCGTATTTATTGAGCGTTTACAGTATGCAGCTTCCCCGAGTTGGTGGCAGTCTAAAGTTCCTCTGAGGGGGACCGAGGAGGAAAGGCTGCTGGGAGAGCCGTCTCCCTGGATGTCTCCCTGGGGAAGACTCCGGGCAGGCTGCCGGGTTTAGAGGCATGCAGTCCGTGCGGGGCCGGTGGGGGGAAATGGCCAGGGCCTATAGGCTCAGATCACCGGCCAGTTAGTCTGCCCTGCCTGACTGGGATTTCCTTATCAGCTGTTGGGGATTTCAGCGAGTCTGTCTCCTCTCTGCTCTGTGGTTGCATTGTTCTTCCAGCTACTAAATGGTCAGTGTGTGTGTGTGTGTGTGTGTCTGTGTATGTGCGAACCCCCATCCCCTCCTGGACATCCAGGTCAGACTAGATCAAGTAAGCAACGTGACCCAGTGGGTAAGAATACAGGCCTGGAAGTCGGCCGGCCGGGGTTGGAATCACTTATGTACCTATCTGTAATTTTATTTATTTATATTGGTGTCTGTCTGTGCTGCTGTCTGTCTCCCCGCTTCTAGACTGTGAGCTCATTGTGGGCAGGGATTGTCACTCTTTATTGCTGTATTGTACTTTCCCAAGCACTTAGTACAGTGCTCTGCACACAGTAAGCGCTTCATAAATCCGATTGAGTGAATGAATGAATGCATCCCGGCTCTGCCACGCACCTGCTGTGTGACCTTGGATAAGACACTTCACTTCTCTAGGCCTCAGTTTCCTCCTCTGAAAAATGGGGGTTCAGTACCTGTTCTTATAAATCCCCCTCTCCCAGGCCCATGGCACTTAGGTATATATCTGCAATTTATTTATTTATTTATTCATTGACTTATATTAATGTCTGTCTCCTCCTCTAGACTGTAAACTCGTTGTGGTCTGGGAAACTGTCTTTATTGTTGTGGAGAAACAGCGTGGCTCAGTGGAAAGAGCAGGGGCTTGGGAGTCAGAGGCCATGGGTTCAAATCCCGGCTCCGCCACTTGTCAGCTGTGTGACTTTGGGCAAGTCATTTAACTTCTCTGTGCCTCGGTTGCCTAATCTGTAAAATAGGGATTTAGACTGTGATCCTCACGTGGGACAAGCTGATTACCTTGTATCTCCCCCAGCGCTTAGAACAGTGCTTGGCACAAAGTAAGCACTTAACAAATACCATCATTATTATTATCATACTGTACTCTCCTAAGCGCTTAGTACAGTGCTCTGCACACTGTAAGCACTCAGTAAATACGATTGAATGAATGAATTCATTCATTCTTGGACTGTGAGCCAGTGTGGGACAGGGATTGTGTCCAATTTGACTCTCTTATACCTAACCCAGTGCTTGGTACATGGGAAGTGTTTAACAAATACCACAATTACTATTTTTAGGTCAGATTCAGTAGGTCCTGATGGGTTGGTTCTGGGGGCTCCTGCAGTACTAGATCTGGGCTGGGCTAATAATAATAATAATGGCATTTATTAAATGCTTACTGTGTGCAAAGCACTGTTCTAAGCGCTGGGGAGATTACAAGGTGATCAGGTTGTCCCACGGGGGGCTCACAGTTTTAATCCCCATTTTACAGATGAGGTAACTGAGGCACGGAGAAGTGAAGTCACTTGCCCAAACTCACACATGACTAATGGTGCAGGAGTCCAGGAGTCTGACCCTGGCCTCTCTAACGCAGCCCCTCCCTCCCAGATAGTAATCAATATAACAACGGTGATATGTGCCAAGCTCTAGTAGAAAAACAATCCAAGCATATCAGATGCTTAATAAATATTATTAGTATTACTTTTTAGCTCCAAAGCAGTGGGGTCTAGTGATAGAGCATAGGACTGTAAGTCTGGGTACTAATCCTGGCTCTTCCGCATGTCTGCTATGTGACCCTGGGCAAGTCACTTCACTACTCTGGGCCTCAGTGACCACATCTGTGAAATGAGGATTAAGACTGTGAGCCCCACGTAGGACATGCACTGTGTGTCCAACTTGATTAACCTGTATCTACCCCAGTGTTTAGTTCAGTGCCTGGCACATAGTAAGTGCTAAAAAAAATACCATTAAAAAAAATAAATAAAAATTTCAGCTCTGCCGGCAGTCAGTCAATTCTTCTAGACAGTCAATCGATCGGTGATATTTACTACTGAACACCTACTAACGCAAAACATTGTTCTAAGCACTTGGGAGAGGGCAATACAAGAGAGTTGGTAATAATAATTATAATTATGGTGCTTATTAAGCACTTGCTATTTGCCAAGCACTGTTCTAAGCACTGGGTTAGATACAAGTTAATCTGGTTGGACACAGTCCCTGTCCCACATGGGGCTCACCCCCTCCATCCCCACTTTACAGATGAGGTAACTGAGGCCCAGAGAAGTGAAGTCTTTTAGACTGTGAGCCCACTGTTGGGTAGGGACTGTCTCTATATGTTGCCAATTTGTACTTCCCAAGCACTTACTACAGTGCTCTGCACACAGTAAGCGCTCAATAAATACGATTGATGATGATGAAGTGAAGTAATAATGATGGCATTTATTAAGAGCTTACTATGTGCAAAGCACTGTTTTAATCACCGGGGAGGCTACAGAGTGAGGAGAGACATGATAGCTGCCCTCAAGGGTCTTACAGTCTAGTGTGGGAGCCAGACATCAAAATAAATTACAGATAGGAGATGAGGCAGTCTTATAAAAATAGGGATGTAAGTGCGGTGGGCTGGGAGTGGGTTGAGGATAATAAATAATAAATAAATAATGATGGCATTTATTAAGCGCTTACTACATGCAAAGCACTATTCTAAGCGCTGGGGAGGTTACAAGGTGATCAGGTTGTCCCACGGGGGGCTCACAGTCTTAATCCCCATTTTACAGATGAGGTAACTGAGGCCCAGAGAAGTTAAGTGACAAAGTGCTTAGAGGATACCGATCCAAACACACAGGCCATCAGATGGGAGGCAGACTGGGGTGAGGAGATAATAATAAGAATAATATGACAGTGCCCAGGGTTCTCCGTGAAGGTGCCAGGGCTTTGCACACCAGGCCTGAGATGCCTCTGGGATGAGCTGCGGCCCAGGCCTCAAAGTGGGCGGCTGCCCAGAGGGATTCTGGAAGCGGGGCCGGGGGCCGGGGACCGGGACTCAGATTCTCTGGCTTGGGTGGGAAAGAGCAGGATCCTGCTTTGCAGGGATCCCTCCAGCCCCATCTGCTCTCACGTCACCACGGAGCTTCAGGGCAGAGGGGTTGAGGCAGGGCAGGGTGAGACCTTGGAAAAATCCAAGGATGAAGCCCTCCTCCTTTGCCCTCCCTCCGTCCTTTCGGCATTCCCACCCCAACCTCCTGGAGTTCCTCTTCTTTCCCAGAGCTCCCTCACCGCTAGCAGGGACTTCCAACTGGGCCAGGGGTTTGAGATCTGGGAAGGGGGACAGCTCTCCCACTCTGTCTTTCTATTTCTTTCGCTTATGCTCAATCACTCTCAGTGATTCTCTGTCTTCTGCTATCTTCCCCTCTTTCACAGCCTTTATCTCTCTTGCTCTCTATCTTCCTCTCACACTCTTGCTCACTCTCTTGCTTTCTTCCTCTCCGTCTTGCCCTCACACTTTCTCTTGCTCTGTCTCTTGCTCGCTTATTGTTACCTCTTGTTCTCTCTCTCACTCGCTCTTTATGTTCCTGCTTTTGCTCTCTACCTCTCATTCTCTCTCTAGGTCTCTCGTTCTCTTCCTCTTTCTCTCATTCTCACTAGCTCTTGTTCTCTCACTCTCATACTCTTTCTTGTCTCTCATTCTCTCTCATCTCTCTTACTCTTTGTCTCTTGTTCTCTCTCACTCTTGTTCTCTGACTTTCTCTTATTCTTTGTCTCTCATTCTCCCGTTCTTGTTCTCTCTCACTCGTTCACTCATTCTCTCTTTCACTCTCATTCTCTGTTACTCTCTCATTCTCTCTCCCTCATTCTCTCTTACTCTTTCTCTATCTCATTCTCTTTCTTTGTCTCATTCTCTCTCACCCTCTTTATCTCTCTTGTTCTTAGTTTTTCTTTGTTTCTCATTCTCTCACCCTCTTTCTCTTGCTTGTTCTAACTCTCCCTTACTCTTTCTTTGTCTCTCATTCTCCCTCTCACTTTCTTGTTCTCACTCCTACTCTTCATCTCTCCTTTTCTCTCTCAATCTCTTGTTCTAACTTCCTCATTCTCTCTATCTCCCTTGTTCTTATCACTCTCTCGGTCTCTCTCATTCTCTCTTACCGTGTCTTTCATTGTCTCCCTCACTTTCTCATTCTCTTCATCTCTCCCTTGTTCAATGTCACACTCTCACTCTATCTCTCATGTTCTCTCTCTTACTCTTTGTCTTTCATTCTCTCACTTTCTCATTCTCTCTCTCATTCTCTTCATCTCTCCCTGGTTCTCTGTCGCTCCCTCACTCTATCTCATGTTCTCTCTCTTACTCTGTCTCTCATTCTCTCTCTCACTTTCTCATTCTCTCGCTGTCTTTATCTTTCCTTTGTTCTCTCTCTGTCACTTTCACTCTCTTTATCTCTCTCTTGTTCTCTCTCTTTGTCTCTCATTCTTTCTCAATCTCTTGTTATCGCTTTCTCATTCTCTCGCTCTCTTTATCTCTCCCTTGTTCTCTCTCTGCCGCTGTCTCACTCTCTCCAACTATCTGTCACCCTCCCCATCCCTTCTTCCTGCTTCCAACAGGAAGCCTGTCTGTCCCCCTACATAGGACAGGGCCCCCGTGCCCCAGCGCTGGAAGGATCCCGGGATCGGCGGCCCATCGCACAGCCCAGAGACGCATCGCTCCCCCGTTAGGACATCTCTGCTGGGCCACCTTGCCCCGGGCTCAGCCCGAAGTCCCCCTCGCTGCGGGGTGCCGGACGTGCCCAATGGCCTGAACCCGAGGAACCGTCAGAAGCGCTTTGTGCTTTCCGGGGGGCGCTGGGAGAAGACCAACCTCACCTACAGGTAGGTAGCACCAAGGTCAGCGGGGGAGATAGGAAGGCCCACACTGAGTGTGGCCTTTGGTTCAATTGTCTCTCTCTCTCTCTCACACACACATACACACTCACACAGTCATTCGATCGTATTTATTGAGCGCTTACTGTGTGCAGAGCACTGTTCTAAGCCCTTGGGATAGTACACTATAACAGTAAACAGTCCCTGCCCACGACAAGCTTACAGTCTGGAGGGGGAGACAGACATTAATATACATAAATAAATTATAGTTATGCACATAAGTGCTGAGGGGCTGGGGGGAAGATGAATAAAGGGAGCAAATCAGGGTGGCACAAAAGGGAGTGGGAGAAGAGGAAAGGGGGGTTTAATCTGGGAAGGCGTCTTGGAGGAGACGGGCCTTCAAAAAGGCTTTGAAGTGGGGGAGAGTCCTTGTCTGTCAGATTTGAGAAGGGTGGGCTGCTCCAGGTCAGAGGCAGGATGAGGGCGAGGGGTCGGCAGTGAGATAGACGAGATTGAAGTACCGTGTGAAGGTTAACATTAGAGGGGCGAAGTCTGTGGGCTGGGTTGTAGTAAGAGAGCAGCGAGGTGAGGTAGGAGGGGGCGAAGGGATTGAGGGGAGATCACACACACACACACACACACACACACACACACACACACACACACACTGTGTCCACCCCGTTTAGCTTGTATCTACCCCCCACCCCCCCCCCCGCCGCTTAGTACAGTGCCTGGCACATAGTAAGCACTTAACAACTGCCAGTTTTTAAAAAAGAGCTTACTAGAGTGCTCTTTCCTTTCTCGTTTTAGAATTATCCGGTTCCCGTGGCAACTGGTGAAGGCTACGGTGCGGCAGACCATAGCCGAGGCCCTGCAGGTCTGGAGCGAAGTGACGCCCCTCACCTTCACTGAGGTGCAGGACGGGAGGGCGGACATCATGATTGACTTCACCAGGTGACCGGATCATGGGGCTGGGCGGGGAGGCCGGCCAGAGGAGGAGGAGGAGGAGGAGAACCGGGAGAGGAGGGGAGAGGGGATGGGAGGAGATGAGGAGAGCATCATGGGAAGCGGCATGGCCCAGTGCCAAGAGCCCGGGCTTGGGAGTCAGAAGACGTGGGGTTAATCCCGGCTCCACCACTTGTCTGTTGGGTCACCTTGGGCAAACCACTTCACTTCTCTGTGCCTCAGTGACCTCATCTGTAAAATGGGAATGAAGCCTGTGAGCCCCACGTGGGACAACCTGATCACCTTGTATCTACCCCAGGGCTTAGAGCGGTGCTTGGCATGTAGGAAGCGCATAACCAATACGTAATTACTATTATTTTTATTATTACTATTATTAAAGGGAAGGGGATGGGCTAAGAGGCTGGAGGAAGGGGCAGGTGATGGGGGTAGGACCCTGGTTGGGAGTGGGAGGAGGAGGCCGAGGGGCTGCGGAGCCGCCCACCCTCTCCCCTGCCCCCTTCGCCCCCTCACCCTCTGCCCCCTCTCCAGGTTCTGGCACGGAGACACCCTACCGTTCGACGGGCCGGGGGGCATCCTGGCCCACGCTTTCTTCCCCAAGACCCACCGGGAGGGAGACGTCCACTTCGACTACGATGAGACGTGGACCGTCAGGAGCGATCTGGGTGCGGGGCCGGAAGGGGCGGGGGGTGGGGGCCGGGGGTGGGTGGGTAGAGGGGGCATCCGTCCGGCCCACCCCTGACCGGGCCGGCTCCCCGCGACCTCCCCCGCCAGGCACGGACCTGCTCCAGGTGGCCGCCCACGAGTTCGGCCACGTGCTGGGCCTGCAGCATACCCCCGTTGCCAAATCGCTCATGTCGCCGTTCTACACCTTCCGCTACCCGCTGCGTCTGAGCCAGGATGACCGACGGGGCATCCAACACCTCTACGGGCCGCGGGGGCCCACCCCGGCCCCCACCGCCCACCTCCGGCTCCCACCCCCGTCGGAAAGGGAGCCCCCCAATCCAGGCATCGACACCAACGAGATCGCCCCTTTGGGGGTGAGCACTGGGAGAGAAGATCGGGGAGCAGGGAGAGGGTGGAGGGAAGGGCCCTCTTCTCTCTGAGGACCCCGAGTGGGCCCGTGCTGGGGTCCCTGCCCCTAATAATAATAATTATCCTAATAATTGTGGTATTTGTTGAGCGCTTACTCTGGGACAGGCCCTGGGGTGGATACAAGCAAATCAGGTTGGACACAGTCCCTGTCCCACGTGGGGCTCACAGTCTCGATCCCCACTTTCTAGATGAGGTGACTGAGGCACAGAGAAGTGATGTCACTTGCCCAGAGTCACACAGCAGACAAGTGGCTGCTCTAAGCAGCATGCAGGGTTCCCCCAGTTCCCATCCTGATCCAATAAATTGGTCAGTCTATCAATCACTGGTACTTATTAAGTACTAACCGTGTGTGGAGCACTGTAGTAATAATAATAATAAATAATAATTGTGGTATTTGTTAAGCGTTTACAATGTGCCAAGCACTGTTCTAAGCGCTGGGGTAGATACAGGGTAATCAGGTTGTCCCCCGTGGGGCTCCCACTTTTAATCCCCATTTTACAGATGAGGGAACTGAGGCACAGAGAAGTGAAGTGATTTGCCCAAGATCACACGATAGATTGGAAGGCAATCCCCGCCTTCAAAGAGTTTACAATCTAGTTGGGGTAACAGATGTTAAAATAAATTACAGGTTGGAGAAGGAGCAGAATATAAGGATCAAAGCAATCAGCCAGTGGGATTTATTGAGTGCTTACTGTGTGCTTAGCCCTGTACTAAGCGTTCGGGAGACTACAGTACAACAGATTTGGTAACTATGTTCCTTGCCCACATGAAGTTTAGAGTCTAGAGGATATGGACATTGGTGGGGTGGGGTGACTATCAAAGTGCTTAGGAGGCTTTGCGGTTTTCTTCACTGCAAGATGGAGACTCAATCCCCGTTCTCCCTCCCGCTTAGACTGTGAGCCCCATATGGGGAAGGGAGGTGTCCGGCCCGTCAGCTTGTATCTACCCTAGTGCTTAGTACAGTGCTTGACGCAGAGTAAGCGCTCCACAAATGCCATAAGAAACAAATGCACAGGTGTCGCAGAAGGGGGAGGTGAGAGGTTAGGGAAGACTTTCTGGAGGAGACGAGATGTTTTAGGAGGGACGGGGAGAGTGGTGGTGAAGGGGGAGTTCGGAGGGAGGAGGTGAGCCCGGGTTGGGGGGGGTCGGCGGTTCCAGAAACTAGTCCGCCCATCGCCCGCCCCCCGCCTCCAGCAGCCTTTGCAGCCGAACGCCTGCGACACGGACTTCGACGCCGTGTCCGCCATCCGCGGGGACCTCTTCTTCTTCAAGTCCCGCTTCGTGTGGAGGCTGCGGAAGGGCGAGTTGCAGCCCGGCTATCCGGCCCTCGCCTCCCGCCACTGGCAGGGCATCCCGAGCGCTCTGGACGCCGCCTTTGAGGACGCCAGGGGCCACATCTGGTTCTTCCAGGGTGAGCGAAGGCCGGAGCCGGGAGGGCCGTGGTGAGGAGAGGGATTGGGAGGAGGGAGGCCGGAGAGGAGCGGGGAAAGGGACAGGCAGGCAGTCAGCCTGTCATATTTATTGAAAGCTTACTGTGTTCAGAGCACTGTACTGAGCGCTTGGGAGAGCGTGGCCTAGTGGAAAGAGCATGGGCCTGGGAGACAGAGGACGTGGGTTCTAATCCCAGCTCTGCCACACGTCTGCTGGGTGACCTTCTATTGTACTTTCCCAAACACTTAGTACAGTGCTCTGCACACGGTAAGTGCTCAGAAAGTACGTTTGAATGAATGAATGAATGAACGGGCCTCAGTTTCCTCATCTGTAAAATGTCCATATCTGTAATCTATTTATATTCGTGTCTGTCTCCCCCTCTAGACTGTAAGCTCATCGAGGGAAGGGGATTGTGTCTGTTATATTGTTCTATTTACACTCCCCAGCGCTTCTGTGGACCTCAGTGACCTCATCTGTAAAATGGGGATTAAGACTGTGAGCCCCAAGTGGGACAACCTGATTACTTTGTATCTACCGTAGTGTTTAGAACAGTGCTTGGCACATAGTAAGCGCATAACAAATACCATCATTATTATTACTGGGGGAGAGGGGGACAGACATCAATACGAATAGAGAACCAAGCACTTAATGAGCGCTAAATGAGAAGCAGCGTGGCTCAGAGGAAAGAGCCCAGGCTTTGTAGTCAGAGTTCATGGGTTCAAATCCCTGCTCTGCCAATTGTCAGCTGTGTGACTTTGGGCAAGTCACTTCACTTCTCTGGGCCTCAGTTCCCTCATCTGTAAAATGGGGATGAAGACTGTGAGCCCCCCGTGGGACAACCTGATCACTTTGTACATCTCCTCCAGGAGGCCTTCCCAGACTGAGCCCCTTCCCTCCTCTCCCCCTCGTCCCCCTCTCCATTCCCCCATCTTACCTCCTTCCCTTCCCCACAGCACCTGTATATATGTATATATGGTTGTACATATTTATTACTCTATTTATTTATTTATTTATTTTACTTGTACATTTCTATCCTATTTATTTTATTTTGTTGGTATGTTTGGTTCTGTTCTCTGTCTCCCCCTTTTAGACTGTGAGCCCACTGTTGGGTAGGGACTGTCTCTATGTGTTGCCAATTTGTACTTCCCAAGCGCTTAGTACAGTGCTCTGCACATAGTAAGCGCTCAATAAATACGATTGATTGATTGATTGATGATTGATTGTAACCTCCCCAGCGCTTAGAACAGTGCTTTGCACATAGTAAGTGCTTAATAAATGCCATTATTATTATTATTATTATAAAGACCCCTGTTTGATTAGGGGGATCGGGCGTGTCTGCCCGGCCTCTGGCCCGCATCTGCCTCGGGGGGTCAGGGGGTCCCCGTCGGGCCTCGCCGCTGAAGGCCGTGGGCCCCGTCTCTCCTCCAGGTGGCCAGTATTGGGTGTACAATGGAGAACGCCGCATCTCGGGCCCCGGGCCGCTGTCGGAGCTGGGCCTGTCGGGCTCCCGCCTCCACGCCGCCCTCACGTGGGGCGCCGACCGGAACAAGATCTACTTCTTCCAGGGGGGCAACTACTGGCGCTTCAACCCCGGCACCCGCCGGGTGGACGGCCTCTCCCCCCGCAGGACCACCGACTGGCGGGGGGTGCCCTCTGAGATCGACGCCGCCTTCCAGGATGCGGACGGTGGGTGCCCCCCATCCCGTGCTCTCCCCCACCCTGTGCAGTCGCCCACCTGGTCGGCTTGCCCGGCTCTAGGGTCCTGGGGCCCAGCAGCTCCCAGAACGAGCCGGGACGAAAGAGCCTGGGGACTCAGAGGCAGGAGACCTGGGTTCTAATCCCTTAATAATTGTGGTACTTGCTAAGCGCTTACTATGTACCAGATGCTACTAAGCACTGGGATGGAATCATTCATTCATTCATTCAATCCCGGCTCTATCCTTTAATAATAATAATTGTGGTACTTGCTAAGCACTTACTATGTACCAGATGCTACTAAGCACTGGGATGAAATCATTCATTCATTCATTCAATCATATTTATTGAGCACTTCCTGTCATCATCATCATCATCAATCGTATTTATTGAGCGCTTACTGTGTGCAGGACACTGTACTAAGCGCTTGGGAAGTCCAAGTTGGTAACATATAGAGACAGTCCCTACCCAACAACGGGCTCACAGTCTAGAAGGGGGAGACAGACAACAAAACAAAACATATGGACAGGTGTCAAGTCATCAGAATAAATAGAAATAAAGCTAGATGCACATCATTAACAAAATAGGATGGATACAAGCCAATGGGGTTGGCCACAGTCCCTGTCCCTCGAGGGCCTCACAGTCTCAATCCCCACTTTACAGATGAGGGAACTGAGGCTCAGAGAATGATAATGATAATAATAATTATGAAACTTGTTAAGCTCTTACTATGTGCCAAGCACTAAGCGCTAGGGTGGATGCAAGCAAATCAGGTTGGACACGGTCCCTGTCCCACATGGGGCTCGCAGTCTCAATCCCCGTTTGACAGGTGACGTAACTGAGGCACAGAGAAGTGAAAGGACTTGCCCAGAGTCACACACAGCAGAGAAGCGGCGGAGCTGGGATTAGAGACCATGGCCTTCTGACGCCATGCTGCTTCCCTTGCCTGCTGTGTGACCTTGGGCAAGTCATTTCACTTCTCTGGGCTTCTATATTCTCATCTATTAGATTAGAATCCCAGGCCCATGAGCTTTCCACTAAGCCTCACTGCTTCTCTAATTCTGGCTCTGCCGCTTGCCTGCTGTGTGAACTTGGGCGAGTCACTTAGCTTTCTCTTGGCCTCAGTTTCCTCATTCATTCATTCATTCAGTCGTATTTATTGAGCGCTTACTGTGTGCAGAGCACTGTACTAAGCGCTTGGGAAGTACAAGTTGGTAACGTATAGAGACGGTCCCTACCCAACAACGGGCTCACAGTCTAGAAGGGGGAGACAAACAACAAAACAAAACATGTGGACAGGTGTCAAGTCAAAATGGGGCTCCAATCCCCGTTCTCCTTTCTATTTAGACTGTGAACCCCATGTGGGACGGAGAATGTGTCCAAACCCAGCACTTAGAACAGTGCCTGGCAAACAGTAAGCTCTTAACAAATACTATGATCTTTATTATTCTAGCAGCCATACTTCTTCAATTAGTTGGATGAGGAATCTTACAGACTGTTTCTCTTTTAGAACCAATCTCATAATGAATAACTCAGGAGCTGACATCCCTCTCGGGCTCCTGGAAGCCGGGGGCCAGAAGCCAGCTGGACAAAGTCCACCTGCTCCAAGAGGCCTTAAAGCCATTTTTTTTTAACGGTATTTGTTATGAGGCACTCTACTAAGCTGGGGTAGATCAATCAATCACTCAATCAACGGTATTTATTGAGCACTTACTAGAGCATTGTTCTAAGAGTACAATACAAGAATCAGCAGGCACTTCCCCTGCCCATAATGAGTTTAGAGGCTAGAGGGGAAGACAGCTAGTTATATGAATAAACAATCATTTATAATTAGAGATACAAGATAATCAGGTTGGACACACTCCATGTCCCATGGCTTTAATCCCCATTTTACAGATGAGAGAACTGAAGCCCAGAGAAGGGAAATGGCTTGCCCAAAGTCCCACAGCAGACCAGTGGCAGAGCTGGGATTAGAGCCCAGGTCCTTCTGATTCCCGGTTCTGTGCTCTATCCACCAGGCCCCGCTGCTTCTCTCACTGTTGCTTTTCTTGCTGGCCCCCAATTTCCCAGCAGGGCCAGGCCCTCTGACACCCCGAGGAGAGATCAGAGGGACCAGCAAGGGAGAACAATTCCCGGTCCTCTGGGCTCATTTCCCAGGAATCAATCAATAGTGGCTTACTCGATAGAGCCTGGCCCTGAGAGTCAAAAGGACCTGGGTTCTAATCCCGGCTGTGCCATTTGCCAGCTCTGTGATCTTGGGCAAGTACCTTCACTTCTCTGGGCCTCAGTTCCTCATCTGTAAAATGGGGCTTAAGAGCGTGAGCCCCATGTCAGACAGGGACCGTGTCCAATCTGATTAACTTGTATCTACCCCAGTGCTTAGAACAGTGCCTGGCACATAGTAAATACTTAACAAGTACCAGAATTATTATTATCATTATTATTATTATTAACAGTATTTATTGAGAGCTGACTGTGTGCAGAGCATCATCATCATCATCAGTCGTATTTATTGAGCGCTTACTGTGTGCAGAGCAGTGTACTAAGCGCTTGGGAATTACAAGTTGGCAACATATAGAGACAGTCCCTACCCAACGGTGGGCTCACAGTCTAAAAGAGTGGGCTCACAGTCTAAAAGAGCACCGTACTAAGCGCTCGGGAGAGTACGACATAATAATAATAGTAACTATTAATGTTATTATTGTGGTACTTACTTGTTAAGGGCTTCCTATGTGCCAGGCACTGTACTAAACGCTGGGGTGGATACAAGCAAATCAGGTTGGACACAGTCCCTGTCCCACATGGGGCTCACAGTCTCAATTCCTGTTTTACAGATGAGGTAACTGAGGTGCTGAGAAGGTGCTTTGCCCAAGGTCCCATAGTAGACATGCTTAGAACAGTGCTTGGAACATAGTAAGCGCTTAGCAAATACCACTATTATTATTGTTATTATTAGGCGGAGCTGGGATTGGAACCCATGACCTTCTGAGTCCCAGGCCTGCGCTCTATTCCTCTGTCTCACGTGGGAGGTGGAGAGTCTAGAGGGGTCAGCAGGGTGGGCATTGGCCCTCCCTGCCCGGGTAGCTCCTTCCAGGCCTCCCTCCCAGCCTCTCCGCCCATCTTCCCCACAGGGTACGCCTACTTCCTGCGCGGCCACCATTACTGGAAGTTTGACCCGGTGAGGGTGAAAGTCCTGGAAGGTTTCCCTCGCCTCATCGGCCAAGACTTCTTCAACTGCGCCTCCTCCTTCAACTCCTTCCGCTGAGAGGCAGCCATCCCTCTGGGGTCTCCTCCCCCCCCAGGGCACCCACCCTCCCACCCCCGCCCCCCCACCATCTCCCCACAAAGAGTCAGAGGGATCGGAGGACCTTAAGACTATTTATTCCGGAAATAAGACGAGGGGTTACCTCGGCCCCGTGAGTTTGAGGTGAGGGAGACAGGTGGCTGGTTTAGTCTCTGGCTTCAGGTTGGGGGTCACCCTCCTGGGATATAGGGGAGGGTCAAGAGCCCCCTCCCAGGAAGCAGGATGTCATCAGCTGTGGTACCCTGGGAGGAGCTGGGGTTGGGGGGGAAGGGGGTCCCTGTTGGTTGCTGCTCCCAGCCACCGCCCCCATCATTTCCTATCAGCCCTACCGCTTTACCCATCAGTCCTGCCTCAGAGCTGAGGCTCAGTAGCCCCAGGAGACGCTCAGCAGCTGTGCTGGTCACCGCTGGGCCCTCTGGCTGTCGTAGCAAACAGTCTCTGGACTGTTGTCTGACTCTGGCTCCCCCCGGGACTTTTGAGATTTGCCGAATCTGCAGGGATAACTCCTCCTCCCTCCTCCCAGCAATTTCCCGTAATGCCCGGAGCGGCCTCTGAGGACAGGGTTTCCAGTGGTTGGCCGTGTCCAAGGTCTCCTTGCGGCTGTGTCGGCCCTGAACCGAAGCACCTTTCTCAGAGTTTCCCACGTGAGTTATTTCCTCCCTCCTGATCTGCCCCCCACCCCTTTCTCCCGGTATGTGGGCCGACTTTCCATCGGAAAATGGGCAGGGATCTTCAGTGGGGAGGGGACGGAGAATGGGAGCAGAGCAGGCTTCAAAGAGCAAGAAGGCCAGAAGGCCACCATTTTAGGTCTTTGTAGTTCTTGTCAGAGAGCCGGGAAGACTGAGGCCTGAAGTCTGGTTCAGAAAGCTGAGGTGGGCCATTGTCCCCTTAACCCCCAAGGAGTGAGCCCCAGGATCTCCTGTGTCCAGTGCCCCTCTCAGATGGCCTCTTCCCCCTCCCCTGGCTCCCTTGTGTGGGAGTTTTCCCACCCCTGGGGTCTTCAGACACTCTACTGCCCCTGTGCTGGTGGGCATCACCTCAGGTACTGGACCTCAGGGTCCCCTTTCCCCAGGCTGGAGAGATCCAAGAAGAGACTGTGAGAAGAGGGGTCGATCGGGTCACAGTCACAGGGACCAGGAAGCCACTAACCCCCCCTCCCAAGCTCCCTCCAATGCCTCGCTCCCCTCAGCCCCAAGATGCTCTGACAAAAACCACCAGAAGGAATGGGGAGCTGCCCGTCCCTTCCCCCTGGGCTCGCAGACCAAGGCAGTAAAAATGGGGGTGGAAAATGTCCCAAGTGAAAAGCTGCCCCTCCGGGCTGGTACGTTAGGGGAGACCGGAGAGTTTCCGGCCGGTGAGAACCCCGTTCTCCCTGCTCCCCACATCCCAAGGTAGACTCAGGGCCCCAAATTGCCTTTTTTATTCACTTCTTCACGTCTGGCCTGGCTGACAGCCGAGGTCTATTTCTCTCAGGCTGCTCTACTCTCCTTGTTTGTGTTCAGAAAGCAGGTGGCCCACGCAAGTTTCCATGATGCCCAGCGGTGCCTTTGGGGTAAGGGTTTCCCGGGATTAGGGATGTCACACAGACGCTACCCACGGGGAAAGATGGAGCATTTTCTGGGGTGTTCCGCCCCCCGGGCCATCCTCTGGGCCTTTTGGCTAAGTCTGTCAGGGAGGAAGGAAGGAGGCTCTGCAACATATCCTGCCCTGCCTTCGACAAGTGCCTTGCTTTTACCTCAGCCACGGTACAGGCCTGAGCTCGGACTCCCTTCCGCTCACTCCTGTTGCTTTCCAAAGCCATTGAGGTTTTTCGTCCAAAGACCAGTGTAAATGTGTGTATAGTGTGTACAGATCTTTTGTATCTACGGACTGTTTCAATAAACACGCTCACTTTTCTAACATCCCCTCTGGCTTCCCTGTCTGTAAGGAGGTCCCGGAGGGCCGTGACAGTTCTCCAGACTGCACCAAGGGGTCAGAGCTGCCTGGGTCTGTGGAGGTGGCCAAGGGGCTCTAAAAAACAAGGGATGAAAGTCAAAAGGGATTTCTCACCAAATGCCCACACGCGCCTCTCGCTGCCCTGGTGGTTGGGAGCTTTTTGGGCAGCGGAGGGGGTGGTTGAGGGAGGGGTCAGCCGGGGGAGGGAATGACCAGTCACCAAAGCCAGTGGTTGCCCAAAACCTCCCAGGTGGAATAAAATTGGGAAAGAGGTGGGGTTGTGGCTGCTGACCACCAAAGACAGAGCAGACAGCAGAGTCTGGGAAGTTGGGGAATGGGACGGGGAGAACCGCTCCTCTCCAGTCCGGCTCCACATCTCCCCCGCCGCTGCCCCCACTGTCTCTATACACCCATTCCTGGACTTTTTAATCAGTCTGTCCACTTTTATATCGTACTCTCCCAAGCGCTTAGTACAGTGCTCTGCACACGGTAAGCACTCAATAATTACGATCGAATGAACAATAAATACTATTGAATGAACAGAGTCCTTACTTTTGCTGAGCACCATACTCGGGGCTCGGGGGAGGACGATACAATAAAGTTGGTAGACACAGTCCCTGCCCTTAAGGAGCTTAGAATCTACTATGTGCAGATCACCGAACTGAGAACGTGGGAGAGAGCAATAAAGTTAGGAAGTCCTCAAGGAGTTTACAATCTAGTGGGGGAAGAGAGAAGCTAAAATCTATTTCAGGAAGGGGGAAGCGATAGAGTAAAAACATCCGGACTTAAGTGCTACAGGGGTCGGGGAGCGGGGCTTTTAGCTCGCTCCCAACTTACTCCCAGCCCCGTCCCTACCCTTGGTCAGAGGAAGTGGAGTGTTTGCAGAAATCTAAACATCAGGCCGACTTCGTCCACTTCAAGTTTATCCTTTAACTCTGCCCGGCAAAATTGTTTCCTCCACCCTTATTGACATCCGTACCCATCGTCCACTCCAGTTGTTCCAGACTTTTAACTCCCTCCCCTACCCACCCCTGGCCTCCCCCATCCCTTGTCCCTAATGACCTGGCCACCTTCTTTATTAAGAAAAATGACACTATCAGGTGTGATCTCCCTAAAATCTCCCCTGCCCCTCCTCATTCTCTCCCCTATCCTGCCCCCTCTTCAACTCTCCCGTCTTTCCCCGCACTATCTCTAGAGGAGATCTGCCTTCTCTCAAAATCCAACCCAAACAGGCTTCTTCTCAAGTAATCCCAAACGGGCTACCTCTCAAACCACTCCAAACAGGTTTCCTTTCATGTAACCCCAAATGGGCTACTTATCAAACTTCCCTAAACGGGGTTCATTTCAAGTCCCATTGGTCTCTCGGCGCCATAGGGTCTGACAGAGTGAGCAACTCCGACTCCGGTAAAGGCAACTCGCCACATCCCTGTGACAGAGTCATTCATTCATACATTCGATCGTATGTATTGAGCACTTCCTGTATGCAGAGCTCTGCGCTAAGTACTTGGGAGAATACAATATAACGATAAACAGACACATTCCCTGCCCAAATGAGCTTACAGTCTAGAAGGGGCGACAGACAATAATATAAATAAACAAATTACAGATATGGAGATAATTGTCGCGGGGCTTGGAGGGGGAATGAATGAAGCGGGGAAGTCAGAGCGATGCAGAAAAGGAAAGGAGGGCTTAGTCAGGGAAGGCCTCTTGGAAGAGATGGGCCTTCAGTAAGGTTTTGAATGGGGAGAGGAATTGTCTGATGGATATGAGGAGGGAGGGCATTGTAGGGCGAGAGGTCAGTGGCGAGATAGATGAGACGAAGGTACAGTGAGACTGTTACCATTAGAGGATTGAAGTGTGCGGGCTGGGTTGGAGTAGGAGAGTAGCCACAAAGATGTCGTAGAAGACACAGCCCGGAGTCCAGCAGGTCAGGTGGTTTAGGGGCCGGAGGGGCTTCTGTGGGGAGCCTCCTGGAGGAGATGAGCTACAGAAGGGCTTTGGTGCAAGCTTCTAAATAAGGATACACCAAGAAGATGAAGACGCTCTAATTTCAAAGGACTAAAGTCGGAGGAGGAACTTGACCGAAGCTCACAAAATCTCTAAGGGGGTGGACAGGGTGAAACAGTGCAGCCCAGTGGCTAGAGCCCAGACCCGGGAGTCAAAGGGCCCGGGCGCTAATCCCAGCTCTGCCACTTTCTGCTGTGTGATCTTGGACAAGTCACTTAACTTCTCTGGGCCTCAGTTACCTCATCTGCAAAACGGGGATTAATGCTGTGAACCTCATGAGGGACGCGGATTGTGCCCAAACTGATTATCTTGTATCTACCCCAGCATTTAGAACAGTGCCTGGTACATAGTAAGAGCGCAATAAATATCATTAAAAAAATCCCCCTCCCTCATCATCATCATCAATCGTATTTATTGAGTGCTTACTGTGTGCAGAGCACTGTACTAAGCGCTTGGGAAGTACAAGTCGGCAACATAACTTCTGAACTAAGACTGTAAGCCCCATGTGGGACAGGGCCTGTTTACGCTGTACTTACCCCAGTGCTTAGAACAGTGCTTGACCCATAACAAGTGCTTAACAGATACCACCATTATTCTAATCATTATTTCTTTTTTGTTCCCCAAGCACGCACTGAGACTAGAAGGCGGTAGGTTCCAAACGACACAAAAAGAAAATTTTCAGCCAAGGGGAAGCCAGCCTAAGGAATTGGCTACTCCTTCAAATTGTGCAGGTGGAAAATATTAATAGGGTAAAGAGGTGTTTGGATGATTTATAGTGAGAAACTCAGATTGGGTTATTGGAAAAGTTGGGGGATGCTAGAAGCATTTAATTCAATTCAATTCAGTTGTATTTATTGAGCACTTACTGTGTGCAGAGCACCGTACTAAGCACTTGGGAGAGTACGATACAACAATAAACGGACACATCCCTGCCCGCAACGAGCTTACAGTCGAGTCAGGGAGACAGACATTAATACAAAAAAAATGTACATAAGTACAGTGGGGCTAGGAGGGGAGAAGAACAGAAGGAGCAAATCAGGGCGACGCAGAAGGGTGAGGGAGAAGAGGAAATGGGGGGCATAGTAAAGAAAGGCCTCCTGGAAGAGATGTGCCTTCAATAAGGCTTTTAAGTAAGGCCCCGGTGCTCAACAGGCTGTCTTCAGGATACTTACACTCCAACTGGGGAGACAGACGGACGCAGAAATATTTACAAATTGAGCAATCAAAATAAACAGGAGTCTATATGATTGATTACACTCACACAAACGCGATGGAAGAACACTCTAAATACATAAGTGCTTTGCATGAAGCTCAGCTTGAATTTCCCACCATTCAGGTTCATCTGATTTTTTTCTTTTTTTTTGGTTCCAGTCCATCTCCAGTTTCTGGAGTTTCCCGCTGTGAGTCCTTGGGTATGGGTGGGCTTGCCACCCCAGTGGCCTGGTAGCCAAGTCAATCGATCGATTAATCGTATTTTTTGAGGGTTTATGTGTTCAGAGCACTGTACTAGACATTCAGGAGAGTACAATATAATAGGGTAAGGTAGAAATGTTCCCTGCCTATATTCCCAGCTGTGTGACTTTGAACAAGTCTCTTAAATTCTCTGTCCCTCAGTTACCTCATCTGTAAAATGGGTATTAGAGACTGTGAGCCACACATGCAACAACTTGATTACTTTGTATCTACCCCAGTGCTTAGAACAGTGCTTGGTACATAGTAGTGCTTAACAAATACCATCATCATCATCACCATCCAACCATAGAACAACTTGAGAGTAATCTGAGGCCACAGGGAGGAATGGAAAAGAATTGTTGCTGAATTGTACCTTCCAAGTGCTTAGTAGAGTGCTGTGCACACATTAAGCGCTCGATAGATACGATTGAATGAATGAATTTAATGGAAAGAACACTTTCCTGGCAGTCAGAAGGCCCAGGTTCTAATCCCAACTCTGCTGGCTGCCTTTAGGTGCTCATTTTAAACTCCTTTGTGCCTCAGTTTCCTCATGTGGAAAATTTGGGCAAAATCCTCATTCTCTCTCCTTCTTAGAGTGTGAGCAGTGCATGGGGCAGGGATTGTGTCTTATATGACTAACTTCTATCTACCCCAGTGCTTAGGACAGTGTTTGACACAGGATCAGTACATAACAAATATTATTATTATTACTGCATATGTTAAGCGCTTGTCTTGACTAATGCCATCGAAGTGTTTCCGATCAGTCACTTGACTTCTCTGTGCCTCAGTTACCTCATCTGTAAAATGGGGATTAAGACTGTAACTTTCCCGAGGTCACCCAGCGGACAAGTGGCGGAGCTGGGGTTAGAACCCAGGTCCTCTGGCTCCCAGGCCTGTGCTCTATCCACTAAGCCAAGCTACTTCAGTCCCAGGCACTGTACTAAGCGCTGGGGGTAGATACAAGATAATCAGATTAGACACAGTCCCCGTCCCACATGGGGTTCACTGTCTAAATCCCATTTTACAGAGGAGAGAACTGAAGCCCAGAGAAGTGAAATGACTTTCCCAAGGTCACACAGCAGACCAGAGGTGGAGCCAGGATTAAAACCCAGGTCCTCTGACTCCCAGTCCTGTGCTCTTTCCGCTAGGCCACTGCTTCTTGCCATTATTGTTATTATTATTATGAGTAACTATCCCACTTCGAGACTCTAGATATCTGATTCCTGATTACAAGCAAAATCCACTGTGAGGAGAGGGGTTGATGGAGACTAGGGGCTTCCTATGGGAAGGAGTTTTCCTGGTCCTTTAGAAATGAATTCAGTGGGACTCGGCCCTGGAAATCTGAGAGGAAAGCCAGACAAAGGCAAGTAAACAAAGAAATCAGGCAGGTTTGGACAGATCTGGCTCCTTCCACAGGTGGCCACTGACTCGCCAGAGATCATCAAAAGGCTGCTCTCACTTTGGCAACCTCTCCGGCCTCCCTACCGTAATAAATAATAATTGAGGTATTTGTTGAGCATTTACAGTGTACTAAGCACTGGGCTAGACACAGGATAATCGGGTCGGACACAGCGCTTACTGAAGTAATTTGTGCACAGTAAGCGCTCAGTAATCCTCTAGACTGTAAGTTCGTTGTGGGAAAGGGAATGTGTCTGGTCATTGTTGTATTGTGCTCCCCCAAGCGCTTAGTACAGTACTCTACATATTATAAGCGCTCAATAAGTACGATTGAATGAATAAAGACGATTGAAAAGAAAAAGACAGTCTCTAGCCCACATGGGGCCCACGGTCTGGGTAGGAGAGAGAATAGGCATTGAATCCCCATTTTACAGATGAGGAAACCGAGCCCCAGAGAAGCCGTGTCTTGCCTGAAGTCACACAGTCGGCAAGTGGCAGAGATTAGAACCCAGGTGCTCTGACTCCCAGATCTGGGCTCTTTCATTCATTCAGTTCATTCGATCACATTTATCGAGCACTTACTGTGTGCAGAGCCCTGTGCTAAGTGCTTGGGAGAGTACAGAGAAGCAGCGTGGCTCAGTGGAAACAGCACAAGCTTTGGAGTCAGAGGTCATGGGTTCAAATCCCAGCTCCGCCAACTGTCAGCTGTGTGACTTTGGGCAAGTCACTTAACTTCTCTGTATCTCAGTTACCTCCTCTTTAAAATGGGGACTAAGATTGTGAGCCCCCTGTGGGATGAGCTGATCGCCTTGTAACCTCCCCAGCACTTAGAACAGTGCTTTGCACATAGCAAGCACTTAATAAGTGTCATTATTATTATTATTATTACTACAGTATAACAGTAAACAGACACATTCCCTGCCCACAGCGAGCTTCAGTCTAGAGGGGGAGACATCCATATATAAATAAATTGCGGATATGGACAAAAGTGCTGTAGGGCTGGGAGTGGGGATGAATGAAGGGAGCAAGTCAGGATGATGCAGAAGGAAGTGGGAAGAGAGGAAATAGGGGGCTTAGTCTGGGAAGACCTCGCCATGCTGCTTCTCATAAAAGTGGTGATGTGCCTGGTTTGCTTGAAGTTAAACAGAAAGTTTATTTGGTTCTTACATACACGCAACGAGCAGCCTCAGTGAGGGCCAGTTTGTAGGGAAGGAATTTGATCGGGCCTTGGGGCTAAACTTTGGACACGGTTGATGACTTTCGCCAGGGTAGACAGAGGGCTTGGGGTGGGGGGAGAAAGGGGCAGGGGGCAGATAGCAGGCACATGGGAAGCGTTCAGAGGCCGCGGGGCATTCGGAGGGTAGATAGAGGGTGTGTGAGAACATTCGGAGGGTGAGTGGGGGGTATGCAGGGGGTGTGTGGAAGGTAAGCAGAGGACACATTAGGGGTGGAATGGGCAGGAAATGGTATTGAGCACTTGCCCTTTCCAGAGCATTGTGATACATACTCGGGAAGAGTATAATCAATCAATCCATCGTATTTATTAATCGCTTCCTGAGTGCAGAGCATTGCATTAAGCACTTGGGAGAGTACCATATAGCAGAGTTGCTGGACACATTCCCTGCCCACGACGAGCTTACAGTCTAGAGGGGGAGATAGACAACAATAGAAATGAATAATTTACGGATATGGACGTAAGTGCTGTGGGGCTGAGGGAGGGGTGAATAAAGGGTACAAATCCTAGGGTGAGGGTGATGCTAGAAGAGAGTGGGCAAAGAGGAAATGAGGGCTTAGTCAGGGAAGGCTTCTTGGAGGAGATGTGCTTTTAATATGGCTTTGAAAGTGGGGAGAGTGATCGTCTGTGGGATATGAAGAGGGAGGGTTTCTAAGCTAGAGACGGGATGGGGGAAAGAGGTCGTCGGCGAGATAGACAAGATGGAAGGACAGTAAGTTGGACTTAGAGGAGCAAAGCGAGTGGGCTGGGTTGTAGTAGAAAATCAGGGGGTAAAGGTAGAAGGGGGCAAGGGGATTGAGTGTTTTAAAGCCGATGGTAAGGCATTTCTGTTGATACAGAGGCGGACGGGCAACGATTGGAGGTTCTTGAGGAGTGAGGAGACACGGACTGAATGTTTTTGTAAAAAATGATCTGGGCAGCAGAGTGAAGTATGGACCGGAGTGGGGAGAGAAAGGAGGCAGGAAGGACAGCAAAGAGGCTGAAGCAATAATTAAGGCGGAAGAGAAGATGTGCTTGGATCACCGAGGTAGCGGTTCAGATGGAAAGGAGAGGGCAGATTTTATCCATGTCGTGGAGGCTAAACAGACGAGATTTGTTGACAGATAGAATTTGTGTTTTCAATGAGAGAGGTGAGTCGAGGATAAGGCCAAGGTTACGGGCTTGTGAGGCGGGGAGGATGGTGGTGCCGTCTACAGTGATGGGAAAATCGGTGGGAAGTCAGGGTTTGGGTGGGAATATGAGGAGTATGATAGAGAAGGAATCCTTTCGACAAGAAACCTACAATCTAAGAGGATGGACACCAACTAATTTCACAACACCGTGATCACAGTAACCCAATCCCTTCCCCTTAGTACTTGTGTTTTATTTCTATCCTCAACATTCACAATACATAGGCGTATTTTTGTTTTTTACTAATTGGTAGATTGCATTTGTAAATCAGTACATTTAGTTATTTTTTCAGTTGTGTTCTCGTCTGTTTTTTAATGGCATTTGTTAAGGACTACCTATGGATCATCTTTCTATGAAACTCCTCACCATTGGCTTTAAAGCACACAATCCCCTTGCCCTCTCCTGCCTCACCTCACTTCTCTCCTACTCCAACCCAGCCCGCCTGCACACTTGGCTCCTCTAATGCCAAACTTCTCACTGGCCCCTTCTAAACTGTGAGCCCACTGTTGGGTAGGGACTGTCTCTATGTGTTGCCAACTTGTGCTTCCCAAGCGCTTAGTACAGTGCTCTGCACACAGTAAGCGCTCAATAAATACAATTGATTGATTGATTGATTGATTGATTGATTGACTGGACCTCCATCTTGCCTATCTCGCGGCCGACCCCTCGCCCACATCCTGCCTCTGGCCTGGGACGCCCTCCCTCCTCAAATACGACAGTCAATTACCGTCCTCCTCTTCAAAGCCCACGGGGGGCTCACGGTCTTAATCCCCATTTTACAGATGAGGGAACTGAGGCCCAGAGAAGTGAAGTGACTTGCCCAAAGTCACCCAGCTGACAACTGGAGGAGTCGGGATTTGAACCCATGACCTCTGACTCCAAATCCCGTGATCTTTCCACTGAGCCACGACGAGTGAATCATATTGGCCATAGTCCATGCTGCATGGTAGGCCTTACTGTCTTAATCTCACTTTGCAGATGAGGTATCTGAGGCACAGAGAGGTTACACCACTTGCCCAAGGTCACACAGCAGACAAGTGGCAGAGGGGGGATTAGAACCCAAGTCCTTCTAACTCCCTAAGACCATGCTCCAGCCACTATCCGCCACACTGCTTTTGCTTTGAAATATTGGCACTGCCTCCTGCTTTCACAATTTCTTAATTACTTCTGTCTGTTTCCATTCAACTGCAACATCCTTGAAGATCTTTCTACATGTTTTGTTTTGTTGTCTGTCTCCCCCTTCTAGACTGTGAGCCCATTGCTGGGTAGGGACCGTCTCTATATGTTGCCCACTTGTACTTCCCAAGCGCTTAGTACAGCGCTCTGCACACAGTACGTGCTCAATAAATACGACTGAATGAATGAATGAGTTTCTAGCTACTGTTGTGCTCTCCTAAAGTGCTTAGTGCAGTGTTCCACCCTCAGTAGGTGCTAAATAAATACCATTAATTGATCGACTGAATGGGATGAGAGGAAGATGTGAGAGAGGGGAAAAAGGACGATGAGGAAATGTAGTCCTGTCAGTCCAGGGTATTCGCAAAAGCCTTCTCCTACAAGTATCACGATCATTATTATTATTGTATCCCCTATGGACCCCAGTTCCTGGCACATGGTAAGTGAGCGCTTAATAAATACCACTATAGTCGTTCCCCTTCACACATAAGAGTTGAGTGTTGTGAGGTTGGGGGCTACTAGTACCCCAGATGTGGGCCCAGCACCCCCTCCCCCTCTGCCTCCCTCAGGCCTACAGGCCTGTAACTAACGCTGCAGAGAAGCAGCGTGGCCTAATGGAAAGAGCACTCACCTGGAAGTCAGAGGCCCTGGGTTCTAATCCCGGCTCCGCCACGTCTGTTGTGTGATCTTCCGCAGGTCTCTTCCCTTCTGTGTGCCTCAGTTCCCTCATCTGTAAAACAGGGATGGAGACTGTGAGCCCCATGTGGGACAGGGACTGTATCCAATGAGATTTGCTTGGATCCACCCCAGTGCTTAGAACCGTGCCTGGCACATAGTAAGTGCTTAACAAATACTAGAATTATTATTATTATTCCCTCATCTATGAAATGGGGATTACGACTGGGAACCCCATGGGGACAGGGACTGTATCCAACTTGATTACCTTGTATCTACCCCAGTGCTTAGAACATTGCCTGGCACATATTAAGTGCATAACAAACACCATAATAATGAAAATTATTATTGTTATTACCTCATCTATAAAATGGGGATTAAGACTGTGAGTCCCAAGGGGGACAGGGGCTGTGTCCAACCTGATTACCTTGTATTTACCCCAGTGCTTAGAACAATGCCTGGCACATCTTTGCACATAGTAAGCGCTTAACAAATGCCATCATTATTATATTAAACGCATAACAAACACCATAATAATAAAAATTATTATTGTTATTACCTCATCTGTAAAATGGGGATTAGGACTGGGAGCCCCACATGGGACAGGGACTGTGTCCAACCTGATTATCTTGAATCCAACCCAGTGCTTTAGAACAGTGCCTGGCATATAGTAAGTGCTTAAAAAACACTAAAAGAACAGTGCTTTGCACATACTGAGCGCTTAAAAAATACCATTAGTATTCTTATAATTATTACCTCATCTATAAAATGGGTATTAAGACTGTGAGCCCCAAGGGGGACAGGGACTGTGTCCAACCTGATTACCTTGTATCTACCCCAGTGCTTAGAACAGTGCCTGGCAAATAGTGAGAGTTTAACAAATACCATTATTATTACTACTATTAATATTATTATTATTCCTTCATCTGTAAAATGGGGATTAAGACTGGGAGCCCCACATGGGACAGGGACTATGTTCAACCTGATTACCTTGAATCCATCCCAATACTTACAACAGTGTCTGGCACATAGTAAGCGCTTAAAAAACACTAAAAGAACAGTGCTTTGCACATACTAAGTGCTTAAAATATACCATTATGATTATTATTATTTTATTATTATTATCTCATCTGTAAAATGGGGATTAAAACTGCGAGCCCCATGTGGGACAGGAATTGTGTCCAATCTGATTACCTTGTATCTTGCCTCAGCCCTTAGAATAGTGTTTGGCACATAGTAAGCGCTTAAGAAATACCATAAGTAGTAGTATTATTATTCCCTTATCTGTAAAATGGGGATTAAGAGTGTGAGCCCCATGGGGGACAGGGACTATGGCCAACCTGATTAGCATTGGCTCAATGGAAAGAGCCGGGGCTTGGGAGTCAGAGGTCATGGGTTCAAGTTCTGACTCTGCCACTTGTCACCCATGTGGCTCTGGGCAAGTCACTTCACTTCTCTGTGCCTGTTCCCTCATCTGGAAAGTGAGGATGAAGACTGTGAGCCCCATGTGTGGGGCAACCTGATTACCTTGTATCCTCCCCAGTGCTTAGAACAGAGCTTTCCACACAGTAAGCACTTAATAAATGCTATCATTATTATTATTATTATTATTCTCTGCGCCTCAGTTCCCTCATTTGGAAAATGGGGATGAAGACTGTGAGCCCCATGTGTGGGGCAATCTGATTATCTTGTATCCTTCCCAGGGTTAGAACAGTGCTTTGTACACATTAAGCGCTTAATGAATGCTATTATTATTATTATTATTGTTATTATTATTATTCTCTGCACCTCAGTTCCCTTATTAGGAAAATGGGGATGAAGACTGTGAGCCCCATGTGTGGGGCAACCTGATTACCTTGTATCCTCTCCAGAGTTTAGAACAGAGCTTTGCACACAGTAAGCACTTAATAAATGCTATCATTATTATTATTATTATTCTCTGCGCCTCAGTTCCCTCATTAGGAAAATGGGGATGAAGACTGTGAGCCCCATGTGTGGGGCAACCTGATTATCTTGTATCTTCCCCAGCGCTTAGAACAGTGCTTTGTACACAGTAAGCGCTTAATAAATGCTATCATTATTATTATTATTATTCTCTGCACCTCAGTTCCCTCATTAGGAAAATGGGGATGAAGACTGTGAGCCCCATGTGTGGGGCAACCTGATTACCTTGTATCCTCCCCAGTGCTTAGAACAGTGCTTTGTACACAGTAAGCGCTTAATAAATGCTATCATTATTGTTATTACTATTCTCTATGCCTCAGTTCCCTCATTTGGAAAATGGAGTTTCCCCATTTGGAAAATGGGGATGAAGACTGTGAGCCCCATGTGCGGGGCAACCTGATTACCTTGTATCCTCCCCAGTGCTTAGAACAGTGCCTTGTACACAGTAAGCACTTAATAAATGCTTTCATTATTATTATTATTATTCTCTGCGCCTCAGTTCCCTCATTTGAAAAATGGAGTTCCCTCATTTGGAAAATGGGGATGAAGACTGTGAGCCCCATGTGTGGGGCAATCTGATTACCTTGTATCCTCCCCAGCGCTTAGAACAGTGCTTTGTACCCAGAAAGCACTTAATAAATGCTATCATTATTATTATTATTCTCTGCGCCTCAGTTCCCTCATTTGGTAAATGGGGATGAAGACTGTGAGCCCCATGTGTGGGGCAACCTGATTACCTTGTATCCTCCCCAGCGTTTAGAACAGTGCTTTGTACACAGTAAGCGCTTAATAAACGCTATCATTATTATTATTATTCTCTGCACCTCAGTTCCCTCATTTGGAAAATGGGGATGAAGACTGTGAGGCCCATGTGTGGGGGATGAAGACTATGGGCCCCATGTGTGGGGCAACCTGATTACCTTGTATCCTCCCCAGCGCTTAGCACATAGTAAACACTTAACAAATGCCATCATTACTGTTGTATCTACCCCAGCGCTTAAGACAATGTTCAGCCCACAGTGAGGGCCTCAGAAGTCCCCCCCAACCGCCATGTTCTTCTTGGTGCACCCGATGACGTCACTTCCGGCCGGGGCCGGGCTGAGGGGAAGCGGGAGGGGGGCGCCGGCTCCTTTAAGACGTCCTGCGGGCGCGCCCCCCTCTTTTGCCCGCGCCATGGCGGCTTCTGCGCCTGCGCCCGCGCCCGCGCCTGCGCGGTGAGCGTGAGGGAGGCGGGGCGGGCCGGTGTTGGAGCACCTCCCTGCCCCCGGCGACCATCGTCCCGAATCCGTCGCCATCCGTGGCCATCCGTCGCCATCCACCCCCGGGCCCGCGTCCTCCCGCGGCCCCGGGCCGCCCCCGCCCCTGCCGCCATGATGATGATGGCCCTGAGCAAGACCTTCGGGCAGAAGCCCGTCAAGTTCCAGCTGGAGGACGATGGCGAGTTCTACATGATCGGCTCCGAGGTACCGGGTCCGGGGAGTCTCAGGGCCTGGGTTCGAATCCCGCCTCCGCCCCTTGTCAATCAATCAGTCGTATTTATTGAGCGCTTATTGTGTGCAGAGCACTGTACTAAGTCTACTGGGTGACCTTGGGCAAGTCACTTCTCTGGGCCTCAGTGACCTCATCTGGAAAACGGGGGTGAATAATAATGATAATGATGGCGTTTATTAAGCACTTGCTATGTGCAAAGCGCTGTTCTAAGCGCTGGGGAGGTTACAAGGTGATCAGCAGCGTGGCTCAGTGGAAACAGCCCTGGCTTTGAAGTCAGAAGTCGTGGGTTCAAATCCCGGTCCCCCCACTTGTCAGCTGTGTGTCTTTGGGCAAGTCACTTCACTTTTCTGGGCCTCAGTTCCCTCATCTGTAAAATGGGGATTAAGACTGTGAGCCCCCGGAGGGACAACCTGAGCACCTTGTAACCTCCCCAGTGCTTTGCACATAGTAAGCGCTTAATAAATGCCATCATCATTATTATTATTATCAGGTTGTCCCACGGGGTCTCACAGGCTTCATCCCCACAACCTGATCACCTTGTAACCTCCCCAGCGCTTAGAGCAGCGCTTTGCACATAGTAAACGCTTAATAAGTGCCATCATTATTATTATTATTATTACAGATGAGGGAACTGAAGCCCAGTGAAGTGACTTGCCCAAGGCCACACAGCAGACAATAATAATAATGATGGTATTTGTTAAGCACTTACTATGGGCCAAGCACTGTTCTTAGCGCGGGGGGACATACAGGGTCATCAGGTTGTCCCATGGGGGGCTCACATTCTTCATCCCCATTTTGCAGAGGAGGAAACTGAGATACAGAGAAGTGAAGTGACTTGTCCAAGGCCACACAGCAGACAATAATAATAATGATGGTATTTGTTAAGCACTTACTATGGGCCAAGCACTGTTCTAAGCGCTGGGGGAGATACAAGGTAATCAGGTTGTCCCACAGTGTTCATCCCCATTTTACAGAGAAGGGAACTGAAGCCCAGAGAAGTGAAGTGACTTGCCCAAGGCCACAGAGCTGACAAGTGGCCGAGGTGGAATTAGAACTCACGACTTCTGACTCATAAACCCGGGTTCTTACCGCTAAGCCACGCTGCTTCTTAAGGACAAAGCAAGTCCTTAACAATTGCCACAGTTATTATAATTGTGTGAATCCAGCGCTTAGCACAGTGCCTGGCAACTAGTAAGCGCTGAACAAATGCCATTATTATTTGCTTGAATCCAGCACTTCGCACAGTGCCTGGCACCTAGTAAGTGCTTAACAAATGACATTATTATTATTATTTGCTTGAATCCAGTGTTTAGGATGGTGCCTGGCACATAGTAAGGGCTTAACAAATCCCATCATTATTATTATTATTATTATTTGCTCGAATCCAGCGTTTAGCACAGTGCCTGGCACCTAGTAAGTGCTTAACAAATACCATTATTATTTGCTTGAATCCAGCGTTTAGCACAGTGCCTGTCACCTAGTAAGTGCTTAACAAATACCGTTATTATTATTGTTTGGTTGAGTCCAGCATTTAGCACAGTGCCTGGCACCTAGTAAGCGCTGAACAAATGACATTCATTCATTCATTCAGTCGTACTTATTGAGTGCTTACTGTGTGCAGAGCACTGTACTAAGCGCTTGGGAAGTACAAGTTGGCAACATAGACAGTCCCTCCCCAACAATGGGTTCGCAGTCTAGAAGGGGGAGACAGACAACAAAAGGAAGCGCGTGGACAGGTGTCAAGTCATCAGAATAAATAGAAGTAAAGCTAGATGCACATCATTAACAAGATAACTAGAATAGTAATGATGTACTAGTAAAATAAATGGAGTAATAAATCTGTACAAACATATTTACAGGTGCTGTGGGGAGGGAAAGGAGGTAGGTCCGAGGGAGGGGGAGAGGAAGGAGGGGGCTCAGTCTGGGAAGGCCTTCTGGAAGAGGTGAGCTCTCATTCATTCAGTCATATAGTCGTATTTATTGAGCACTTACTGTGTGCAGAGCACTGTACTAAGCGCTTGGGAAGTACAGGTTGGCAACATATAGCGACGGTCCCTACCCAACAGCGAGCTCACAGTCTACAAGGGGGAGACATACAACGGAACAGAACATATTAATAAAATAAAAAGAATAGTAAATATGTACAAGTAAAATAAATAGAGTAATAAATATGTACAAACACATACAGGTGCTGTGAGGAGGGGAAGGAGGTAAGGCGGGGAGATGGGGAGAGGAAGGAGGGGGCTCAGTAAGACATTATTATTATTGGCCTGAATCTAGCATTTAGCACAGTGCCTGGCACCTAGTAAGCACTTTACAAACGCCATTATGATTATTTGCTTGAATCCAGCGCTTAGCACAGTGCCTGACACTTAGCAAGCGCTTAACAAATACTGTTATTATTTTGATGATTATGCCAGGCAGTATGGTCCAGGGCCACAGGAATGATGTGAGGTTTGCAGGGGTGAATAATTATGGCACTGGGATAGATGCAAGATAATCGGGTTAAACACAGTCCACGTCTCCCTCGGGGCTCACAGCCTTCATCCCCATATTGCAGGTGAGGGAACTGAGGCCCAGAGAAGTCAAGCGACTTGCCCAAGGTCGCACAGTAGGCAAGGGGTGGAGCTGGGGTGTGAACCCTGGTTCTTCTGACTCTGAGGCCTGGGCTTTGTCCACTAGGGCCACGCTGATGTGGGGGGACGGCGGGGGGTTGATTTGGGGGGCAGCTCGGGGGTCTGAGGGGATGACGCAGGGGTTGGCTCGTCCTCAGCCCGACAAGAGGCCGCTAGGGCCTTGCCCAGCCCCGGACGTCCAGCACATCTCTTCCTGCCATTTTCTGCTCATGTCATTGTCCTTGTTCTGGTTGGAGGGGTCTTTTCAGTATTTACTATGCCAAGCCCGCTAGCCGTGGCCCATGTGGGGCTCTCGGGCTAAGAAGGAGGGAGGACAGGGATTCTGTACCCGTTTTACACGTGGGAAAACTGAGGAGCAGTTGAGCGAGACGCGGGGATTAAACCTCCCCCAGGCCCGGGTTCTTTCCCAGAGGCTACGCTACTGCTTTTGATGAGGATAGGCAGGTAGGTTCGCTGTTTCCTGGGTTTTGTACCCAAGCGGCCTTGCTCCTGTCATTCATTCATTCAGTCGTATTTATTGAGCGCTTACTGTATTCACAGCACTGTACTAAGCGCTCAGGAAGTACAAATCGGCAACATATAGAGACGGTCCCTAACCAACAACGGGCTCACCGTCTAGAAGGGGGAGTCAGACAACCAAACAAAACAAGTAGACAGGTGTCAATGGCTAGGAAGTGACAGGGGGGACAGGCCAGAATATTGAAGAGAAGCATAAGGCAGCCCCTTTTCCCATCCCTCATCTTCGCCTTTTCTAGAGCTGGTACCATTACTACTAAAATTCACTCATTCGGTCATATTTATTGAGCACTTACTGCATGCAGAGCACTGTACTAAGCGCTTGGAAAGTACATTTCGGCAACAGAGAGACAATCCCTGCCCACAATGGGCTCACAGTCTAGAAGCGGGGAGACAAAGAGCAAAACAAGTAAACAGGCATCACTAGCATCAATATAAATAAATAGAATTAAAGATATACATACATCAGGACAGGTAAACAGGCGTTAATATAAGTATAATATACAGTTTAGTAATTCGGGTGTTTGTTAAGCTCTTACCATGGGCTGGGGTAATAATAATAATAATGATGATGATGATGGTATTTAAGTGCTTACTATATGCCAAGCACTGTTGTAAGCGATGGGGGAGATACAAGGTAATCAGGTTGTCCCACGTGGGTCTCACAGTCTTAGTCCCCATTTTACAGATGAGGTAACTGAGGCGCAGAGAAGTTAAGTGACTTGCCCGAAGTCACACAGCTGGCAAGTGGCAGAGGTGGGATTAGAACCCACAACCTCTGACTCCCAAGCCCAGGCTCTTTCCACTAAGCCGCGCTGCTTCTCAGTAGATACAAGACAATCCAGCTAAACAATCCCCGTCCCACATGGGACTCACAGTCTAAGTAGAGGGAGTAGGATTTAATCCCCGTTTTACAGATGAGGGAACTGAGGCCCAAAGAAGCGAAATGACTTGCCCAAAGTCGTACCGCAGGCATGGCAGAGCCTGGATAAAAGGTCTGGGCTCTTTTCCACTAGGCCATGGTGCTTCACTGCTAATGTTACTACAACTACCGACGTCTGTTACTGGCCTAGTGGCTAGATCGCGGGCCGGAGAGTCAGAGAGACGTGGCTTCTAATGCCAGCTCCACTATTTGCTGTGTGACCTCGGACAAGTCAGTTAACTTCTCTGTGCCTCAGCTCCCTCAACTGTAAAAGGGGGATTGAGACTGTGAGCCCCGTGTAGGACAAGGGACTGTGTCCAACCTGATTAGCTTGTATCTACCCCAGTGCTTAGAACAATGCTTGAGCCATAGTAAGCACTTAATAAGTACCATCATTGCTACTTTTACACCTATTATCGTGCTGAGCACTAGGGCTGATACGGGATAGTCAGATTGGATACGTCCTCTGCCGCACACTGGGCTCGTGCTCGGAGGGGAAAAGTGAGAACAGGTATTTCATCCCCCTTTTTCAGGTGGGGAAACTGAGGCCCAGAGAGGGGAAGTGACTTGCCGAAGGTCACACACCAGGCAAGTGTGTGAACCTGGGCCAATTCCTGGGTTCTTTTCACTAAGCCACACCGCCTGTCTCCAGTGACGCCCTCACCCCAAGGACCTCTCTGGTCCGTTACTAAACGAGAGCGAGTCGGCCCAAATAAACCAGCCCAGGGTGTTGAAACAGCAAGGTCTCCTCTGGCGGGTCACCACCTCAAGCAGTTTGGAACTCCAGACTCTCCGTTGGATGGATTTCTAAAAGCCAGGCTGTATTTGATTCTGTTTGAGCAAATCAGTTATACCTTGCTGGCTGTGGAGTGTCAAAACGGCAGGTAACGAGCCCCTGGCTGCGGTTTATTCCTGCTCCGTGCTCCATGTGGGGTGAAACCCGGCCTCTGAGGATATCGGAAACCATTAAGCCACGGGCTAGGTAGGAGATAAACTGAGGTTTGTAAAAGGTCAGAGCCTCCGTGCAAGTAGCCCCCCCCAGCCGTGTTAGGGGTAGGCTGCTGAGGACAGAGAGCAGAAGGCCACCGGGAATCAGAAATGATCCTCTCACTGTCCCAAGTGAGGAGACTGTAAGCTCATTATGGGCAGGGAATGGGTCCACCAATCCCGCTGCGTTGTACTCTCCGAAAGGCTTAGTACAGCGCTCTGCAAGCACCCAATAAATACCGTCGGTGATGGGAAACAGTTCTGGGGACCGTCCCCTTTATCGACCAGTGGAAGAATTGAACAGCCCGTCCTCGAGAAGAAGAGTCAGGCCCTGAGACGCCTCAGACGGCCGGAGACCCCCGGGGCCCCTGACTCCAGAACGGCCAGCTGACCGGAGTACAGAAACAGGGACTCGGCTGCTCCCTGCCATTCTGGGGAGCGGGAAAATTCCGGCCGGCCCACCTGTCCGAGACGTCACCGTCCCAGACGTCGGGGGTGACGGGATGGCCCCAGCTCCCGGCCTCCGCCGTCCGCTTCCTCCAGCGGGCTAGGAACGACAGCCGTGGGCCCCGGCTCCCTGCCCATGAGCCCTCTCGCTTTACCCCTAGGTGGGCAATTACCTGCGGATGTTCCGAGGTTCTCTATACAAGAGGTACCCCTCACTCTGGAGGAGGCTAGCCACGGTGGAGGAGAGGAAGAAAATAGTTGCTTCGTCACATGGTAAAAAAACAAAACCTAACACTAAGGGTGCGTCTTCACGAGGGTTTGTAGACCTGTTTCAAAACCGCCTCGCTTGTGTCCCCGGCCGAAAGCGCTTGAAGTCCCGAGCGTCTCCACGGCGCGCTTTGGCCACGCCGTTAGCCCGGGGCTCGTGGTTCCTCAGAGGAGTCCCGTCCTTCTAGGGCATCTCTCGGAACGCCGAGGCGGTTTTTAGATGAGGGAGGGGTCCGCGGGCCTGATCCGAGCTCCGGTGGGGCAGAGGAGAGAGGAGCGGTGGGGGGCTGGACGGGGAGATGGACAGTGGTCGCCATGAAGACGCTTTGGGACCTCAAACGTTTTTAGGAGCGCTTCAACCCCTTTCGGTCTGGCTGTGGGCGCGGGTGCCCGGCGAAGCTCGATGCCGTGACGGTGGCTTCCCAATCCACTCCCGGGGCGCTTCGCCAATTCCATCCACCCGACACCTCACGTGGCAGTGGGAGGCGGCGGGGGGGCTGGGTGGAATGCACACTCTTGGGCACGTTGGCATGCGTCCGTCCTCTGCGGGCAGGCTCTGCCCTGCAGGAGACAAACCCCACTGGGCCTCGCCGCACGGGTGCCTGAGAGATCGGGGCGGCTCTACCCGGAGGCCAGAGCCGAGGCGTCTTGTGGGGGGCGGAGGGCGGGGGTCTCGTCTCTCTTTGAGGGGCTGGATATCACAATGGCTGACCGTGGCCGGGTGGGTATGGCGTGAGAGGCAACCAAAGTGCCTTAAAGCTGCCTTGGGTAGAGCTGGCCCAGACCTTCCAGTCAGACCCTGTCCTGAGGCTCTCTGCACGTGTGTGTGTGTGTGTGTGAGTGCACGTGTGTACACGTATGTGAGTTGTGCACGGGTTTGTGCGGTGGAGCGCATCGAGCTCTGATGACTTGTGTGGGTTTTTTGTGCGTGGGTAAGTGTCATGTGTCGGCTAGCCACTGTAACGACTTTAACTGGGGAGTAGGGCTTTTGGCCTGTTCAGAAGCTTTCCGCGCTATTAAAAAAGCAGCCCAGCTCCTTTGGCCTCTCTGAGGATTCCCTGGCTCCGTTCTGCCGGCCCGTCCGTGTCTCGAAAGGCCCGGGGCCCGGTCTGTACGCCGGACCTCCGCCTTCGGGGAAACGGGAGTCGTTCAAGGGCTGCCACGAGTTTTGCCAAATCGTTTATGATCCGTGCCACGCCTCCCCTCCTGTTTTTTAGCCATCGTTGTTTTGGTTTTTTTAAATCCTTATCCCAGGGATGGGAATCAGACATTGCGCGTGGAACGGCTCCTGGGCTTCCTGGAAAGCCCTGCCCCCTCCCTAGTTAAAACCCTGCCTCGAGTTCGGAAGACATGATTCCATATCTCATTTCACCTCTCCATCTTGCTTCACAGCATGGGGTCTCAGCAGTGTCAAACCTCTCCCAAGCGGCCGCTTCCCCCTCGCGAGGCCAGAGGTCCGAATCTCCCTCGCCCCCGCCGAGCGAAGAGCTTCCAGGATCGGGGCCTCCAGCAGACCCCCCCTCCAGACATTCCTGGAAAGAGGGATCCGGGGCGGCCGCTTGGGGGACGGGGAGGGGAGAGGCCTTAGCATCAGGGCCTAGCATGAACACCTTGGTTTGACGCTGGGCTTTCCGCTCCCGGCATGTACCGGGGCCTCCGGGGCGCTTCCGTCTGCTGGCCGGCCGTCTCCGAGCCTAGTCCCCACCCCTCGGGGCCCCAGTAGCTGAAGCCGTGTCTCTCTGATTACAGATCACGGCTACACCACCCTGGCCACCAGCGTGACTCTTTTAAAGGCCTCGGAAGTGGAAGAGATACTGGACGGGAACGATGAGAAATACAAAGCCGTGTCCATCAGCACCGAACCCCCTACCTATCTCAGGTAAACGCACCTTGCGGACGGGGTCCCTCGTGGGCGTTCTGAGGCAGTGGTGCTGATCTTTCGTGATGTCAGAATGAAGTCGGATGCTATACTGTTGTACTGTGCTCTCCCCAGTGCTTAGTACAGTGCTCTGCACTCAGTAAGCGCCCAGTAAATACCAGTGACCCACTGACTGACAGAGCCACCCTTCTGCTGCCTTCCATTGTGCTCCCTGATTCTCAGAGTCCCACAGGCTTTCAACTTTCTCTAGATGCTTTTGAATCATTAGTAATAAGTGATAATAGTGGTATTTAAGCACTTACAGTGGGTCCGGCGCTGTTCTAAACGCCACGGTAGACATTGAAGCGTTGAAGTATGGAAATGACTTGTCCGAGATCACCCAGCAGGCCAGCGGCGGAGCCAGGATTAGAATCCAGGCCCCCTGACTCCCGGGCCTGAGCTCCTTCCACGAGGTCTCGCCGCCTCTCCGAATCGATAAAGAGGAAAGCCAGGCTCTAGGTGAAGAGCAGGCCTTCTTCTGTGGTTGTTGAGTCCCTCGTGACAGCTGAAAGAGATCGTTTCAGAGCAACAGTGATGACGATGGCATTCATTAGGCGCTTACCACGTGCTAGCGTAGGTCCGAGGTTAGGAGTTTGGAGTCCGTGTCCCATGCAGGGCTCGCGGTCTGAGCCCTGTTGTACAGGTGAGGACACTGAGGCCAAGCGACTTGCCCAAGTTCACCCCAGGGGGCCAGTGGTCAAGCTGAGAGTTGAACCTGGGTCTCCTGACTCCTCACCCTTAGGAGATTTTTCAGGGTGGGAAGGGGACAAAAATATATCACGGGCGGGGATGGAGAGGTGGGGCTGAAAATGTGAACCCGTTTGAGAGAGAACTTGAATATCAGAAACCCCAAGAGAGTTTATTATAACTGTTCCGAGTGTCTGGGTTGCATTCCCGATGAGGAAAAAATGGAAACAGGAATCGAACCACGCAGAAAGGAAGAGGCCCGTTGGGGGACGTCCGAAGCTCCCTGCCTCCAAGCCGCTACTGCCCGGATTCCCTCCTGGCTAAAGAGGCAGCGGGCAAAGCTGGTGCTCAGTTTGTGTGCATGACAGCATTCCCTTGGGCTCACGGCTCTGGGGGTGACTATGGAGGTGAAAGTCGGCCCTTCACTTGGAAAGAGACTTGAGTAAACTCCAGGAAGATAATAGTAATAATTGGGCTGTTTGTTAAGCAGTTACAATGTGCTAAGCACAGAATTGTGAACTGGGGGAGAGACAAGGTAATACCCGTCCAGTCCGGGTCACGATCTGGAGTCTGAGTCCAGCAGCCCAGATTTCCCCAGTGGTGAGACCAGAACCCTTCCCCAGCCCTGGCTGGATCCCGGAGTTCCACTTTGCCTCCTGGGGAAATCCAGGATGGGGTTCCCAGGTCCCAGAGTTCACCCTCCTTATGACAGCTGAAACCTCTCTTGAAGGGCCTGTTTTCTACAAGCCACAGGGACTGTCCCGGGAAGAGGCACTGTTCAGAGCTAGACACAGTGCTCAGCCCCCCGAGGGGCTCCCACCCTCAGGATAGAGCTGGGGAGGGGGGTTGATAAGGCTCCAGGAGGAAAGATGAAGCAGGAAAAATACAGACACAACATCAAAGACCAGGACCATGAAAGGAGTTTCAGGTTTCCCCCCAGCTGAGGCCAGCTGTCCCAAAGAGGGTGGTCTCCACTCCAGGCTAAAGGTTTTTTGTTTTTTTTTGTTATTCTTTTTAATATATATATATTAAGTTCTTACTATGTGCCAGGCACTGTTTTAAGCCCTGGGGTGGTTACAAGGTAATTGGGTTGGACACAGTCCCTGTCCCACATAGGGCTCCCAGTCCTAATCCCTCTTTTCCAGATGAGGTCACTGAGAAGTTAAGTGACTTGCCCACGGTCAAATAGCAGACCAACAGCAGAGCCAGGATTAGAACCCGGATCCTTCTGACTCCCAGGCCCGAGCTCTATCCACTAGGCCACACTGCTTCAAGGTTGAGAAGTCCTCACCCTTCCCAAGCCTGAGGTGTGGGGGTGGGGGCCAGCCTCGTAAGAGGGGGCCCAGCTGCTAGGGGACAGGCGTTGGGAGGGAGCTCACCCTCTAGCCTGTAAGCTTGTTGTGGGCAGGGAATGTGTCTACTTATTGTTGTACTCTCCCAAGCACTTAGTACAGTGCTCTGCGCAGAGTAAGCGCTCAGTAAATACAATGGAATGAACGAGGGAGCGGGCGGCCCGGGGCCACCGAAACCCTGGCGGTGCCCCTGGCCTGAATGTGAGATGAACCATCCTGCCTCTTCTCTAGGGAACAGAAAGCCAAGAGGAATAACCAGTGGGTGCCCACCCTGCCTAACAGTTCCCACCACCTGGACGCCGTGCCCTGCTCCACCACCATCAACCGGAACCGCATGGGCAGGGACAAGAAGAGAACCTTCCCCCTCTGGTGAGTGAGACAGTGGCTTGTTGTTCCTGAGGGTATTTCTCCCTCTGCGGCGTGGGCCAGGCGGGCGGTAGGATGGTTCTCAGCCTGAAGATACTAGTAATAATGGTACTTGTTAGCGCTTACCCTGTGCTGAGCACTGGGGGAAGATACAGGTTAATCAGGTTGGACAAAGTCCCTATCCCACATGGGGCTCGCACTCTTAATCCCCTTTTTACAGATGAGATAACTGAGGCCCAGAGAAGTTAAGTGATTCACCCAAGGTCACAGAGCAGACGTGGTGGTGCCGGGATTAGGACCCGGGTCCTTCTGACTCTCGGGTCCGGACTCTATCCACTAAGCCATGTTGCTTCTCTTCTGTGTGCAGAGCACTCTACTTAGCATATGGAAAGAATACGCACATGGGAATTAGACAGAGTTCCTGCCCCTCAAATCTGGAAAAAGAGGGAGGGGGACTGGTGACGACACCCAAGGAAAGCTGAAAAAAAAAAACGTGTTGCCCCTGGGGCTCCCTTTGACCAGCGCAGAACTTGTAAGCTCCCCACAACTACCCCCGGGCACTTCTGGGGATGCCGGTCTCTGTCTCCGCCTCGCCATTCCGGACAGGACTCTGGGTTTCTTTGGGGTTTTGCTGCTTACATACAGGAAAATTATTTCTGCTAACCGTAGACGTAGTATCTAGGCATTTTTATCAGAAAAGTTCCATCGAAGTGATGTTGTCGAACCTTCTTTTCCCTTTCCTGAGGGTTGGCCGCTTACTGGGGCAGAAGAGCCAAATAAAATGAGCCCTTGGTGAGCAACGAGCCTCCCCTTGTACCCAGGATGCCACCCTGGACACCTTCGGAATAACGGTTGCTCACAGGGAAGGGATGACGGGATGGCAGCAGGCAGAGCAGGGGAAGGGGAGGGAAAAGAAAGGACCCCTGAGGGGTCAGTGAGGTGAGGGGCCAGATCTATGGCCTTCTGGGACTCAGAGCCCACCTGCCCCAAGGGGCAGAGAGCCCTGAGTGAGCCACCAGTTGCCAACTGCCTCTTCCCTCATGCCACCCCCAGAGCCAGCCTGGAGATATACCAAGTGTGGTGGTGACACATTGTCCTGTGGGATATTCAGCTGGGGCCCTGCCCAGCTGGCATTATCCCGAGGTCCTCTGCCGACCCCTGGCCAAACCTCAGCCTGTCCGTCCGTTGAAGCGGCGCTTGCTAGAATCCGTTTCCCCCCCCCCCCCCCCCCCACGCGAGAACGCCCCATCTGCTGGAATTCCAGGAGGAGACTGAGACCTGGCCAGCCTCTAACCCGTTGAGGTGGCGGAATCAAAACGGCATTTTGATATCTGAGTTTTGAAACGGTCTCCTGGACCTCAGGGCCCAGTTAAGTCTGAAATGAAGGCAAGAGTCAGCCAAGCGTTCTCGAAGTTCCCTGATCAGTAAAGAGCTGCCACAAGGGCTTCCAGTGGCAGTTGGGGGGCCTACATTTTGGGCTTCCTCTGGCTCAGTCGGTAGTGCTACACTCCCTTCCCTTCCCTCCTTCCGTCCATCTGTCCCTCTGTTCCCTGTGTCCACCCATCCCTCTGCCCCTCCTTGGTAGGGAGCGGTCCACGCCCACCAGTGCTGCTGACAGGTGGGGCTGGTTTGGCCCTCCACGTTCAAATGCCGTTTGGTTCAGACCTGACAGGAGGGGCCCTGCCCCTTTGTTTTCAGCTTTGATGACCACGACCCTGCGGTGATCCACGAGAACGCATCCCAGCCCGAGGTTCTGGTTCCGATCCGGCTGGACATGGAAATCGACGGGCAGAAGCTGAGGGATGCCTTCACCTGGAACATGAACGGTAAGGGCCGTCCGGGATCCAGAACTGCCCGCTGGGCTCGGGCTGGGGAGGGGGCGGTTAAGGGAAAAATGAGAGGCCACCCCCAATTCAGTCCCTCGGGGTGTAGGGGGAAGGTGAGTATTTGGCTGGTGGACGCTGAAAATTGTCTGTTGGGGCTCATGTCAAAGACAAGCCAACGTTTAGCCTTTCTGGACGCTGTGAGTTCGCCCTCCAGGTGAACTACGACACATCAAGGTGAGATTTCACGGGGCAGCTGGGGGCTCAGGTCATAGGGAGGCAGGGCGGCCTGGTGGACAGGGCCTGGGCTTGGGAAGCAGGAGAGAGCGGGTCCTCGTCCCGTCTGTGCCCCTGGCCTGCTCCGGAGTTGACCGTGGTCATGGCCCAGAGCACTTGGGTCCATATCTGTAATTTATTTATATCTAATGTCTGTCTGTCTCCCCCTCTAGACTGTAAGCTCCTTGTGGGCAAGGAATGTGCCTGTTGTATTGTTCTACTGGACTCCCCCAAGCATTTAGTACAGTCCTCTGCACACCATAAGCATTCAGTAAGTACAATCGACTGGCATCGCTTAACCTGTCGGCCCCTCGGTCTTCCCACTTGGAAAATGGGGACCATACCCGCCCCCTCCCTACCTACCTCACAGGGCTGCTGTGAGAACGAGATGATTAGTGATGTCAGAGAGCTTGGGGAAACTAGAAAGTGTTCCACAAATTCAAGATGGGGACCTGCATTCATCCTAACCGCTTCAGGCTAACCGACAGTGGGACTTTGATTGGGAATCAGTTCAGTTGAACGCCTACTGTGTACAGAGCATTGGACTAAGCGCTTAGAAGAGGACAATACAGGCGAGCTGGGAGACAGGATCCTTGCCCCCCAGGAACTTACCATCCAGAGTTGAGTTTTTTCCAGTCCGGTAGAGCTGTGGTCCCAGCCGTGCTCTTCTAGACCGTAAGCTCATTGTGGGCAGGCAGATGTGCCTGTTTATTGTGATACTGTACTCTCCCAAGCGCTTAGAACAGTGTTCTGCACACCGTAAGTGCTTAATAGATACGACTGACTGAATGAAAGTGTTCAAAAGGTTTCAGAAGGCATGTTTTCGTTTTGAGGTTCAGACTCTCAGTTATTTGGAAGATTTTATTGCATCCTTAAGTCTGGGTAGGGCACTGTACTTTCCCCTGCCTGTTTTTTAATCCTCTTTTGTGTGGGGCCCAGCTGACGATCCAGAAGCCCCATGGGCTAGGGGAAAGAGCCCAGGCTCGGGTGACAGGCGACCTGGGTTCTAATTCCGGCTCTGCCCATTGCCTGCTGTGCGGCCTGGGGCTAGTCAGTTAACGTCTCTGGGCCTCAGTTACCTCATTTGTCAAATGGGGATTCGATACCTGGTCTCCCTCTTATTTAGACCGTGGGAAAGGGATTGGTTAGCTTTTATCTACCCTTGCGCTTAACACATAGTAAGCCCTTAACTTATGTAGTAATAATAATTATAATCCAAAACCCTATCACAGTCAAAAAATAAGGGGAGAATGGGCATTTCATCCCCAATTTGCAGAGGGGAAACTGAGGCCCAGAGAAGGAAAGTGACTTGCCCAAGGTTATACAGCAGATGGGTGGCTGGGGAGGGATGAGACCCCACAAGGTTTTTGAGAAGCAGCATGGTTTAGAAGATAGAGCCCAGGTTTGGGAGTCAGAAGGATCAGGGTTCTAATCCTGGTTCCACCACGTGTCTGCTGTGTGACCTTGAACAAGTCGCTTTACTTTTCTGGGCCTCGGTTCCCTCATCTGTAAAATGGGCATGCAGACTGTGAGCCCATGTAGGGCATGGATTGCGTCCGCCCCGATGAGCTTGTTTCCACCCCATCGCTTAATTTGGTGCCTTAGGCGCTTAACAGATATCATCTTAAAAAAACCAAAACAGGGCCACAGTGCTTCTGAAGGTGAAGAATACTGTGGGACATTTATTAATTATGGGATCTGTAAAGCTCTTACACTGAGCCAGGCACTGTACTAAGCAAGTTGGGTTGGACACAATCCCTGTCCCACGGGGGGCTCACGGTCTCAGTCCCCATTTTCCAGATGAGGGAACTGAGGCGGCGAGAAGTGAGGTGACTTGCCCAAGGTCACACAGTAGACAAGAGGCTTAGCTGGAATCAGAACCTCGGACCTTCTGAATGTCAGGCCAGTGCCCTACCCATTACGCCTTGCTGTTTCTCAAGAAGCAGAGAGACCTCGATGAGCTGGGGAGGATCGCTGCCTCCCAAGAGTCCGTGGAGATTGGTGCCTGCTGCCGGGAAGGGGAGAAGGAGGTCGCCTCAACGAGCTTCCAGTCTAACGGAGGAAGGGCGCCTCGTGTAGATGGGATGGAGAGATGGATTTGGGTGGGATTTTTCAGCCTGTGGCAGGCTGGGAGTTTCCTTGCTCCGAGCAGCCCAGGAAGAGAATCCGCCACTCAGTCCCAGGAGGCCCTAGAGGATGGTTGCCACGTGACCTTGGGCAAGTCACTTAACTTCTCTGGGCCTCAGTTGCCTCAACTGACAAATGGGGATTCAATACCTGTCCGTCTCTCCTACTTAGACCGTGAGCCCCATGCGGGACGGGGACTGTGTCCGACCTAATGAATTGGAACCTGCCCCGGCGCTTAGAGCAGCTTTTGCCATAGAGTAAGCACTTAACAAATAAGCGCTTAGTACAGTGCTGTGCACACAGTAAGCGCTCGATAAATAAGGTTGAATGAATGAATTTGGGGGAAAAAAGGGGGGGAACTCTAGCCGTGGGTGGGGGTCCCTAGACTGAAAGGGCCCCAAACAGAGTCTCATGACTTGGCATGAGAAGAGCAGCATTAGAGAAGCAGCGTGGCCCAGTGGAAAAGAGTGTGGGCTTTGGAGTCAGAGGTCATGGGTTCAAATCCCAGCTCCGCCAGTTGTCAGCCGTGTGACTTTGGGCAAGTCACTTCACTTCTCTGGGCCTCAGTGACCTCATCTGTAAAATGGGGATGAAGACTGTGAGCCCCACGTGGGACAGCCTGATCACCTTGTAGCCTCCCCAGCGCTTAGAACAGTGCTTTGCACATAGTAAACGCTTTATAAATGCCATTATTATTATTATAAGCTGCCCCTATCGGGACTGGGTGGTGTACTGAGCGCTTAGTACAGCACTCTGCACACAGCAGGCGCTCTGTAAATACCGATGGTGATGACTGTGGCATCTCTCCCGCCGCCAGAGAAGCTGATGACCCCCGAGATGTTCTCGGAGATCCTCTGCGACGACCTGGATCTGAACCCGCTGACCTTCGTCCCCGCCATCGCCTCCGCCATCCGACAGCAGATCGAGTCGTACCCGATGGACAGCATCTTAGAAGACCAGTCCGACCAGCGAGTTATTATTAAGGTGAGGAGCGGGGCCTGGCCTGGAACCCCCGCCCTCCGAACCCTGGTTTCTCTCTCTCTCTCTCTCTGCCCTGGGTTTGGCTCTGGCTGTCAAATTGGGGTGGGGGTGAGAAGCATGGGGAAGGCTCAATCCATCAAGCAGCCGTACTTATTGAGCACCACGCTGACCCGCGCTGGGGAAGCAGCTAGAGCCCCTCCTTGGGTGTCGGAAGGTCATGGATTCTAATCCCGGGCTCCGCTACTTGTCAGCTGCATGGCCATGGGCAAATCACTTTTCTGGGCCTCAGTTACCTCATCTGCAAAATGGGGATTAAGATTGTGACCCCCATGTGGAAGCCCCCTCCTTCCTCTCCCCCTCCCCATCCCCCCTGCCTTACCTCCTTCCCCTCCCCACAGCACCTGTATATATGTTTGTACGTATTTATTACTCTATTTGTACATATTTATTCTATTTATTTTATTGTGTTAATATGTTTTGTTTTGTTGTCTGTCTCACCCTTCTAGACTGTGAGCCCGCTGTTGGGTAGGGACCGTCTCTATATGTTGCCAATTTGTACTTCCCAAGCGCTTAGTACAGTGCTCTGCACACAGTAAGCGCTCAATAAATACGATTGGGTGAATGAATGAATGAACAGGGACTGTGTCCAACTGGATCACTTTGTATCTCCCCCAGCGCTTAGTACAGGGCTTGACCCATAATTATTATTACTAGTCCTTGTCTCACATGGGGCTCACGGTCTTTATCCCCATTTTCCAGGTGAGGTAACTGAGGCCCAGAGAAGTGAAGTGACTTGCCCAAGGTCACACAGCAGGCAGGCGGCAGAGATGGGATTAGAACCCAGGTCCTTCTGACTCTTGGGTCCATCCTGTACCCACTAGGTCACACTGCTTCTCCCCCACTACCCAAGGATTAGTTTCCTTCTTGGTTGGGAAAGCTTAGCTCCTGTCTCTTTATGTGGGACAGGGACCGTGTCCCACCCAATTACCTTGGATCTCCCCCAGCGTGTAAGCGCTTAACAAATACCACAAAATAAATAGTAGTATAATCTAGCCAGGGAGACACGCTAAAGTCAGTTACAGATAGAGGGAAGAAAGAAAGGAAGAAAGTTGGCTCCACCAACTGTCAGCCGGGTGACTTTGGGCAAGTCACTTCACTTCTCTGTGCCTCAGTGACCTCATCTGTAAAATGGGGATTGACTGTGAGCCCCCCCGTGGGACAACTGTGTGACTTTGGGCAAGTCACTTCACTTCTCTGTGCCTCAGTGACCTCACCTGTAAAATGGGGATTGACTGTGAGCCCTCCCGTGGGACAACCCGATCACCTTGTAGCCTCCCCAGCACTTAGAACAGTGCTTTGCACATAGTAAGTGCTTAATAAATGCCATTATTATTATTATTATTAAAGAAATGGGGATCTTTTTCTGTGCTGATTGCTCGAGTCGTAGGGAACTGTCGGGTGGGAAATAATAATGATAGTATTTGTTAAGCGCTTACTATGTGTCAAGCACTGTTCTCCGTGCTGGGGTAGAAAGACATCATCATCATCATCAATCGTATTTATTGAGCGCTTACTGTGTGCAGAGCACTGTACTAAGCGCTTGGGAAGTACAAATTGGCAACATACAGAGACAGTCCCTACCCAACAGTGGGCTCACAGTCTAAAAGGGGGAGACAGAGAACAAAACCAAACATACTAACAAAATAAAATAAATAGAATAGATATGTACAAGTAAAATAAATAGAGTAATAAATATGAACATACATATATACAGGTGCTGTGGGGAAGGGAAGGAGGTAAGATGGGGGGGATGGAGAGGGGGAGAGTCAGACGTGGACAGTCCAAACCAAACCAAACTGAACCCAGTGGGAAAGCAAAGTTTGGGTCCCGGGGGTTTCCCCAGCTCCTTCCCCTGCCCCCAAGGCTGAGGATTTGGGCAGAGCCACAGGCTTCCTGGGATGCTCCGCCCAGATTCTACCCCTCTGCAATCTCTGGGCCGGGGGACGGGGAGGGGAGAGGGGGGGTCCCACTGTGGTGGTCGCCCCACTCCTCTGCAAGTGTCGAAAGGGGCTGGGGGAGGACTGGGATGGGGAGCACGGGCCCTTGCCAACCCTGACTGGCTCTGGTTCTGTGCACAGCTGAACATCCACGTGGGCAACATCTCTCTGGTTGACCAGTTTGAGTGGGACATGTCCGAGAAGGAGAACTCTCCGGAGAAGTTCGCCCTGAAGCTGTGCTCGGAGCTGGGCCTGGGCGGGGAGTTCGTCACCACCATCGCCTACAGCATCCGCGGCCAGCTCAGCTGGCACCAGAAGACTTACGCTTTCAGGTACCACCCGGGCCCGACTCCCCTCGGGATCAGGCCGCGGCTGCCCTGGCACGGCCTCCCGGAGGGGTGGGCGGGGAATTCCGTCGCGGCCGGGACTTCAGCCCGGGAAGGCGGGATCCTCTTCCTGGGTCGTGCAGAAGAGGCATGGGTGGGATCAGAGGAGGGAGGGGAGGCGGACACGGAGGCCCCAGTGCCCACATTTCGCACATAATAATAATGGTATTCGTTAAGCGCTTACTATGTGCCAGGCACTCTCTCCTAAGCGCTGGGGTGGACACAAGCAGTTTAGGTTGGACATAGTCCCTGTCCCGCAGAGGGCTCATGGTCTTAAACCCCATTTTATAGATGAGGGAACTGAAGCCGAGAGAAGTCAAGGGACTTGCCCAAGGCCACGCAGCAGAGAAGTGGTGGGGCCAGGGTAATAATATGATAATAACTGTGGCCCCACCTCCCACGTTTGACACCTAATAATAATTGTGGTATTTGTTAAGCACTTACTCTGTGCCAGGTACTGTATTAAGCTCTGGGGTAGGTTCAAGATAATTGGGCCGAACCCAGTCCCTGTCCCACATGGGGCTCACAGTCTTAATCCCCATTTTACAGATGAGGGAAGTGAGGCCCAGAGGAGTGAAGTGGCTTGCCCGAGTTCACACAGCAGACAAGCGGTGGAGCTGGGATGAGAACCCAGCCTAGTAGACTCCTCTATCTACTAGGCCATGATGCCCCCCAGCTGGGGCCAGAGTCCAGTGTGGCCAGCCCCCCTCCGTCCGTAGGGTGGCCGCTCCAGGGACAGAGGGAGGTGGAGGTGGAGTTGGGGGGAGCAAGGGAAGGGGGCTGCTCTAAATTCGGGGTCACCAGGCTGGGGAAGCAATGGGGCTCAGTGGAAAGAGTCTGGGCCAGAGAGGCAGCGGGCATCAGTGATCCGGGCGGGGCGACACCCTGGCGACTCCAGAGAGAGAAGCAGCGTGGCTCAGTGGAAAGAACCCGGGCTTGGGAGTCAGAGGTCAGGGGTTCTAATCCCGGCTCCGCCACCTGTCAGCTGTGTGACTTTAGGCAAGTCACTTCACTTCTCTGTGCCTCAGTCACCTCATCTGCAAAAGGGGGGTTAAAACCGTGAGCCCCAAGTGGGACAATCTGATCACCTTGTGGCCCCCCAGCACTTAGAACAGTGCTTTGCACATAGTAAGCGCTTAACGAATACCATTATTATTATTAAGGGCCCAGCCGGTCCTGGGAGGCGGGCCCCATCCAAAGGCAAGGGCACAGGGCAGATTGGTGGCTTATTTGGAGCAGGTGAGAAAGCAGGAGCCCTGGTGGGCACCGGGCACCCTTCCCGCCACCCGGACCCTCCCTCACGTTCTCGGGGCTTGCAGCGTTTCAGAGGAGCAGGCGAGAGCCGGAGAAGGGGGGCTGGCCGGTTGGGATTTACTGTCAGGGTTGCCGCGTCTGCCCGGCTCTGGCTGTACCGCTGAGGGAACGCGTTCCCGACCCCCGGGATGAGCGTGCCGGCCGGCCCGGGGCTAGCCGGAAACCGGGCCTCGTCCGCGGCCGAGCTGGCTGGAGGGGTCAGATCGAGCCCTGGTCGTTGGCCTCGCGGGCGGGGAGCTCAGTTGAGCGGTAAGTGGGCAAAAGTTGGACGTTGCCACGGCCTCTGGCCTCATTCGTTCGTTCAGTCGTATTTATTGAGCGCTTACTGTGTGCAGAGCACTGTACTAAGCGCTTGGGAAGTACAAGTTGGCAACATATAGAGACGGTCCCTACCCAACAGTGGGCTCACAGTCTAGAAGGTCGCCTCCCGCCAGGTGACTGAGGTGAGCGGGCAGTCATCACCCCCTCCTTCCACACTGCTGCTGCTAGCGGAGTCTTTCCAGGCTCTGCTCTGGTCGGACTCTTTCTCTTGAGCAGTTGAAATCGGCTTCGATCCCCTTCCTCCGGCCACCCCTTACCAGGGGGACGGGGCCGGTGAGGGGAGGGATTTGGTGGGCGCCTGTCGGAGTGCTAGGCTTTGACTTGGTGCCCTCTCCAACCTTCAGGGCGGGTCATAGCAACAGTAGTCAGGGCGGTACTTGTCCGGCGCTTACCATCATCATCAATCGTATTTATTGAGCGCTTACTGTGTGCAGAGCACTGTACTAAGCGCTTGGGAAGTACAAATTGGCAACATATAGAGACAGTCCCTACCCAACAGTGGGCTCGCCATGTGCTAAGAACTGGGGTAGATCCAGGTAATCGGGTCAGGCACCGTCCCGGCCCCACGGACACCCCGGGAAGCAAAGTGTCTTGTCCGAGGTCACACACAGCGGGCCGGGGGCAGAGCTGGAATCGGAATGGAGAAGCAGTGTGGCCTAGTGGAAAAAGCGTGGTCAGAGGACCCGGGTTCTAATCCTGACTCTGCCAAATACTCTGTGTCCGTTTTCCAGTTTTCCCTCCCCTGTGAAGCCCCACGCGGGACAGGGGCTGTAACCAACTAATTAACCTGTATCTTCCTCAGTACTTAGAGTGTGTGACACACAGTAAGTGCCAAACAGATACCGTAAATGAAAACCCCTCAGGTACTCCGACTCCCAGAGTCCCTCGGTTGCCCCTGCTAGAAACAGCACACCAGCGCTTAGAACAGTGCTTTGCACATAGTAGGCGCTTAATAAATGCCATCATTATTAATCCTGGGGAGCGGTGATGGGAGTTGAGCACAGCCAGAGAGCAAGCTCCATAGCTCCTCACCTCTGTGGGTTGGGGGGATCCCCGCCCCTACCCCCATGGGATGCAGAGGGCCGACAAAACCACTGGGGAAACCCCCCTCAGGGAACCCGAGGGTGGGTCCACCTTCCCCACATCACAATAATAATAATGATGACATTTATTAAGTGCTTACTATGTGCAAAGCGCCGTTCTGAGCGCTGGGGAGGTTGCAAGGTGATCAGGTTGTCCCACAGGGGGCTCAAGGTCTTCATCCCCATTTGGCAGATGAGGTCACTGAGGCCCAGGGAAGTGAAGTGACTTGCCCAGTCACAGAGCTGACGATTGGCAGGGCCGGGATTTGAACCCTTGACCTCTGACTCCAAAGCCCGGGCTCTTTCCACTGAGCCACGCTACTTCTCAATAACGCTGGTATTTGTGAAGCGCTTACTGTGCGCCCAGCACTGTTCTAAACACCGGGCTAATAGGGTTGTATGCAGACCCCGTCCCACGTGGGGCTCACGGTCTTCATCCCCATTTTACAGATGAGGGAACTGAGGCCCCCATCACGTCTGGCACCAGACCTCCCCCGGCCCCAGCCGCCTCTCGGTCTCTGGGCCGGATCCAAAGTCCCCCCTGGGGAGCCGGGCAGGTCGGTAACACCAGCCCCGGGGCAGGCGGGGGGTCCGTCCTGGCCCGCCCCCACTCAGACCGATTCCCGATGGACAAACAACCTGGAGCGGGAAACCTCCGGGAGCCAAGGGGGGAGAAAAGAAAAACAAAGTGGGCTCACAAGCTCTCATTCGGGCCAAGGAAGGAAAAGGAAACGGGACACATTCGGTGCCGACTCGGCTCTTCTGTCTCTCCTCCTCTGGCTGATGGGACGAGGGTCCTGCGATGGGCAAGTTCTTGCCCTGGCAAACCCGTCGGAGATGCCAACCAGGCGGGCACCGGGTGGGGGGGGAGGGTCTTGGCCCGAGCAGGCTGGCAGGGGGCCGGAGGAAGCAGGAGGGCCGCGGGGGTGAGGGGAGGGGGGGGGGATCACATGCCTCTTCATCATCCGAGGCCGAGGCGCTGGCCGGCCTCCATTTCCCAAAGCCCCCGGGGGATTCTGGTTTGTCAGTCAGCATCGTCCGTGCCAGACCCCCCTGGCCCATCCGATCCCAGCCCACCCCCCGAGGTCTACCAGGCGAAGCGGTCCGGCCTGGTGGAGAGAGCCAGGGAATCAGAAGGGCCTGGGTTCTAATTCCAGCTCTGCCGCTCATCTGCTGTGGGAGCTTGGGCAGGTCATTCATCATCATCATCATCAATCGTATTTATTGAGCGCTTACTGTGTGCCGAGCACTGTACTAAGCGCTTGGGAAGTACAAGTTGGCAACATCTAGAGACAGTCCCTACCCAACAGTGGGCTCACAGTCTAAAAGGGGGAGACAGAGAACAAAACCAAACATACCAACAAAATAAAATAAATAGAATAGCTATGTACAAGTAAAATAAATAGAGTAACAAATATGTACAACATATACATATATACAGGTGCTGTGGGGAAGGGAAGGAGGTAAGATGGGGGGTGGAGAGGGGGACGAGGGGGAGAGGAAGGAAGGGGCTCAGTCTGGGAAGGCCTCCTGGAGGAGGTGAGCTCTCAGCAGGGCCTTGAAGGGAGGAAGAGAGCGAGCTTGGCGGATGGGCAGAGGGAGGGCATTCCAGGCCAGGGGGAGGACGTGGGCCGGGGGTCAGTGGCAGGACAGGCGAGAACGAGGTACGGTATGGTTCATTCATTCAATCATATTTATTGAGCGCTTACTGTGTGCAGAGCACCGTATTAAGCACTTGAGAAGTACAAGTTAGTAATGTATAGAGACGGTCCCTACCCAACAATGGGCTCACACTTCCCCTGGGCCTCATCACTTCCCTCATCTATAAAATAGGAGTTAGGACTGTGAGCCCCCGTGCAGAACAGGGACTTACCTCGTACCGTCCCCTGCGCTTACTACAGTTCTGGCACATAATGATTGTGGTATTTAAGTGCTTACTATGTTCCAGGCACTGTAGTCAGCGCCCGGAATGGTTCAAGACTTAAATAGGAAGCGCTTAACAAATACCATAGTTGTCGCTGGCCAAGTAGATAGAGCTTGGGTCTGGACGTCAGAAGGTCATGGGTTCTAATCCCACTCCTCCAGTTGTCTGCTGTGTGGCCTGGGGCAAGCCACTTCACTTCTCTGGGCCTCAGTTCCCTCATCTGTAAAACAGGGGTGAAGACTGTGAGCCCCCCGTGGGACAACCTGATCACCTTGTAACCTCCCCGGTGCTTAGAACAGTGCTTTGCACATAGTAAGCGCTTAATAAATGCCATCATTATTATTATTATCATCTATGGAGCGCTTGTTGTGTGCAGAGCGCTGTAGTACACGCTTGGGAGAGGGCACTGTAGAAGATGGAGGAAGTGCCAGGCCTGGCGGGGAAGCAGCGTGGCTTAGTGGTAAGAGCCCGGCCTTAGGAGTTAGAGGACGCAGATTCTAATCCGACTCCACCCCTCGTCCGCTGTATGACCCTGGGCAAACCACTTAACTTCTGTGCCTCAGTTCCCTCATCTGTAAAATGGGGATTAAAAGCGTGAGTCCCACGTGGGACAACCAGATCAGCCTGTCTCCACCCCAGCACTTAGAACAGTGCTTGACACATAGGTAGCGCTTAACAAATACCATCATTATTATCATTATTATTAGAAGCCCATTCAGAGTCAGGGGAAGAGGAGCAGGAAGAGCGGGGCTGCTAATTCAGGCGGATTTTACTCTCCCAAGCGCTTACTGCGGTGCTCTGCACATAGTAAGTGCTCGATAAATACCACTGATTGATTGATTGCGTACCCTCTTGGGGCAGCGCAAATGGAGAGAGAGACACGCTCTCTGCCCACCCTCCGGGGCAGGCCCCCAGCCCCGGTGTGCTCCGGGAGTGGCTTTGGGCCCCCCACCCACCGACTCCTCATGTCCCCGCCTGCCTTCCCACAGCGAGAACCCCCTGCCCACGGTGGAGATCGCCATCCGCAACACGGGAGACGCCGACCAGTGGTGCCCCCTGCTCGAAACCCTGACGGACGCCGAGATGGAGAAGAAGATCAGAGACCAAGACCGAAACACAAGGTGCCGTCTCCGTCCGTCCGTCTGTCTGTCTGCCCGCCCAACACGGATGCCCCATTTCTGGCGGGCTCGGGGGGGTCGGTGGGTGTCTGCACCAGCTCCCCTCTGCCCGGGCAGTGACCACTTGTTCCGTTTCGGAGCTAGAAAGGAGCTCCTCTTCGTGCTGAAGGGATTTCTGAGCAGCAGACCCCCAGGGGCTCTTGGCTGCCTGGCCCTTCAGACCTGCCAGCTGCTCTCCCCCCAACCCGGGCCACGTTTCGGGGGGTTGAGGCCCTGGAGATGGGGTTCTCCAATCCAATATCTCCCCCTTGCCCACCCGGATATCCCCTTCCTCCCCCGTCACGGTCAGGGGAGGGAGGGGGCGGCTAGGGGTCCGCCCACTCCCTGAGCAGTCAGGGAGTGAGTGACTGGTGCCAGGGGGCCGGGGGTGGGACACCGGCTCCAGGCCGGGAACCGGAGGCGTGACTCAGTTTCCCTCCGTGTGAACACCGGGGCAGCAGCGCTCCAGGAGGGGTTGGAGAAAGGGAGGGGCTGCTTTCATTCATTGAAAATTCAGTCCAATATTCAGAGAAATTATCCGGGCAGAAGCTGGGGGTTGGGCCTCAGTGGCCCGGCCCGGGCTCCCCGTTGCCCTGTCAGCTCAGCCAGAATCAATCGATCGTATTTATTGAGCGCTTACTGTGTGCAGAGCACTGTACTAAGCGCTTGGGAAGTACAAGTTGGCAACGTCTAGAGACGGTCCCTACCCAGCAGTGGGCTCACAGTCTAGAAGGGGGAGACAGAGAACAAAACGAAACATATTAACAAAATACAAAACATATTAACAAAGTAATCGACCTGCCCCTTCTATCTAGAAGTCCCTGGCGGGAAGGTGGCCGGGGCAGAAGTGCTAGAGTAATAGGTCCAGCCATCGTATTTAGTGTGCTCTTACTGGATGCAGAGCACTGTATTAAGCACCGGGGCGAGTCCGGTACAACAGCTCCCTGCCCACAACAAGCTTACAGTCTAGAGGTAGGGAGGGTCTCATTTCCCCCCAAACCCGTCTGCGCTGCTCCGGCAAAAGCAGGGAGAGAGAGTATAATAATGGGATTTAAACGCTTACTATGTGTCAAGCACTGTTCTAAGCGCTGGGGTAGATACAAGCTAATCAAGTTGGACATAGTCCCTTGTCCCACATGGGGCTCACGGTCTTCGTCCCCCTTTTACAGAGGAGGGAACTGAGGCCCAGAGAAGTGAAGTGACTTGCCCCGGGCGACCCAGCAGTGGCAGAGCCAGGGTTAGAACACAGATCCTTCCGACTCCGAAGCCCACGCTGTGTCCGCTAGGCCACGCACAGACCTGTTCCCAGTGGGGAGCCCACCAGTGTGGACCGTCACCCCCAGCACACCCGTCTCTGGTTCTGGGTGTCCTCACCCCCTTGTTTCCGCTTCCCTTCGCAGGCGCATGCGGCGTCTGGCCAACACGGCTCCCGCCTGGTAACCAGCCGGCCTCCGCCCCCCGGCCTCCTCTCGCCCGGCCTCCGCCACCCACCGTGCTTCCGTGACGCCCGAGACCAAGTCGCCGTCCGCTGGTTCTTCTGCGAAAGCAGAGAGGCGAGGGAGTATCCTGGAAGGAACGGAGTTTGGCAGGGAGGAGAGGAACCTTTTTATTCGACTTTCACCCCCCCCCCAACCCCACGGGCTTACTACAGTCCCTTTTCCCACCCGCCCCCCTGCCTGACCCCGGCTCCTCGGGGTGGGTGACAGTGTTTGTGTTTGTGTCGGGTGAAGCAGTGCAACTGGGGGCCAAGTCTTTGTGTGTGGGGAAGGAGGGGGGAAGCGGGGTTGGATTGTACATTTTTTTTTTTTTTTTTGTATAGGTGCCCGGGGCACAGCTAGAAATACTTTTTTGAATAAAAGCACCTCGTATTCAGTGAGAACTGGTGGGTTGTGGGGTGAATTGGGGCAGGGCCTGGGGTCGCACACTCGGGGGTCGGGAGGCCGGCCTGGGTCCCCCCAGGGGCGAGCCTGCCCCATAGGGCTTCCCCCCCCGCCCTGCCTTCCCGGCTGGGAAATTAATAATAATAATGGCATTTATTAAGCGCTTACTATGTGCAAAGCACTGTTCTAAGCGCTGGGGAGGTTACAAGGTGATCAGGTTGTCCCATGGGGGGCTCACGGTATTAATCCCCACTTTACAGGCGAGGGAACTGAGGCCCAGAGAAGTGAAGTGAGTTGCCCAGAGTCACACAGCTGACAAGTGGAGGACCTGGGATTTGAACCCGTGACCTCTGACTCCAAAGCCCGAGCTCTTTCCACTGAGCCACGCTGCTCAGTGGCACCAACTTAAGTTCTTCCCCGGGCAAGGAGGGTGAGCACTGGGCCGAGTGTGTGGGAGCATCTGGTCGTTATCAGATACGGTTCCTCCAGCACGGAGCAGCTGGGTCAGTTCAAGTTCCCCACGGGGGGTGTTTAGGACAGAGCCTCCTGTTGCAGGCGTATGCAGGTTGAAGAGACTTCCAACTCCCCCAACCCACCCTAGGGAGACAGCTGGGGTTTTCTGGGCTGGGACAATAGAGAACCCCCACCCTCCACCAATATTGCTGTTGATTAGGGGGGAAGGAGCTGGAGGCCAGCATTCTTCAACCTGCGTTTCTTCCTCTGCCCACGGCTGAGGCCCAAGTGGAAGAAGCTGCCGAAGGGCTCCCTGGCCGGACCCCCCCCACCCCATTCTCAGGCTGAAGGGACTTGTTAAGCACTTACTATGCGCAAAGCACTCTTCTAAGCCCTGGGGAGGTTACAAGGTGATCGGGTTGTCCCACAGGGGGCTCACAGTTTTAATTCCCATTTTACAGATGAGGTAATTGAGGCCCAGGGAAGTGTCTTGCCCAAAGTCACACAGTTGACAGTCGGCGGAGCTGGGATTTGAACCCATGACCTCTGATTCCAAAGCCCGGGCTCTTTCCACTGAGGCCAGCTCGGGTCCAACGAGCCCGAAAGCAGAACTTGGTTCCAGCCCGTGGGCCCATCTGCCCCCCCGGAGCGGAGAAGCCTCCTAAGAGAAGCAGTGTTGCTCAATGGAATAGTAAGCGCTTAACAAATGCCATTATTATTATTAACCTTTTCGCAGAAGCCCTTGGGGCTAAGCCGCTCCCACCCTCCCACGGCCCTCATCCAGCCAGCAGCAAAAACTAACGCCCCGTCCCTATCCCGCGCCCGGCCGGGGCTGGTGAAACGGACGACAGACAGGCAGGCCGGGGTCACCGGAGTCCAGCCTTGAGGCCCAGACAGGTAGGAGGGGGTCGGCGTCCCTCAGTAGCTCCAGCAGGGCGTAGGGGTAGACCCCACCTCATCCAGCACACCCCCACGCTCAAGCCTTGGGAAGCCCGGACAGGAGCCAGCACAAGTTCGTTCTCCATCGTTTTTATTCAGAGTGATTGTGTCTCTTGGGCCCCGCAGGCCTAAATTTCCTCACACTGAGGTCACACCTAGGTGAGCACGAGGCGGCCAGCTGGCCGTCCGTCTGTCCATCCTGGGCCCCCAGCCCCACCTCTGCGGCCGTGAGCCGGCTGGCCTTGAGGGGCCGGCAGCAGGTGGGTCTTGAAGGGCCGGGTGCTCGGGGGGGCCACAGCACAGAGGAAGGGGAGAGGGGGGCGAGGGTGGAAGCGGGGGACCACCTCCTCACTGCCGCGGGGGCTGCTCCGGCCCGTCCTCGGGGAGGGGATTGTAGTTGGGGTCGTCTTCCGGAGTGTCAAAGAGTAGTTTCCTGGGGAGGGGAGAAACAGAGGGGGGCCGCTTCCAACCGCACCCGGCCCGTCCCCACCGAGGCCCCGATTACAGGGAGCGGCTGGAGAGTCCACCCCCGGAGGTAAGACAGGCGCTGTCAGAAGAGCCCCCCGCCACAGGCCGTGTCCCCCTCCCACCCGTGTCCACACATGCTCGCCCACCAGTCTCCGGAGCGCCCACTCACAGGAATCCTGGCGTCAGCAGCAGCTTCTTTCCCCCGGGCTGGTTGGGGAAGACATCTTCGAGGAAATAGTAGATGTGGCCCACGGCGATCCCTGCGGTGAGATGGGAGCCGGGGCTCGGCCGGTCGGGGCCTAAGGGGTCCCTGCGGGTGGGCCGCCTCACTCGGGCTAGAGGCCCGAAGGCGGGCCATCCTGGGGGGGCGGGGGCGGTGATGCCCCAAGGGTCCTCCACAGGGGAGGGTCTCTCAACTGCCTCAAACTAGAGGTGGTAGCCCCCCACCTTACCGCTACCCCAGTGCCCTGGGGGCTAAGCTTTAGGTCCGCATCCTCGCCCCCCAGGAGCCCCTCACCCCACCGGGGGATTCCGCTGGGTCGGGCCGGGAAGAGGGCGAGCCCTGGGTAGGTGCTGCTGAGATCGGAGGGGTGGGGAGACCCTGGGATAGGGTGGGGGGCCCCAAGGGGCAAAAGAAACAGCACGGCTTAGCGGAGAGAGCACGGGCCTGGGAATCAGAAGGTCATGGGTTCTAATTCCGGCTCTGTAGCGTGCCGGCTGTGTGACCCTGGGCAAGTCACATCACTTCTCTGGGCCTCGGTCGGCTCATCTGTAAAAAGGGGATTTAGAGTGAGGGCCCTATGAGGGTCAGGGGCTGTGTCCAACCTAACCTGAATCTACCCCTGCGCTCAGAACGGCGCTTGGCCCATGGTAAGCGCTTAAAATAATAATAATTACAGTACTTGTTAAGAAGACCACAAGCTGGGGGGAGAAGGGTCAGGATATCGCGTCCTGCCATCTGTGGGAGACTTGACAGACTAGAGCTGGAGAACGGCAGTTGCCGGCTCGCCCCGAGTCGGCAGCTTGAAAAGGAGGATCGAGAGGGAGTGTCTGACCATCTTCCCTCTCCCCCTGACTTCTGGGACAGGGGTGAACCCCGGAAAGAAGTTGGAGCCGGGAGCAGAGGCTGGAACCGAGGCCCAGGGACGGCAGCGAGAGGGCCCTCGGGGCGAGGGAGGTCCCGGATCCTCGAGGTTCCCCTCCCTCCGCCCTCACTCACCCAGCAGGTCGATGATGATGGAGTTGCCCAGCAACAAGGAGAAGCCCATGAGGACCCAGGGCAGGAAGGGGGCCTGGAAGTTGAGGAGCCCGAAGAAGTTCATGCGGATGTAGGGGTTGCGCCGGCTCCAGACGTAGACCAGCATGATGGTGAAGGCCTGGCCCAGGAAGAACAGGCTGGCCAGGAGCCCAAACAGCTGCACGCTCCGGAGTCAAGGGGAGGCCCGGGGACCCCGGTCCGCCGCAACAGCCGCTCACCCATCCCCCCCGGCTCCCGGGGCCTTTCTTTTCAGGACCAGAAGAGGCTAACCACGCTGTGACGGAGGGGTAGAGCCAGGTGGCCTAGAAGGAGGGAGGGAGGGAGGGCCCGGCCTCCCGGTCCCCGGCCAGCCCGCTCCTGGCAACCGAGGGCACCAGTGACTGCTGTCCCGAGGGGCGGGAGAAAGAGCACCAGAAGCTGCGTGGCCTGGTGGACGGAACCCAGATCTGGGAGTTGGAGGCCCTGGGTTCTAACCCCAGCTCTGTCACCTGCCTGCTGCGGAACCTTGGGTGAGCCCCTTTACTTCTCTGGGCCTCAGCTTCCTCACCTGCAAAATGGGGATTCAGTAGTCGCCCGCCCTCTCCTCTAGAGTGGGAGCCCCGTGGGGGGGCAGGGATCATATCTGACCTCATTAACTGCCCCAGCGATTAGTGATTAGAAGCAGCGTGGCATAGTGGATAGAGTCTTGGAGTCAGAAGGTCATAGGTTCTAATCCTGGCCTGGCCACTTGTCTGCTGTGTGACCTTGGGCAAGTCACTTCAATTCTTTGGGCCTCATCTGTAAAATGGGGATTAAAACGGTGAGCCCCACGTGGCACAACCTGCTTACCTTGTATCTGCCCCAGTGCTTGGCACATAGTTAAGTGCTTAACAAATACCATCATCATTATTATTATTATAATTATTAGTGTTTGGAGCACAGTAAGTGCTCGCCAAATACCCTCCCACCGGGCATATCATTAAAACCACTGGTCCGGGGTCCTTTGGGCATGTTGCCTGTTGCAAGGATTTCCAGAGGCCTAGGGGCAGACTTAAGTGCCGCACTTCGGGGAACTGAAACATGACCACTTTTAAAGTGGCAAAAGTGGGAGCGGTCCCCCTAACTTCAGCCTCTTCGGTGTCCGACGTGGGCGGCAGGAACACGGTGGACATCATTTACTGGCTCTGCGAGGGGAGAGGTCATTCAGTGAAGCGGTCAGGCGTTTTAGCCCAGGGCTGGGAGTCAGGGGACCTGGGTTCTAATACCAGCTCCGCTGCTAGCCTGCTGCGTGACCTCGGGCCAGTCAGTTAGCTTCTCTGGGCCTCAGTCTCCTCATCGACAGCGAGCCTAATGTGGGGTAGGGCCCGTGGCCCGCTATCCGACATCAACCCCAGGGTTTAGCCCAGCACTTGGCACGTGGCGCGTCCAGCGCAACAAACACGGCATCCCAGGGCGGTAATTCTGGAAGCTTCGCCATCGCCAGGGCAGCTAGGACTTCTGGCACAGGCCAGGAGGACCGACCGAGCTGGAACGGAGGAGTCGGGAAGCTCCCGGGGAGGATCGGCCGGGAATTGTTCTAGAGAGACCCCGGGGGCCCCAGACGAGCCTCCCGGGGAACCCCCACAGAAAGGATACCGTCATGAGGAAGCCCCCAAAGAGGAACATGAAGACAAAATCTGCCGTCCTTCCGCGGAAAGAGCCCTCCTCCAGCATCCGGCAGTATCTGAACCTGTTGGCGGGGAGGCGTATGGGAAAAGCCAACGGCGGCAACAGCGTGGCCGGACCCGGACGTCGGCCGGGAAGGGGCGGGGGGCCCCTGCCTGCGGCTGACCCTGCTCCCAAAGCGTGGCCTAGTAGATAGAGCCCGGGCCTGGGAGCCAGAAGGACCCGAGTTCTGATCCCAGCTCTGCCGCTTGTCTGCTGTGTGACCTTGGGCAAGCCACTTCACTTCTCTGAACCTCAGTTACCTCATCTGGAAAATGGGGGTTAAGACTGGGAGCCCCGCCTGGGACAGGGATCGCATCCAAACTGATGACCTTGCGTCTACCACAGGGCTTGGGACATAGTAAGCACTTAATAGACACCATCATTATTATCCCGCCTGCTCCCCCTCCCCACCACCAGCCAAGGCAGGACTCTAATAATAACTGTGGTATTTGTTAAGCACTCCCTATGTGCCAAGCATTGTTCTAAGCACTGGGGTAGATTCAGGGTAATCAGGTTGTCCCACATGAGGCTCACACTTTTAGTCCCCGTTTTACAGATGAGGGAACTGAGGCACAGAGAAATTAAGTGGCTTGCCCAAGGTCACACAGCAGACGAGTGGCGGAGGTGGGACTAGAACCCACGACCTCTGACTCCCAAGCCCGGGCTCTTGCCACAAAGCCACGCTACTTTTCGAAGAGAGCGCCTGGTGAGGGGCTGGGCCAACGTCGGAGTCCAGCCCGGTGTCCGGGGCGGCTGGGCCGGGCACTGCCCTGGCCCCACACCCGCTCCTCTCTGCTGGGCCAGGAAGCCGGACTCCATTCGGCAGCCGGGGTTCCCCGTTGGCCGGCTTGCCCTGCTTCTGCGCCAGGCCCCGGGGGCAGGGCGAGGGCCCGGAGAACCAAGGACCCCGGCGGAGCAGGAGGATACAGAAAGATCATGTTGAAGAAGAAACTGAATCCCAGGGGTCCGAAAAAGAGGAAATTGGTGATGAGCCTCCAAACCTGCACGGAGAAGCGGGGGGTAGGGGAGGCCTGGGCGCTGTGGCACCAAGCAGCTCCCCCTCCACCCCGCCGGTTGGACAGCATCCCGCTCCAGGCCCTCCCCCAACAACAGGGTTGGACAGAGACACCCAAGCCCCTCAAATAGCCCCTCCAAATGGGCAGCAACCCCCAAGTGCCCACCGCTTCTCCCCTACCCAGGGATGGACAGCGACCCCCTCCTCCACCTAAGGATGGCCGGCAGCCTCCTGTGCCCCCCTCCCACCTCATCCTGGGCATGGGCAGCGGTGGAGGGGGGCTTCACCTGAAACTTCCTGAAGATGAGGTCGGGGTTGAAGTAGAGCTGGAATGGGGTGATAAACTCCAGCTGCTGCAGGAGGAAGGAAGAAAAGGGAGGGAGAGAAGGAAGAAGGGGAGGGAGAGAGTGTGGCTCAGGGGAAAGAGCACGGGCTTTGGAGTCAGAGGTCATGGGCTCATATCCTGACTCCGCCAACTGTTAGCTGTGTGACTCTGGGCAAGTCACTTCACTTCTCTGGGCCTCAGTTCCCTCATCTGTAAAATGGGGATTAAAACTGTGAGCCTCCCGTGGGACAACCTGATCGCCTTGTAACCTCCCAAGCGCTTAACAAATAGTAAGCGCTTAACAAATGCTATCATTATTATTAAAGAAGGAAGGAAGGGAGGGAGGGAGGACAGGAGGGTGAGATGGAAGAAGGGGAGGGAAGGGAATAAGGGAGGAATGGATGAAGGAAGAAGGAGAGAGGAGAGGGAGGAGTGAAGGAAGGAAAAGAAGGAAGAAGGGGAGGAAAAGAAGAGGAGGAAGGGTGGAAAGGAAAGGGAGGGAGGGAGGACAGAAGGGCGAGAAGGAAGAGGGGGAGGGAGAGAAGGAAGGGATGAAGGAAGGAGAGAGGGAAGGGAGGGGAGGGAGGAAGTAAAAGGAAAGGGTGAGAAGGAAGAAGGGGAGGAAAAGAAAGGAAGAAGAAGAAGGTGGAAAGGGAGGGAGGACAGAAGGGCGAGAAGGAAGAAGGGGAGGGAGGAAGGGATGGAGGGAGAGGGAGGGATGAAGGAAGGAAAAGAAGGGAGGGAGGGTGAGAAGGAAGAAGGGGAGGAAAAGAAAAGGAAGGGTGGAAAGGGAGGGAGGACAGAAGGGTGAGAAGGAAGAAGGGAAGGGAGAGAAGGAAGGGATGAAGGAAAGAGAAGAAGGGGAAAGAGGAGGAAAGGAGGGCGAGAAGGAAGAAGGGGAGGAAGAAAAGGAAGGGAGGGGAGAGGAAGGAAGGAAAGGAGTGTGAGAGGGGAGAAGGAAGAAGGAGAGGAAGAGGAGAAGGGAAGGAAGGGAGGGGAGAGAAAGAAGAGAGGGAGGAAGGGAAGGAGGAAAGAAAGCCAAGCCAAGCCAAGCAGGGTCTGGCCGCCCCCGGGCCGCCCCTCACCACGGCGGCGGTGGTGAGCACGCAGGCCGTGGTGTAGGCGCGGGTCACCGCCGGCACCTGCAGGTACTCGGCCGCCAGGCCCTGCTGCGCCATCGTGGGCCCGGGGACGCCGGCCAGGGCACGGCAGGGCACGGCAGGGCACGGCAGGGCAGGGCAGGGCAGGGCAGGGCAGGGCAGGGCACGGCAGGGCACGGCAGGGCCGGCCCGGGGACCCCCTCCGCGCCGAGCCGCTCACAGACGGGAGCGGGGCGCCATGGCCGACGGGGCTGACTGACTGACGGGGCGCGCTGACTGACAGGCACGGGCCGCCGCGGCCGCCGACACGTGACCCGACCCGACCATCCACCAATCGGCGCCGGAGCGGCGCTTCGGGCCGCCAATGGCGGCGCGGAGGCGCGAGGCGGCCGGCCAATGGCGGCGCGGCTCGTGGGACCCGGCGCGGCGCGAGACGGGCCTGCGTGGGGCCGCTTTGGTTGTGGCGCCGAAGGCCACGTGTCCAATGGGGAGCGGGAGGCGCCGAGGGGCCGGGCCGAGGGGGCCAATCGGAGGGGACCACGAGGGACGCCGCCCCCCCCCCCTCCGAACCCCGGTCTCGCGAGATCCGGCCAGTCAGCGGAGGCTCGCGTCAGCCTGACGGGAGGGCCGGCCTAACAATACTAATCATAATGATGACGGCGTTGGTTAAATCATAATAAAGATTCTATTTGTTAAGCGCTTACTATGGGCAAAGCACTCTTCTAAGCGCTGGGGAGGATACAAATAATAATAAAAGATGCTATTAATAATAATAATGGCATTTATTAAGCACTTACTATGTGCAAAGCACTGTTCTAAGCGCTGGGGAGGTTACAAGGTGATCAGGTTGTCCCACGGGGGGCTCACACTCTTCATCCCCATTTTACAGCTGAGGGAACTGAGGCACAGAGAAGTTAAGTGACTTGCCCAAAGTCGCACAGCCGACAATTGGTGGAGCCGGGATTCGAACCCATGACCTCTGACTCCAAAGCCCGGGCTCTTTCCAGTGAGCCATGCTGCTTCTCTAAGCAGCGTATTAAGCCCTTACTATGTGCAAAGCACTCTTCTAAGCGCTGGGGAGGCTACAAATAATAATAATAAAGATGCTATTTGTTAAGCGTTTGCTGTGTGCAAAGCACTCTTCTAAGCGCTGGGGAGGATACAAATGATAAAAGATGCTATTAAGTGCTTACTATGTGCAAAGCACTCTTCTAAGCGCTGGGGAGGATACAAATGATAAAAGATGCTATTAAGTGCTTACTATGTGCAAAGCACTCTTCTAAGTGCTGGGGAGGATACAAATAATAATAAAAGATGCTATTAAGCCCTTACTATGTGCAAAGCACTCTTCTAAGCACTGGGGAGCTTACAAATAATAATAATAATAAAGATGCTATTTGTTAAGCGCCAACTGTGTGCAAAGCACTCTTCTAAGCGCTGGGGAGGATACAAATAATAATAAAGATGCTATTTGTTAAGCGCTTACTGTGTGCAAAGCACTCTAAGCGCTGGGGAGGATACAAATAATAATAAAGATGCCATTTGTTAAGTGCTTACTGTGTGCAAAGCACTGTAAGCGCTGGGGAGGATACAAATAATAATAAAGATTCTATTTGTTAAGCACTTACTGTGTGCAAAGCACTGTAAGCGCTGGGGAGGATACAAATAATAATAAAGATTCTATTTGTTAAGCACTTACTGTGTGCAAAGCACTCTAAGCGCTGGGGAGGATACAAATAATAATAAAGATGCGATTTGTTAAGTGCTTACTATTTGCCAAGCACTCTTCTAAGCGCTGGGGAGGTTACAGGGTGATCAGATTGTCCCACGGGGGGCTCACAGTCTTAATCCCCATTTTCCAGATGAGGTAACTGAAGCCCAGAGAAGTGAAGTGACTTGCCCAAAGTCACACACCTGACAATTGGTGGGGCTGGGATTTCAACCCATGACCTCTGACCCCAAAGCCCGGGCTCTTTCCACGGAGCCACGCTGCTTCTCCAAGTGCTTACTATGTATGAAGCACCGTTCTAAGCGCTGAGGGGGATACAAGGTGATCAGGTTGTCCCACGGGGGGCTCACGGTCTTAATCCCCATTTTCCAGATGAGGTAACTGAGGCCCAGAGAAGTGAAGTGACTTGCCCAAAGTCACCCAGCAGACAAGTGGCCGCGCCGGGATTAGAACCCACGGACCCTTGACACCCAAGCCCGGGCTCTTTCCACTGAGCCAATACAAGGTCATCAGGTTGTCCAACGTGGGGCTCACAGCCTCAATCTCCGTTTTACAGATGAGGTCACTGAGGCCCAGAGAAGTGAAGTGGCTTGCCCAACGTCACCCAGCAGACAAGGGGCGGAGCCGGGACTAGAACCCACGTCCTCTCCCTCCCCAGCCTGGGCTCTTTCCACTGAGCCACGCTGCTTCTCCCTCTCTCACATTACTTTCTTACTCCGGCCCCACATTATTGATCTTGGGGACTTCGATATCCACATAGATGTTTCCGATGATTCTTCTGCTACCCCCTTCGTATCGCTCCTCAACTCCGCTGACTTCCTGCACCATCCCACTTCACCCACTCACCAACTTGGACACGCACTCCGTCTCCTCATCTCTAGCCACTACACAGCGCTTAGTCCAGTGCTCTGCACACAGTAAGCGCTCAATAAAAACGATTGAGTGAATGAATACACAACCTCGACACAATCGAATGCACAATCTTGCATTCACCCCAGCACTTAGTATAATGCCTGGCACATAGTAAGCATTTTTTAACAAATACCACATTTATTATCATTATTATTATTTATAGCTGCTCCCTTTATTCAACCTCACTCAACCCCACAGCACTCATGTGCCTAACCATAGCACGGCCTAGTGGGAAGAGCCCAGGCTTGGGAGTCAGAGGTGATGGGTTCTAATCCCGACTCCGCCACTTGTCAACTGTATGGCTTTGAGCAAGTCGCCTCACTTCTCTGGGCCTCAGTTACCTCATCTGTAAAATGGGAATTAAGACGGTGAGCCCCATATGGGACAAACTGATGACCTTGTATCTCCCCCAGCGCTTAAAACACTGCTTGGCACATAGTAAGTGCTTAACAAATACTATTATTATTCTCTGTGTCTCAGTTTCATCATCTGTATAACCGGGATAAAGTCTGTGAGCCCCACATGGGCCCACCTTGTATCTATCCCAGCTTAGAACAGTGTTCTGCACACAGAAAGCACTTAATAAATACGATTGGGTGAATGAATGAATACAGTAAGTGCTTAACTGATACCATAATTATTATTAACTATTAAATACCAGAGGGAGTGAATCCCCTCACTCCTCCCCGGAGGCCTGGCCCTGACTCCCAACTGGAAAGGGAAAGCCTTTGGGATTTGGCCTCATCTTTGCCGTTGATGAAGTCGTGGAGAGTCCGGTCACCAATAAGGCATCAGACCCCGCTCTGGCCCAAACATCTCGGAAACTCCAGTCCGACAGAGCCGCAGACAAAGCTCACAAAAATCTCCCGTAATCCCCGGCGTCTCCCACCTCTGCCCAACCTGGGGGTGCCGGGGCGGGGAGGGGGCACTCCCTGCCCGACAGACGACAGATGGGGCTGGAAGGAGGTGTTGGGTTTCTGCATCAGAAGGTAAAACTGTCACCGAGCACTTAGAGAGCGTCCGGTGGGGCTTTTCAAACCCTCGGCTAATGACAGGAGGAGCCATTAGGGAGCGGAGGGGGTTTGTCTCCCTCCCTTCTCTCACCTGGATGGCCGCCCGATAAGGAGCCGAAGACGAGGAGACCGGGAGGTTAAAGAAACATATTCCTGGAGAGAAAAACAAGCGGGGACACGCGGGACCAGAAGCCTCTCATTTCAGATGAGCCCCGGGGCTGGTGCCAAGCTAAAAGTCTGACGGCTGACTTGTCAGAGAAGGCCTCGCCTCGGTTGCCTGTCTTGGGCCGTTTACAATCAATCAGTCAATCAATCAGTCAAGGGTATTTAGTGGGACATGGACTATGTCCAACCTGACTCCTCTGCATCTATCCCAGTGCTTAGTACAGTGCCTGGCACGTAGTAAGCGCTTAACAGATACCATTAAAAAAAGAAAAACCTAGGCTAAGCGCTGGGGTGGATACACAATAACCAGTTCAGACACAGGTCCTGTCCCCTTCGGTTCCCAGTCTAAAGGGGAAGAGAGAACAGGGATTTCATCCCCCATTTGTTTCCGGTGACAGTGAGTGGATCCGAAGGCTGGACAGTGGAAAACCAGGATAGAAAGAGCGTCGATTCTTTCGAAACGTGGTGCTGGACAAGGCTTCTGCGAGTATCGTGGAGTGCCTGAGAAACAAAACAAATGGATTTTGGAGCAAATTTAGCCAAAGTGGCCTTTGGAAGGCCAAATGACTCGGCTTAGATTAGCATATTTTGGACACATCATCAGGAGGGCTGATTCTCTGGAGAAGACACTAATGCTAGACAAAGTCCAGGGAAAATGTGGAAGAGGCAGACAGGCAGTTAGATGGATGGACACCATAACAACGATAACGGAACAACCTTTAGCAAGGTTACGGATTACGGCCGAGGACAGGACGTTCTGGAGAAAAATCGATCCACGGAGTCGCTATGAATGGGAAATGACCCGATGTTGACAGATGAGAGATCTAAAGCGCAGAGGAATGGAGTGACTCACCCAGGATCACCCAGCAGGTAAGTGGAGGAGGAAGGATTAGAACCCACGTCCTCTGACTTCTAGGCCTCTAGGTGAGAGTTTCTGCTTTGGTGAAGTGTGTGTGTGTAGCTAAGTGGTTGTGTGGGGTTGATAGTTGTGATAGTCATCCCTGCTCGTTTGCCCATGTTTCTGCCTCCGCTTCCTTAACCTAGCCATCTTCTCTTCATTTGTACCGAGGCCGACTGCTAATCTTTTATACAGAAAAGCCAGGCAGCTCCGAGTTATCTTCCTGCCCTCCCAATTATGAACATAGTTTTGTCAAGTGCTTACTATGTCTCAAGCACTGTACTAAGCACCAGGGTGTAAACAAGCCAATTGGATTGGACACAGTTCCTGTCCCACATGGGGCTCACGGTCTCAATCCCCATTTTCCAGATGAGGGAACTGAGGCACAGAGAAATGAAGTGACTTGCCTAAGGCCACACCGCAGACAAGTGGTGGAGCCAGGATTAGAACCCATGACTCCTGACGCCCAGGCCCATGTCCTATCCACTGGGCCATGCAATATTAATCACCGTGGCATTTGTCAGGCACCTACGATGTGCTTTGCACATAGTAAGCGCTTAACAAATACCATCATTATTATTATGTGCTGGGCACTGCGCTAGATCCAAGATCAAATGACAATAATTGCTAAGCACTTAGTATGTGCCAGGCACTGTACTAAGTGCTGGGGTAGATACAGGGTAATCGGGATGGACGCAGTCCCACATAGGGCTCACAGTCTTAATCCCCATTTTCCAGATGAGGGAACTGTGGCAGAGACGAGTGAAGTGACTAGCCCGAGGTTACACCCCAGACAAGTGGCGGAGCGGGATTAGAACCCAGGTCCTTCTGACTCCCAAGCTGGGGCCCACTCCTCTCCAGCCCCTGTTCCACAAGGCGCTCTTGGTCTAGGGGGAAAGAGGACAGGTCCTGAAGCTCTATTTCACAGATGAAGAAACTGAGGCACAGATAAGAGACCGGCCTAGGGTCACAGAGCAGGCCAGGGGCAGAGCCGGGATTCGAACTCGTTGGCTCTGACTCTCAGGCCCGGCCTCTTTCCACTAGGCCACACTGCTTCTCACAAAGTAGAAGTCAACAGAGGTGACTCCCAACAAGAGAATAGCCTCAGTGGACAGACCCTTCTTCCTTCGGCCATGTCACCAGCCACCTTAAGGTCGTCGTGGCCAGGGGATGTGCCCGTTTATTGTTGTGTTGTACTCTCCCGACCGCTTAATACAGTGCTCAGCACACCGTAAGCGCTCAATAAGTACGATTGAATGAATGAACAGCGTCAGCTGCTTCGGGACTGAACCAGCCCCACAACTCTTATGTCCAGATCCATCTTTCATTTATTTCTATTAATGACTGTCTTCATTCATTCAATTGTATTTATTGAGCGCTTACTGTGTGCAGAGCACTGTGGGCAGGGAATGTGTCTACCAACTCTGTTCTAGTGGACTCTCCCACGTGCTTAATAAGCGCTCAATAAATACCACTGATTGACCAATTCTTCTAGACCTTAAACTCACTGTGGACAGGGATTGCCACTGCTTATTGTTGCATTGTTCTCCCAAGCGCTTACTACTGTACTCTGCACACAGTAAGCGCTTTAATAGATGTGATTGAATGAATTAACAGGCAGGGAAGACGTCTATCTACTCTGTTGTATCGGACTCTCCCAAGCGCTTAATACAGTGCTCTACACACAGTAAGTGCTCAATAAATGCCATGGATTAACTGACTAATTCCTCTGGAAGCTCATCGTAGGCAGGGAACATGTCTACCAACTCTATGCTAGTGGACTCTCCCAAGCGCTTCGTACGGCGTTCCGCACATAGAAACGCTCGATAAGTACCCTCGATTGATGGTGCGTGGCAACAAAAACCGTGAAGACCAGGTCCTTCCCCCTTGACCCATGGGAGCCGGGGCGGGGTGGGCCGCAGTCAGAAAAATACCACCGACCTGCGGTTAACCCCCGGCCCGTCGGCTGTCTGCATTGAGCAATTCCATTCCCGTTTCCTGCTCTTTAAAAGTCAGGATCTCGGGATTCGTTTTAACTCGTTCCCCCCAAAGCATCTGGACCTTGTTTGGGGCTGTTGCCTTTTCCCTCTCCTCAGCTGTTTCCAGACGGTCGGTGCCCTCTTTGTTTCGGGGAAAACAGATTTATCTGCCAGAGAGAGACACGGGGCGGTTTGCTCAGTGCAGCACTTTGAGAGTTCACGGGGTGACATGAGTGAGTTAGGCCATGTGTTAGAAAACAAAGGCGGGGAGATGCTCACCCGTGACTGGGGCCTTGGGTATAAAAGGGCACTCGGGGGGCAGGGAGAGGCGTACGGTTCTGTACATGTCTTTCATTCGTTCAATCATATTTTTTGAGCGCTTTCTGTGGGCAGAGCACTGTAGGGTTAGGGCTAGGCCTAAGGCTTGTTTCAGGATTAGGTGTAGAGGTAAGGTTAGGGTCGCGGTCTGAAAAATGATAACGTTTAGTCTAATGGTTAGGATTAGCAGTTGAGTTCAGGCTGGGAGTAAGGATAGGGTTAGCGTCCGGAGGGTTCCGTACGTGTCTTTCATTCAATTATATTTATTGAGTGCTTTCTGTGTGCTGAGCACTGTACTAAGCTCTTGGAAAGTACAGTTCAGCAATAAAGAGAGACAATCCCTGCCCACAACCCGCTTAGGGTCTAGAGGGGGGTGTTTGGAAGTGCCCTGTTTGGGAAAGGAAGGGGTTCCTCTCCTCTGGATCAATCAGTCATTCAATCAATAATAATTCTGGAATTTCATAATAATAATTATGGTATTTGTTAAGTTCATTCATTCAATCGTATTTATTGAGCGCTTACTGTATGCAGAGCACTGTACTAGAGCTTACTTTGCATCAAGCACTGTTGTAAGCACTGGGGTAGATGCGAGGTTGTCCCCCGTGGGGTTCACAGTCTCAATTCCCATTTGACAGTTGAAGTCACTGAGGCCCAGAGAAGTGAAGTGACTCGCCCAAGGTCACACAGCGCTTAGTACAGTGCTCTGCACACAGTAAGTGCTCAATAAATACGATAGAATGAATGAAAAAAAAAGTGGTGGAGCTGGAATTAGAACTCGTGACCTTCTGACTCCCAAGCCAGGGCTCTTGGGATCAATCAATCAATCAATCGTATTTATTGAGCGCTTACTGTGTGCACAGCACTGTACTAAGCACTTGGGAAGTACAAGTTGGCAACATATAGAGACAGTCCCTACCCAACAGTGGGCTCACAGTCTAAAAGGGGGAGACAGAGAACAAAACCAAACATACTAACAAAATAAAATAAATAGAATAAATATGTACAAGTAAAATAAATAAATAGAGTAATAGATATGTACAAACATATATACAGGTGCTGTGGGGAAGGGAAGGAGGTAAGATGGGGGGGATGGAGAGGAGGACGAGGGGGAGAGGAAGGAAGGGGATGTGACCCCTATCCTCAGGAGCTTTCAATCTACTGTGGGCAGAGCACTGTACTGAGCATTTAGGGGAGTGTAATTTGATAGAGTTCGTCGGCATGATCCCTGCTTTCCAAGAGCTGACAACAAGCTGCCTTCTAGACTGTGAGCCCGCGGTTGGGTAGGGACCGTCTCTATATGTTGCCAACTTGTACTTCCCGAGCGCTTAGTCCAGTGCTCTGCACACAGGAAGCGCTCAATAAATACGATTGAATGAATGAACCCAGTGCTGTTTAGCCCTGTAGCTGCTGATTCCGGCCCTCTGGGTTTCCCATTCCTGCTTCACCACCTCCCAGCTCCCCGGGTCTGACCCTTTCCAACACAGTAGAGAAGCGGTGTGGCCTAGTGGCTAGAGCCCGGGCCCGGGAGTCAGAAGGACCTGGGTTCTAATCCCCGCTCCGCCACCTGTCTGCCGGGTGACCTTGGGCAAGTCACTTAGCTTCTCTGGGCCTCAGTTCCCTCATCTGGAAAATGGGGATGAAGGCCGGGAGCCCCACCTGGGACAGGGACCGTATCCAACCTGATGAGCTTGTATCTACCCTGCACTTCAAATGGTGCCAAGCACACGGTAAGCACTTAACAAATTATTATTATTATTTTTATTATTAACACAGAGAGTCAGAGCTCTGAAGCCCCCCTGCTCCCTCCCCGGACCCCCACATCTCGACATCCCCCACATTCCTCCCTGGCTGGGGACTTTTCTATGCCATAGGGTGATCTGAGCTGTGTTTTGGGATCCAGGCCATGCACTAAACACAGGCAGATTCAAGACCTCCTCTAGGATGATGGGGGTCATTGTCCTACCCCCCTCACTACCCCAGGGACACCCCACCCCTGCTTCCCAGACCCCCTAAAGCCCCTGGGGGTGAAGGGGATGTATAGAATGGATCTGGCTCCCCCGTCCCCTTTCTTTTTCAAAAAATGGTATTTGTAAGCGCTCACTATGTGCCAGTCACCTACCCACCTACAAGCTGATCAGGTTGGACACAGTCCCTGCCCCACAAGGGGCTCACAATCTTTTAATCCTCATTTTACAGATGAGGGAGAAGCAAAGTGACTTGCCCAAGGTCACAAGTGGCAGAGTCGGGATTAGAACCCAGGTCCTTCTGATTCCCAGGCCCGGGCTCTAGCCACTACGGTTCTGCTCCGTGTGGGGATAGTTCTCTGCCCCTCTAGACCGTGAGCCGGCTGTGGGCAGGGATTGTCTCTCTTTATTGCTGTATTGAACATTCCCAAGCGCTTAGTTCAGTGTTCTGCACAGAGTGAGCGCTCAATAAATACGAGTGAATGAACGAATAAATGAATGCTCCCTGCGGAAGGTGGAGTTTCAGAGTCGATCATCGGTCAGCTCGTCGGTGGCATTTATTGAGCGCTTCCTCGCTGCAGAGCACTGGACTGTTTGGGAGGGGAGCGCTTAGTCCAGTGCTTTGCACACAGTAAGCACCCGATAAATACGATTGAATGAAATATGATTCAGTGAGCCCCCAGAGTCCCCAACAGAGACGCAGCAAAGACCCCCGGCTCCATCCGGCCAATGTCTCTGGCTCCGAGCCCCTCTCCGGGCGCCGGGATCCGGAATGGGGGGCGGTGGGTTCTCCATTGCTCCCTTTGTAGCTCCAGGAGGTGGGCTGGGGGCTGGTTGATAATAAAGTGCTCGCTGAGTGAGGTTATATCCTCCTCGTGCCTCGAGAGAATCCATGATTCATCAGTTCTGAGGCCATGGAAGCCCACTAATTCCCTCCAGAAATTCTCTCTTTTGAGAATTTCCCTGTGCGTGTGTGTGTGTGTGTTACCTCATCTGTAAAATGGGATTAAAAGTGCGAGCCCCACGTGGGACAACCTGATTAGCCTGAATCTACCCCAGCGCTTAGAACAGTGTCTGGCACACACTAAGTGCTTCATAAATACCATAATTATTATTATTGTTTGTGTGTTTGTGTATGTGAGCACACGAGACCCACCCAATCCACGGGGCTTTATTTTTAGCCGCCGGCTCACCACAAGGACATTCCTCCTCCCTAATTAAGATTTTATTTTCATTTCTATTTTGAAATCTCTTGCCCTTAACGAGCACCACCATGGCCCCGCGTGGTCCAGGATCAAAGGGAAGGGAATCGGGTCAGCTCCTCTCCTGCCAAGGACCCCCTGAACGGGAAAAGCCGAAAGAGGAGGAGGCCAGAACAGCCCCAGTTGTTTCTGGAGGGTTTTGTAGTTGGGGAAGAGCCAGATGTTGATCCCCTGCCCGTCCCCTCTGGGGGCACCTCTCCCCAGCCCCCCACTAGTCCCCCACTAGCCCCCCATCAGCCCCATCTCAACCGACTCTGGGAAACAAAGCTTTAGTTGCTCTCCTCCCTTCCTCCCTTCAAGGCCCTACTGAGAGCTCACCTCCTCCAGGAGGCTTTCCCAGACTGAGCCCCTTCCTTCCTCTCCCCCTTGTCCCCCTCTCCATCTCCTCCATCTTACCTCCTTCCCTTCCCCACAGCACCTGTATATATGTATATATGTTTGTACATATTTATTAATCTATTTATTTATTTTACTTGTACATATCTATTCTATTTATTTTATTTTGTTAGTATGTTTGGTTTTGTACGATTGATTGATTGATTGATTCTCCCATAGGGACCATGACCCATGATCCTCCCTGTAAAAGTGCCAGCTCCTTGCTCTTCTTATGACAACGATCTCTGTTTAGCGCTTCCTATGTAATAATGCCGATAATTATGGTTTTCGTTAAGAGCTGACTCTGTGCCAAGCACTGTTCTAAGCACCGGGGTAGATCCAAGCTCATCAGGTTGGACACAGCCCCTGTCCCACATGGGGCTCACAATCTCAATCCTCATTTTACGGATGAGGGAACTGAGGCACGGAGAAGTGAAGCGACACAGCGGACGAGTGGCAGGGGCAGGATTATTTATTTTACTTGTACATATTCTATTTATTTTATTTTGTGAATATGTTTTGTTTTGTTCCCTGCCTCCCCCTTCTAGACTGTGAGCCCACTGTTGGGTAGGGACCGTCTCTATATCAATCAATCGTATTTATTGAGCGCTTACTGTGTGCAGAGCACTGTACTAAGCGCTTAGTCTCTATATGTTGCCAACTTGTACTTCCCAAGCGCTTAGTACAGTGCTCTGCACACAGTAAGCGCTCAATAAATACAATAAAATAGAATAGAACCCATGAGCTTCTTAGGTTTGTGCTCTAGCCACCTTGCCAAGCTGCCTCGTGAGTCTGCTGAAGGGTCTGAGTGCTTAGCACAGTGCAGGGCTCGTCGGGTCCCAGGAGAGCCCGGACATCCAGGTCAGAGATCAGACACCGCCCCTGCCCAATGCAACCTAGCAGGTCTCCCATCAATCGATCAATCAATCGATCAATTGTATTTATTGGGCACTTACTGTGCCCGGGCTCTCCTGGAACCCAATGCTGCCCGACAGGCCACCTAGTCCTGCCAGAGGGACTGGGGGGCCATGGACCAGCGTGGCCTAATGAATAGAGAATTGGCCTGGGAGTCTGAAGGACCTGAGTTCTAATCCTGGTTCTGCCCCATGTCTGCTGTGCGACCTGGGCAAGACACTTCACTTCTCTGTGCCTCTGTTACCTCCTCTGTAAAATGGGGATTAAGGCTGCGAGAACCACGAGGGGCAGGGACTGTGTCCAACCTGATTATCTTGTATCTACCCCAGCGCTTAGAAGAGTGCTTGACACATAGTAAGGACTTAACAAATACCATCATTATTATTATTCTCTATGCCTCAGTTTCCTCATTTGTAAAGTGGGGATTAAGATTGTGAACCCCATGTGGGATAGGGACTGTGTCCAACTTGATTAGCTTGTATCTACCCCAGCACTTAGAACAGTGCTTGACACATAATAAAGATTTAACACATACCATCATTATTATTATTCTCTATGCCTCAGTTTCCTCATTTGTAAAATGGGGATTAAGATTGTGAACCCCATGTGGGACAGGGACTGCATCCAACCTGATTAGCTTGTGTCTACCCCAGCGCTTAGAACAGTGCTTGACACATAGTAAGGACCTAACAAATACCATCATTATTATTATTCTCTATGCCTCAGTTTCCTCATTTGTAAAATGAGGATTAAGATTGTCAACCCCATGTGGGACAGGGACTGCGTCCAACCTGATTAGCTTGTATCTACCCCAGCGCTTAGAACAGTGCCTGGCACATAGTAAGCGCTTAACAAATACTATTATTATTATCATTATTTTGAGCTTTGGAAGCCGAATTGAATTGAAGACCGTGGACCTTTGGATGGGGCAACCTGGGGTCTGAACAGTGAAGATCCATGGAAGGACCTCGGATCTTTAACTGATCCTTGGGATTTGCAAATTAGCCTAATTCTAAGCCCAGTCTTCAGTGTGTCCAAGTAGAAAGACCCCAGAACCGGAACCAGGAGACCTGGGTTCTAATTTGAAAAGCCAGACCTGACCGGAGAAGCGGCGCGGCTTAGTGGCTTGGGAGTCGGAAGGTCATGGGTTCCAGTCCCTGCTGGGCCACTTACCTGCTGTGTCACCTTGGACAAGCCACTTCAATGATCAGGGCCTCAGTCACCTCATCTGGAAAATGGGGATTAAGACTGTGAGCCCCATGTGGGGCAACCTAATTGCCTTGTATCTACCCCGGCGCTTAGAACAGTGATTGACACATAGTAAGCGCTTTAAAATATTATTATTATTATTATTATTATTATTATTATTATTATTATTATTATTATTATTATTATTATATTAAACTGTGTCAGAGATGCGTCCAAAGGCCTCCCGCCCCCCGCGGAACCGCGGCCTTAGGGCGCCATCTAGCGGCCATCCGCGCTCTAGCCGCAGCCCCCCTCCATTAAGTAGGTAAAAATGCTATTTACTGAGCGCCTACTGTGTGCAGGGCACTGGACTAAGAGCTTGGGAGAGGACAGTCCAACAGAGAAGGTAGACACATTCCCTGCCCACAAGGAGCCCACAGTCCATTCGTTCATTCAATCGTATTTATTGAGCGCTTACTGGGTAGAGCACTATACTAAGTGCTTGGACAGTATAAATTGGCAACAGATAGAGACAATCCCCACCCAACAACGGGCTGACAGTCTAGAAGTGGGGAGACAGACACCAAAACAAGTCAACAGGCAGTCTAGAGGGGGAAACTCTGGGGTCTTGTGCATGTTCTGTCCCGCTGTCAACCCCCGGCCTACGTCCTTCCCCTGGCCTGGAATGCCCTCCCTCCACACATCTGCCGAACTAGCCCTCTTCCTCCCTTCAAAACCCTACTGAGAGGTTGCCTCCTCCAAGAGGCCTTCCCAGACTGAGCCCCCTTTTTCCTCTCCTCCTCCCCATCCCCCGTCCTACCTCCATCCCCTCCCCACAGCACCTGTATATATATTTGTACAGATTTATTATTCTATTTATTTTACTTGTACATATTTACTACTCTGTTTATTAATGATGTGCATATAGCTATAATTCTATTTATTCTGATGGCTTTGACACCTGTCTCCATGTTTTGTTTTGCTGTCTGTCTCCCCCTTCTAGACTGTGAGCCTGTTGTTGGATAGGGACAGTCTCTATATGTTGCCGACTTGTACTTCCCAAGCGCCTAGTACGTGCTCTGTACACAGTAAGCGCTCAATAAATATGATTGAATGAAGGAATGACACAGAAGGGAGTGGGAGAAGAGGAACAGAGGGATTAGTCAGGGAAGGCCTCTTGGAGGAAATGGGCCTTCAGTAAGAGAAACAGCGTGGCTCAGTGGAAAGATCTCAGGTTTTGGAGTCAGAGGCCATGGGTTCAAATCCTGGCTCCGCCAATTGTCAGCTGTGTGACTTTGGGCAAGTCACTTAACTTCTCTGGGCCTCAGTTACCTTATCTGTAAAATGGGGATTAAGACTGTGAGCCCCACGTGGGACAACCTCATCACCTTGTTACCTCCCCAGTGCTTAGAACAGTGCTTTGCACATGGTAAGCACTTAATAAATGCCATTATAAAAAAAAAAAAGGCTTTGAAGTGGGGGAGAGTCATTGTCTGTCAGATTTTCCAGGCCAGAGGCAGGATGTGGGTGAGGGGTTGGCGGTGAGTTGGGCAAGACACAGTGAGAAGATTGGCATTGTTGGAGCAAGGTGTATTGGCTGGGTTGTAGGAGGAGAGAAGTGAGATGAGGCAGGATAATAATAATAATAATAATAATAATAATAATAATAATAATAATAATAATAATAATAAATAATGGTATTTATTAAGCACTTACTATGTGTAAAGCACTGTTCTTAGTGCTGGGGAGGTTACAAGGTGATCAGGTTGTCTGTGCAAAGCACTGTTCTTAGTGCTGGGGAGGTTACAAGGTGATCAGGTTGTCCCACGAGGGTTCACAGTCTTCATCCCCATTTTACAGAATTGCCCAAAGTGTCACACAGCTGACAATTGGCGGGGCCGGGATTTGAACCCATGACCTCTGACCCCAAAGCCCTTGCTCTTTCCATTGAGCCACGCTGCTTCTCCATGGGGGCAAGGTGATGGACTGCTTTAAAGTCAATGGTGAGGAGTTTTTGTGTGATGCGGAGGTGGATGGGCAACAGCTGGAGTTTCCTGAGGACCGGGGAAACACGTCCTGAACGTTTTTGTAGAAAAATGATCCGGGTAGCAGAGTGAAGTATGGACTGGAGTGGGGAGAGACAGGAAGTTTCTTCTAATGCACTTTCCCATTTGTATTTATTGAGCGCCTATTGTGTGCAGAGCACTATACTAAGAGCTTGGGAGAGTACATTACAAGAATAAACAGACACATTCCCTGCCCACAACGAGTTTACAGTCTAGAGGGCGAGACGGACATTAATGTAAATCCATAAATGACAGCTATGGACATAAGTGCATAAGTGCATGTCCATAAGTGCTGTGGACATAATTCTATTTATTTTATTTTGTTAGTATGTTTGGTTTTGTTCTCTGTCTCCCCCTTTTAGACTGTGAGCCCACTGTTGGGTAGGGACTGTCTCTATATGTTGCCAACTTGGACTTCCCAAGCGCTTAGTACAGTGCTCTGCACACAGTAAGCGCTCAATAAATACGATTGATTGATTGATTGATTGCCGTGGGGCTGGGAGGGGGGGAGAAAAAAGGGAGCAAGTCAGGGCAACGCAGAAGGGGAGGGGGAGAAGGAGACGGTCATCCACTGTTTCAATCAATCGTATTTATTGAGCGCTTACTGTGTGCAGAACACTGTACTAAGTGCTTGGGATATGCAAGTGGGCAACATATAGAGACAGTCCCTACCCAACGGTGGGCTCACAGTCTAAAAGTTACATATTATAGAAATGATCCACCCTCTAGACCACTCCAGCTCAGAAACACAGGTACCCCAGGTTACCCTGGGCCAAATTCCACTGGGTTTTGACCTTCGACTCCAGACTGTGACTCTGCCGTGCAGGGGGTAGGAAACAGAAATGACAACAGGGACGTGGTAGCTTCTCACCATTCCTTCTAAGGTAAATGATTGATTTTTGCAGTAATGAGTAATATTCTGGAGCTCAAGGAGTGTCCACCAGAAATTCAGAGCCAGGCATGCTTTCAAAAGATCTGACAGGAAAAGCAAAGCAAGGGCCCCTTGGAGTTTAAGTCAGCGTTCTGGGATTCTCCCTTCTCACTCCAGTGTCCATCTGTTTGACTGCCTGAATGTCTGCGCTACCAACCTAGCTATGAAACTGTCAGCTGGTAAATTTATTATTTAGGTCACGTATTTTGGGGTGCTGGAAAAATATAGAATTTGGAGGGAATTATGTTTTTTGATTGCTTTTTTTTTTATCTTGGTTGAACATTGAGTTTTACTTTCAAAAATAGGGAGGGGGGGACGGGTGGGAGTGCAATTTTTATTATACCCACATACCATCTGCTAGCCAAGCATTTCTTCTGCAAAACACTCCTTCCCAACACTGGCAAATCACCCAGATGGCCCAATGTGCCGGGTGTCCTCCCCTCTGCCAACCCCAGCTGCCTTTGGGGTAACCAAATTTCAGCCCAACAACCGGGTTTAGCGTGCCAACTGTCATCATCATCATCATCAATCGTATTTATTGAGCGCTTACTATGTGCAGAGCACTGTACTAAGTGCTTGGGAAGTACAAATTGGCAACATATAGAGACAGTCCCTACCCAACAGTGGGCTCACAGTCTAAAAGGGGGAGACAGAGAACAAAACCAAACATACTAACAAAATAAAATAAATAGAATAGATATGTACAAGCAAAATAAATAAATAAATAGAGTCCTTGTGCTCAAAAATCTTAATAATATTATCATTATTGTTATTATTATGGCACTTATAGAACGCTTAGTACGGGCTCAGCACTGAGAGAGATAAAAGGTCCTGAGATCAGGCACAGTCCCCTTTCACCCGTCATCTATGTTCTGCCCATTTTGGAAACCGAGGCCCAGAGAGGTGAAGTGACTTCCCCAAGGTCACACAGCAGGAATTTGACAGAGCTAGGATTAGAACCCAGGTCCTCTGACTCCCAAGCCACTAGGCCATGCTGCTTCTCAAACTGACTTAAGCTGTGAAAATGTTAAGAAGCATTTAATTTTTTTTTTAAGTTCCAGGTTTCCTTTTAGGTTTTAGTCAGATTTTAAAAACAAGGAAAGCACCGTGGCCTAGTGGAAAGAACCTAGACGTGGAAATCAGAGGACCCGGGTTCTGTCCCCCAATTCGCCCCTTGTCTGCTGTGTGATCTCGGGCAAGTCGTTTGACCGTCATCTAGACCGTAAGCTCACTGCATCCAGGGAATGGGTCTATTTCTTGTTACACTGCGCTCTCCCAAGAACTTAGTACAGTGCTCTGCACACAGTAAGCGCTCAATAAATACAATTGAGTGACTGATAGACGTCTCTGGGCCTCAGTTTCCTTATCTGTTAAATGGGGATTTAATGCCTGTTCTCCCTCCTCCTTAGACTGCGAGCCCCAAGTGGGACAGGGACTGTATCCAACTTGATTATCTTGAATCTATTCCAGAGCTCTGTACGGTGCTTGGCACAAAGTGCTTAACAAGTACCATTTTAAAAAAAAAAGGGTCTAGGGAGAAGAATCTATTTCTATTTATTTATTTATTTCTATTTATTTATTTAGTTATTTATTTTGCTTGTACATATCTATTCTATTTATTTTATTTTGTTAGTATGTTTGGTTTTGTTCTCTGTCTCCCCCTTTTAGACTGTGAGCCCGCTGTTGGGTAGGGACTGTCTCTACATGTTGCCAACTTGTACTTCCCAAGCGCTTAGTACAGTGGGGATTAATCCCAGCTGGGGATTAAGACTGTGAGCCCCACGTGGGACAACCTGATCACTTTGTATCCCCCCAGCGCTTAGAACAGTGCTTTGCACATAGTAAGCGCTTAACAAATGCCAACATTATTGTTACTACAGTGCTCTGCACACAGTAAGCGCTCAATAAATACGATTGATGATGATGAAGAAATCGATGAAATCCACACCCTGTCGTCTAGCTTTCAACTAGCATGAAACTTGGCAATAGCTCTCCCTTTCCCGGAGGGCAGCGAAGGGACTTTGGTGCCCACCTTGCCGTTAGCAGCAGGAGGGGTAGAGCTTCGTGCCCCACCCTCGACCCAGCTGGACCCCCAGGTCCCTGAGGCCGAGACGCGCTCAGTCGATATCCCTCTGTGGCCTTCCCTGACTAAGCCCTCCTTTCCTCTTCTCCCACTCCCTTCTGCGTCACCCTGACTTGCTCCCTTTATTCATGCCCCCCCCTCCCAGCTCCACAGCACTTATGTCTCCCCATCTAGACTGTAAGCTCACTGTGGGCAGGGAATGCGTCCGTTTGTTGTTATAGTGTATTCGCCCAAGTACCGTGCTCTGCACCCAGTAATCAATCAATCAATCGTATTTATTGAGCGCTTACTATGTGCAGAGCACTGTACTAAGCGCTTGGGAAGTACAAATTGGCATCACATAGAGACAGTCCCTACCCAACAGTGGGCTCACAGTCTAAAAGGGGGGAGACAGAGAACAGAACCAAACATACCAACAAAATAAAATAAGTAGGATAGAAATGTACAAGTAAAATAAATAAATAAATAAATAAATAAATAGAGTAAGAAATATGTATAAATAGAGTAATAAATATGTAGTAATAAATATGTAGTAATAAATATGAGCAGTAAGTGCTCAATAAATACGACTGACTGAATAAACACTACAGTTTGGGGCAGCGTGGTGGGGGCCGGACTTTGGAAGTTCTGGGGAAAGACAGAAACGCTTAGCAGATGGCACCTGTCCTGGGTTTTCCCTCTCCCTCTACTCTTGGCTGGGGCTTGGGCACACTGCCGTGACATGCTCTATGTGGCATGATAATAATGATGGCATTTATTAAGCGCTTACTATGTGCAAAGCACTGTTCTAAGCACTGGGGAGGTTACAAGGTGATCAGGTTGTCCCACGCGGGGCTCACGGTCTTCATCCCCATTTGCCAGATGAGGGAACTGAGGCCCAGAGAAGTGAAGTGAGTTGCCCAAAGTCACACAGCTGACAAGCGGCGGAGCCGGGATTTGAACCCATGACCTCTGACTCCGAAGCCCGTGTTCTTTCCACTGAGCCACGCTGCTTCTCATGACATCACCCTGTTAAAGGGGCCCGGTGGCAGGGACATCACCCCGACCCCATGACGTCCTCCCCTTCAGCCTGGTAGTCAAGCAATCACGATGGGCCCGGCTTTTAAATAATAATAATAATAATAATGGCATTTGTTAAGCGCTTACTATGTGCAAAGCACTGTTCTAAGCGCTGGGGGGATACAGTGTGATCAAGTTGTCCCATGTGGGGCTCACAGTCTTAATCCCCATTTTTACAGATGAGGTAACTGAGGCTCAGAGAAGTTAAGTGACTTGCCCAAGGTCACACAGCAGACTTGTGGTGGAGCCAGAATTCGAACCCACGACCTCTGACTCCAAAGCCCGGGCTCTTTCCACTGAGCCACGCTGCTTCTCTAGCTTCCGAAATGGCAGCTCTTTGTCATTGGTCTGGATCGGCTGGCCATTGCCCATCTCCCCACTCCCCAAAAACCTCCAGTGGCTGTCCGTCCATCTTCACATCAAACCGATGTGATATAACCTCCCCAGTGCTTAGAACAGTGCTTTGCACATAGTAAGCGCTTAATAAATGCCATTATTATTATTATTATTATTATTCTCCCAACTGAACTGTCACCTCCCCCACGTCATTTCCCTTTTGCCATGTCACCTAGGCACTTGAGTCTGTGCCCCCTAAGTACGTAGGCCCTCATTCATTCAATCGTATTTATTGAGCGCTTACTTTGTGCAGAGCACTGTACTAAGCCCTTAACCATCCCACCCTCCACCCTGCAAAGCACTTTGGTCCGTATCTTTAGATTGTGATCTTTCCCTGGCCTGAAATTTATTTTTACGTCTGTCTCCTGTCACTCCTTGTGGGCAGAGATCACTTCAACTCATTGTCATCGTATTGGGTTCTCCCCGGCGCTTAGTACAGTGCTCTGCACACAGCAAGTGCTCAATAAACATCATCAACCAGTTGATGGATTGCTGCTAGTATTGGGGAGTGGGTAGTGGGCATGAACTGAAGGAAAGGAAGAAGCCCCATCCTCTGCCTCTACTTCCCCATATTCCTTTTTCCCCGTCCCTGTCCGTGCCCTTCTTCTTCTGGCCCTTGAATTTGTGTGCCACTTCCATTTTTTCCCCAGACTAAGCCCCATTTTTCCTCATCTCCCACTCCCTTCTGCGTCGCCCTGACTTGCTGTCTTTACTCTTCCCCCCTCTCCCAGCCCCACAGCACTTATGTATTTATCGGTCATTTTAGTTATTTGTATTGCCGTCTATTTATTTGTATTGAGGTCTGTCTCCCCCACCCCCCAGACTGTGAGCTTGTTGTGGATGGGGATTGTCACTCTTTATTGTTGTATTGTACTTGTTCCAGGGCTTAGTAGTGTTCTGGACACAGTAAGCGCTTAATAAATACGATTGAATGAATGAATGTAGTGCTTTCATCTCACGTGATTTATTAAACCTTTATTGTGGGGTAAACCTCTGTGCCCTGTGACCCCCTCTGTGCACTGTACCCCCTTGCTCTGAATCCCTGCCATGGCCCGTGCCTCCTAAAGTGCCCTGCATCCTGTGCCAAGTCCCGCACCCTCACACCCTCACTGCCCATGCCCCTCTCATGCCCTCACTGTGCCCCGTACCCCTATCGGTCCCTAACCACCACCACGATGACGCCACTCTGCCCGAATGTTACATCAGCAGCAGTTTCCCAGACAACCTCCCGCTGGCTGGGACCTGGAACCCAAACCACCTGAACTTTTTCCCCTCAGGGGCTTAGCGGCTGTGGGGAATCCCTCGAGGGTCTCTCGTGGGCTTCTGCAGCGGGCAGGGGGCTCTGGAGCCCCATATATCCACCATCCATCCCCATCCTGATCAAGTTCAACAGAGGGTCAGCGTGGCCTAGGGGAAAAAGAGCACAGTGCTCGGGGCGGGGAAGGGGGAGGTCAGGAGACTTGGGTTCTCATCCCAGCTCTGCCGCCGACCTGCTGGGAGACCTGGGCCGAGTCGCTTCATTTCTCTGGGCCTCGGTTTCCTCTCCCGTAAAATAAGGATAAAACACACCTGCCTCTCCCTCCTACTTAGACAGAGCCCTTTGTGGGACGGGGGCTGGCTCCAACTGATTTTGTGTAGCAGCTCTTGGCACATAGTAAGCATTTAACAGTGCTTTATTATTAACAGTGAACAGAACTTTGGTCCTCTCCTTCACAGCCTCCATCATCTTTTCCCCTCCTCCTCCTTCTCCTCCTTGTCCTCTTTCTCTCTTCCAAACTCTGCCCTAACCCAGTCCGGCCCCCCGCCCTCCTCCCCCGAACCCTGGATCCATCCTTCCTTCCGAGCCGGGGTCCAGTCCGAAGGGCATTTCCCTGGTCTATTTAACTGGACGTGCTCATTCTACCCCCTGCCCTCCGCTCCAAGATGAGACCCTTCCTCCCCAGCATGGTGAGTGCCCAGTGGGGGCCTGGGGATGGGCAGGGGGACAGGAGGAAGCAGGGCACTAGCCCTGACTCCCTCGCCTCCCTCCTGCTGAGGCGGGGCTCGGCGGCGGTCACGAGCTGAGGCAGGAGTTGGGGGGTCTGTCCCGGGGTTGGGGGCTTTTTGGAAACCTCTCAAAGAATGCCCCTTCCCCAGGAAGTGGAGGGAACCTCTAGGACCGAAGTTCAAGGAGATGTAGGCCTGACCTGGCCCCACCCCCAGGTCACCTCTGGCCCAATCCCCGTCCCCCTCCGAACCTCGGTTTCTCCACCTGCGGAGCGGGCTCCAGGGCCGGCCTTCTGCCCACCCCGAGACCTCATCTCCAGCTCTCTGGGAGGAGAGAGATGGGGCTGGGGTGGGGTGGGGTGGGGGTTTCCCTCAAGTCACTTCATCCATCCATCACCCAGTCCCCAGGCAGAACTTCCCCTCCCCAGTGAACCCCTGGTCCCGTGACTCACACCCCTCATGCTCCCCAAATGATACCTTGAGTCCCTCCTAAGCCCTCTTGCTGCATTTGTTATTATTATTATGGTACTTGTTAAGCACTTACTATGTGCCAAGCACTGTTCTAAGTACTGGGGTAGATACAGGTTAATTGGGTTTGAAGCCCTACTCCCCTTACCCTGACCCAGAATGACCAGGCACCCTATCCTGAGCCATTTAATTCACAGCAAGGGATAGTGGATAGAGCCCAGGCCTGGGAATCAGAAGGTCCCGGCTCCGCCACTTGTCCGTTGTGTGGCCTTGGACAAGTCACTTCACTTCCCTGTGCCTCAGTTGCCTCATCTGTAAAATGGGGCTTGAGACTGTGAGTCCCACGTGGGACAGAGACTACATCCAACCCGATCTGCTTGTATTCACCCCAGCGCTTAGCATGGTGCCTGGCACGTAGTAAGCACTTAACAAATAAAATTATTGTTATTACTAACTTCCTAAAGACGGGTGGTAGTCCAAACTGAATCACACCAGTTGTGCGAGAGTTTCCGCGGCTTCTTTGACCTTCCACCTCCCCGACACGGTCCTCCTCCTCCTCCTTGTCTTCATCCTCGTCCTTTTCCTCCTGCTCTTCCTTCTCCTGGCCTTTCTGTGGTCCCAGACCTGTGGGGCTGAGGGGCACTGACAGGAAAGACCCCACTCCCCTGACCCCACATTCCCAGCCAAAGAACCTGGGAGAAGCAGTGTGGCCTAGTGGATAGAGCGGCGCGGTATAGCGGATAGAGCCCTGTCCTGGGAATGAGAAGGTCGTGGGTTCTAATCCCCTAACCGCCCCCGAGAGTCCTCGCTACCCACACTCCATTCCAGCCAGCGCAGTCCAGCCCGGTCCAGTCATTTATTCACTCAATCGTATTTATTTAAGCGCTTACCGACTGCAAAGCACTGTACTAAGCGGTTGGGAAAGTACAATCACCTTGTAACCTTCCCAGCGCTTAGAACAGTGCTTTGCACGTAGTAAGCACTTAATACATGCCCTCATTATTATTATTACAATACAACAATAAAGAGTGACAATCCCTGCCCACGACCAGCTCACAGCCTGGGGTGGGGGAGACGGACATCAATACAAATAAATGACCAGTCCAGCTCAGTCCAGTCCAGTGGGCCCTTGGTAAGGAGGGCAGAGCCTGGTCGGCATCCCCCGTCCCCCCGCCTTCTCAGAGACTCTGGTGCCCGTTTCCGAGTCTCGGCAGCCTCTCCTGTCTAATGCCCATTGCCAGGAGGGAGAAGTCAAGCCCGGGGCCAGAGGTCGTAACCTCCCAGGATGGGAGGAGGACCCGATCTCATCCCCCTCCCCGCCTGGGGCATCTCTGCAGAGCCAGTATCGGGGGCTGCTCCTTATGATTCTCGTCCTGGGGCCAGGAGGCACCTTTCCCTATGGCTTTCACCTGGCCGTCACCAACGCTCCGTCCAAGGTGAGACCCTCCCCGCGACCCTCCTCTCCTCCCCCAAGCCCCCTCCCAGCCCCAGAGCCAGGTCCTTTCCCCATGCAGGGCTCCAATAACGATAATAATTGGTGGGATGTTAACAGTTGTGGTTTTTATACTATGTGCCAAGCACTGTACTAAGTGTATTAATTCTAATCAATCAATCAATCAATCATATTTATTGAGCGCTTACTATGTGCAGAGCACTGTACTAAGCGCTTGGGAAGGACAAATCGGCAACATCTAGAGACAGTCCCTACCCAACAGTGGGCTCACAGTCTAAAAGGGGAAGACAGAGAACAAAACCAAACATACTAACAAAATAAAATAGACTGGATATGTACAAGTAAAATAAATAAATAAATAGAGTAATAAATATGTACAAACATATATACAGGTGCTGTGGGGAAGGGAAGGAGGTAAGAAGGGGGGGATGGAGGATGACGACATTTGCTAAGCGCTTACTAAGTGCGAAGCACAGTTATAAGTGCTGGGGGGGATACAAGGTGATCAGGTTGTCACAGTCTTCATCCCCATTTTACAGATGAGGGAACTGAGGCACAGAGAAGTCAAGTGGCTTGCCCAAAGTCACACAGCTGAGAAGTGGTGGAGCCGGGATTAGAACCCCTGACCTCTGACTCCCAAGCCCAGGCACTTTCCACTGAGCCACGCTGCTTCTCTAAGTACAAGATAATCAGGTCTCACATGGGGCTTCCAGTCGGAGTTGAACCCAGATCCTCCGACTCCAAGACCTGTACTGTTTTCACGAGGCCTTACTGCTTCTAGTATTTGTTACTGTGAGCGCTGGGGAAAGTACAAAATCATCAGGACTGACTCAGTCCCTGCCCCATATGGGGCTTGCGGGCTAAGGGAGAAGGAGGACGGGTATGGAATCCTTATTTTAAAGATCAGGAAGCCGAGGCACAGAAAAGTGAATAATAACGATGGTATTTGTTAAGCCCTTACTATGTGCTAAGCACTGGGGTCGATACAAGGTTGTCAGGTTGTCCCACATGGGGCTCACAGTCTTCATCCCCATTTTACAGATGAGGTAACTGAGGCACCGAGAAGTGAAGTGATTTGCCCAAGGTTTTTTTTTTAATGGCACTTATTAAGCACTTACTATGGCAAAGCGCCGTTCTAAGCGCTGGGGAGGTTACAAGGTGATCAGGTTGTCCCACGGGGGGCTCACAGTCTTCATCCCCCATTTGACAGATGAGGCCACTGAGGCGCAGAGAAGTGAAGCGACCTGCCCAAAGTCACACAGCTGACAATGGGCAGAGCTGGGATTCGAACCCATGATCTCTGACTCCAAAGCCCGGGCTCCTTCCACTGAGCCACGCCGCTTCTCCAAGTTCACCCAGCCGACAAGCGGCGGAGCCGAGATTAGAAGCCGGGTCCTCGGACTCCCGAGCCCGGGCTCTATCCGCTAGGCTGTGATGCTCTTCCGATTTTCCGCCTTCCGTCCCATACCTCACCCCCTCTCCCCCAGTCCTAATATTTAATAATAACAGTGGTATTTAAGTACTGACTGTACGTCCAGCCCTGTTCTAAGCCCTGGGGGAGATTCAGGAGAAGCAGGTCAGACCCAATCCCCGATCCATATGAGGTTCACAGCCTAAGAGGTAGAACAGTTATCGAATCCCCATTCTCCAAAGGAGGAAACTGAGGCCTGGAGAAATGAAGTGATTTGCCCAAGGCCACCCCGCAGACCTTGGTGGAGCCAGGATTAGAACCCAGGTCTTCTGATTCCCAGGCCCATTATCTGCCCGCTAGGCAAGGCTGGGGTGGTCCTCATCAGTTCCTCTCACTAGCCCAACCACTAAGCCAGCCAGAAATCTCGTCCATGGGAGTTCAAAGAGGGCGTCTTGTGGAGGAGGGAAGCGGGGAGCTGTCAGCCGCGTCCACTGCCTCCCCTCTGCCCCTCCTCTACTCACCACCACCACATAGTAGATAGATCCCGGGCCTGGGGGTCAGAAGGTCATGGGTTCTAATCCCGGCTCTGCCACTTGTCTGCCGTGTGACGCTGGGCAAGTCACCCCACTTCTCTGGGCCTTAGTTCCCTCCTCTGTCAAATGGGGATGGAGACCGCGAGCTCCATCTGGGACAGGGACTGTTTCCAACCCCATTTGGTTGTATCCACCCCGGCGCTTAGTACAGTGCCCGGCACATAATAAGCTCTGAACAAATAGCACAATTATTATTACGACCACCACGATGACCACCACCGCCATCACGGCACGGTGGCTAGAGCCCGGGCCCGGGAGTCAGAAGGGTCGAATCCCGGCTCCGCACCTTGTCTGCCGTGTGGCCTGGGGCAAGTCACTTCACTTCCCTGGACCTCAGTTTCCTCGTCTGTCAAATGGGGATGGAGACCGTGAGCCCCACGTGGGACAAGCATTGCGTCCAACCCGATTTGCTTCTATCCACCCCAGCGCCTAGTACGGTGCCTGGCACATGGTAAGCTCCTAACAAATACCACAATTATTGTTATCATTCCGACCACCACGGCTCTCCCCACCGCCACCACGATGACCACCACCGCCGTGGCCGCGGCCTCCTCCGGCCGGCCCTTCCGTCCTCCCCGCCGATGCCCATCAGCACATCAGAAGCTTCCTGAACGCCACGTGGGCGGCCCGGCACGGCTCGGCTCCGGCCCCGGAGACCCTGACCCTGCTCTGGTTCTCCGTCGTCTCCATCTTTGGCCTCGGCGGGATCCTGGGATGCCTATGCAGCCAGAGCCTGATGGGAAGATTTGGGAAGTAGGTGGCCCTGCCCCTCAGCTCCTTCTGCTGACCCGCCCCCTGTTTGTTTGTTTGTCTTTGGGTATTTATTAAGCGCTTACTATGCGTCAACCCACTGTTCTAGGCGCTGGGGTAGATACGCATTTTATCTCCACGCTGCGGAGAAGCAGCATGGTTCAGTGGAAAGAGCCCGGGCTTTGGAGTCAGAGGTCATGGGTTCAAACCCCGGCTCTGCCAATTGTCAGCTGTGTGACTTTGGTCAAGTCACTTCACTTCTCTGGGCCTCAGTTCCTTCATCTGTAAAATGGGGATTAAAACTGTGAGCGCCCCGAGGGACAACCTGATCACCCTGTAATCTCCCCTGTGCTTAGAACAGTGCTTTGCACATAGTAAGCGCTTAATAAATGCCATCATCATCATTATTATTAGGTTAGACCCAGCCCCCGCCCTCCATGGGGCTCACCAAGTAGGAGAGAGTCGGATTTACAGTTGAGGAAACTGAGGAACGGAGAAATGGAGTGACTTTGTAATAATAATATTATGGGATATGGCATTATGGTAATTGTGGTATTTGTTAAGGGGTAGGTACAGGTTAATTACCCCTCTCAGGGTCGCACCTGGAGTTTTTCCCGTACTCTACCAGCCTGGACTACAGGAGGGAGAGTCAAGCAGAGGCCTGTCCATTCCATTCCTAGCTCGGGCTAGCGGGTGGCAGGCAATCTGCTACGGGTCAAAACTCCCCTGTCCTGGGCAGCCCGGGCACCGGAGAGAGTCGAGGGCGGAGACACAATTTACTGCGCTGAAGGAGACGATGGTTCAACCGCTTCTGGATTTTTACCGAGAAAACTCTACGGATCCACTCCCAGAACGATGGCAGATGGAGAGCGGGGCGGCCTGGGAGAGATGTGTCCGTGGCGTCGCTATGGGTCAGAGGCAACTGGACGGCATAAGACGTGACAAGACAGGTTAATTAGGTTGGACACAGGGAGAGGCAGACACTGAAATAAAGTATAGGAAGCAGGCAGTAATAGAGCTTAAAGATATGTACCTAAATTATGGATGGTTTTGAGTAACTGAGGACTTAGTAGGCACAAAATTGCCGAACTAGTTGGGATGGGTGGAGGGGAAAATGATGAAGGACAGTTTCCTGAAAGAGATTTGATCTGAGAAGGGCTTGGAAGATGGAGATGGATTTCTCTCTACTGCTGACCCACCCCTGCCCCTCTGCTCCATCTGGAGAAGCAGCGGGCTTGGGAGTCAGAGGACGTGGGTTCTAATCCCGGCTCTGCCCCTGGTGACCTTGGGCATGCCACTTAACTTCTCTGTGCTTCAGTTACCTCGTCTGGAAAATGGGGATTAAGACTGTGAGCCCCACGTGGGACAACCTGATCACCTTATATCTACCCCAGAGCTTAGAACAGTGCTTGGCACATAGTAAGCGCTTGACAAATACCGTTATTATCGTTATTATCTGTTGACCTTCCCCCTGCCCATCAGCTCCACCCCCTTGACCTGCCCTTCTCCAGTCAGCCCCCTTCCCCTCCGCGCCGGCTCTCTCTCGTCCCCCTCCACCCTACGCCCACCTCCTCGGGCAATGCCTCCTCAGGAAGAAGTGTCTGCTCTTCAACAACCTCTTCATGTTGGGGGCCTCGGGGGTCTTGGCAGGCAGCAAGATGGCATCCTCCTTTGAGATGGTGCTAGCCGGGCGGCTACTCGTTGGCTTCAGCTCAGGTGAGGGGGAAGAGGGAGGGTTTGGGGGAGCGGGGAGGGAGAGGAGAAGAAGACTTTGGAGGGAGGACGGGTGAAGGGGGAGGAGTATGGCCCAGCCCCGGGAGTCAGAAGACCTGGGATCTATTCCCAGCTCTACCCGCTGTGCGGCTCTGAGCACTGAACTTCTCTAGGCCTCAGTTTCCTCATCTGCAAAATGGGGATTGGATACTTTCTTTCCCTCCCTCTCAGACTGTGGGATAGGGACTGTGTCCATTCTGATCATCTTGTATCCACCTCAACGCTTGGCAGGCGGAGAGGGCTTAATGAATGCCTTCTTTATTAGCAGCAATGACCGGTGGCTGTCAGGGTTGGATAATCGGCCGGTTGAGGGGGAAGAGGAGGGTAGTGACGTGACCTGGATATTCGGGAGCAGGGCCAGGTCAGGAGGGGCAGGTGGGGAGCCCCTGGAGGTGTGCGGTGTGGGGGGGGAGGGAGGGAAGAGAGCAAGAGAGACTCCCTCCCCGCCTCCACCTGCCCAAGCTGACCAACTCTCCCCTAGCCCCCTCCCCTAGAATAATAATAATGACAATAATAATAATAATGACATTTATTGGCGCTTACTATGTGCAAAGCACTGTTCCAAGCGCCGGGGAGGTTACAAGGTGATCAGGATGTCCCATGGGGGGGCTCGCAGTCTTCATCCCCATTTTACAGATGAGGCCACTGAGGCCCAGAGAATGAAGTGACTTGCCCAAAGTCACACAGCTGACAGTTGGCGGAGCCGGCGTTTGAACCCGTGACCTCTGAGTCCAAAGCCCGGGCTCTTTTCACTGAGCCACGCTGCTTCTCATAGTACTTCTAATAGTACTTGTCAAGTGCTTACTAGGTTCTAAGCGCTGGGGTAGATACAAGGCTGGCAGGCGGGCGGCCTGAGCTCTGGGGGATCTGCCTGGGTGTGACGAGAGGTGTCCGAGCTCGGGTGGGAGGGGGAGAGGGGACCCGGGGGGGCAGGGGCGGCCACAGGCCCCACGTCCCCTGTCTCGGGCAGGGATCAGTCTGATGGTCCACCCCATCTATGCCGGAGAAATCGCCCCCCGCAGCCTCCGCGGATTCACCAACGCCAGCGTCGGCATCTTCGTCACGTTGGGCAAGGTCTTCGGACAGGTCCTGGGACTGAGGTGACCGCCCCCCACCCCACCTTCCCACGGTTTCCGGCCCCCCACCCCACACCGGACCCTCCGGCCCACCGCCAGCCAGGCCCACCTGCTGCCCATCACGGCCTCTGCCCCTCCCCGGGGCACTCAGAGGTTCTCCCACCTCCATCTTCAGCCGGATTAGGGGTGGGAGGAGGGACCGGGATGGACTAGACCCAAGTGACCCCCAATTCTCCCTCTCCCAAGTCTGAACGGGGAGAGGGGCAGCCCCGCCTGGAGGCAGGGGGCTGGACAGTATGACCTCTCTCCTCCTTACGCTCCTTCTTAGACTTTGAGCCCAGTGCTGGAGAAGCAGCGTGGCTCAGTGGAAAGAGCCTGGGCTCTGGAGTCAGAGGTCATGGGTTCAAATCCTGACTCCGCCAACTGTCAGCTGTGTGACTTTGGGCAAGTCACTTAACTTCTCTGGGCCTCAGTTACCTCAACAGTAAAATGGGGATTAAGACTGTGAGCCCCTTGTGGGACAACCTGATCACCTTGTAACCTCCCCAGCGCTTAGAACAGTGCTTTGCACATAGTAAGCGCTTAATAAATGCCATTATCATTATTATTATTATTATTAACTATGTCTGACCTGATTTTATCTACCCCAGCACCTAGCACAGTCCTGTGAAAAAATAATACAATTTAGACAAACCCAGCTGAGACTCGCCACACTGTGCCCACCCCTCCATCCCTCACTACACCCCCCCCTCAGCCCCACCTACTCCCTGCCATGCCCCATCCCCGCTATGCATGGGCATGGCCTGGGGGTCAGACGGTTCTAATCCCTCCGCTTTCATTCATTCATTCATTCAATCGTACTTATTGAGCGCTTACTGTGTGCAGAGCACTGTACTAAGCGCTTGGAAAGTACAAGTTGACAACGTATAGAGACGGTCCCTACCCAACAACGGGCTCACATTCATTCATTCAATCGTTTTTATTGAGTGCTTACTGTATGCAGAGCACTGTACTAAGCGCTTGGGAAGTACAAGATGGCAACATATAGAGACAGTCCCTACCCAACAGCCGGCTCACAGACTAGAAGGGGGAGACAGACAACAAAACCAAACATGTGGACAGGTGTCAAAACCATCTGCTGTGTGACCTCGGGCTAGTCACTTCACCTCTCTGAGCCTCAGTTCCCTCATCTGTAAAATGGGGATTGCGTCTGGAAGTCCCACGGGGGACAGGGACTGTGTCCAACCTAGTTAGCTTGTATCCACCCCAGCGCTTAGTACAGTGACTGGCACATAGTAAATGCTTAACTAACACCATAATTATTATTATTATGCCCCACCCCAACCGTGCCCCACCCTCTGCAGGGAGCTGCTGGGCACTGAGTCGCTGTGGCCATGTCTGCTGGGCTGCCCGGCGGTCACGGCCCTGCTGCAGCTGGTCACCCTGCCCTTCTTCCCAGAGTCCCCCCGCTACCTGCTGATGGAGAAGGGGGACCAGGACGCCTGCTGGAAAGGTGACGGGGTGGGGGGAGAGGGCGAGGGGGGACAGACGGGGAGAGCTGCAGGGCCCCCATTGGAGACTCTCCCGTCAGGGAGGACCTGGAATCTGCCCCGTACCTCTGGGGTTGGGGTGGGGTGTAGTTCTGGGGACCCCAGCCCATGGGCTTATCCTTCTGCGGTGGTGGTGACCCCCATCTTACACCCCCCCACACACCCACCCGAACCCCGAAGGGACCCCCAGAGCCGGGCTCATCTCTTCTCACTCCTGGAAACGGACACGGTGTCAGCTCCCACCCCTGACCCCGGGGAGGGGGAAGTTGGGGGGCAATCCAGACCCAGGTGCGTGGCTCAGTGGAAAGAGCCCGGGCTTGAGAGGCAGAAGTCATGGGTTCTAACCCCGCCTCTGCCACTTGTCAGCTGGGTGACTTTGGACAAGTCACTTCCCTTCTCTGGGCCTCACTTCCCTCATCTGTAAAACAGGGATGAAGACTGTGAGCCCCACGTGGGACAACCTGATGACCTTGTAGCCCCCCAGCGCTTAGAAGCGCTCAACAAATACCATTATTATTATTATTACCTAGCTCGCTTTGCCTCCTGGGGGGCCCAGGCCTCAGAGTCAGAAGGACCTGGGTTCTGATCCCGGTTCCTCCGCTTGTCTGCTGCGTGAGCTTGGGAAAGCCACTTGGCTTCTCTGGGCCTCCTCTGTAAAATGGGGATTGGATACCTGCTCTCCCTCGTACTCAGGCTCTGGGCCTCGTGTGGGACAGAGACTGACTGTCTCTGATCCAGGCCGATCAGCATCCCACGGGGGCGGTGGCTGAGGGGACGGGGTGAAGGTGGGGGGCGGCGGTGGCCCAGCCCGGCCGCCGAGGTCCGTGTCCGGGTTGGGGGGCACAGCCGTCCAGCAGCTGTGGGGTGCGGGTGACCACAAGGCAGAAGTGGAGGACATGAGGAAGGAGCAGGCGGGGCTGTCCGGCGCCAGGCCTCGGGGGCCCCTGCAGCTCCTCAGGGAACATTCCCTGCGCCGCCCCATAACCATCACCCTCATCCTGGGCACCGCCCTGCAATTCTCCGGGATCAATGCCGTGAGTGCCCGGCCCCTGACCCCCAATCCCCGATCTTGGCTCCCGGGCCCCCACTCAGCCAGTCCGTCAGTCGATCGTATTTGCTGAGCGCTTACCGCGTACAAAGCACTGTACTGAGCGCTTGGGAGAGGACAATACAACCATAGACACATTCCCTGCCCACATCGAGCTTACGGTCTAGAGGGGAGACGGATATTAATAGAAAAGAATAGATGACAGGTGTGGATACAAGCGGCGTTGGGCTGGGAGCGGGGATGAACAAAGGGAGTGAGTCAGGGTGATGCAGAAGGGAGAGGGAGAAGAGGAAAGGGGGGCATAGTCAGGGAAGGCCTCTTGGAGGAGATAATAATAATAGTAATAATGATGGCATCTGTTAAGCGCTTACTATGTGCAAAGTACTGGTCTAAGCGCTGGGGGGATACAAGGTGATCAGGTTGTCCCACGTGGGGCTCACAGTCTTAATCCCCGTTTTACAGATGAGGGAACTGAGGCTCAGAGAAGTTAAGTGACTTGCCCAAGGTCACACAGGCGTCGAAGGGGGCAGAGAGTCATTGTCTGCCGGGTTTGAGGAGGGAGGGCGTTCCGGGCGAGAGGCGGGACGTGGACGTTGACGACAAGCTAGATGAGATCGGGACACAGTGAGAAGGTCAGCATTAGAGGAGCGAAGCGTCCGGGCTGGGTTGGAGTAGGAGAGTAATAATAATTATAATAGTGATGATGGTATTTCTTAAGTGCTTCCTATGTGCCAAGCACTGTTCTAAACGCCGGGGTAGATACAAGGTCATCGGGTTGTCCCTCGTGGGGCTCACGGTCTTCATCCCCATTTCTTAAAGATGAGGTAACTGAAGCACGGAGAAGTTAAGAGGCTTGTCCAGGGTCACACAGCAGACTCGTGGCGGAGCCGGGATTAAAACCCACTTCCTCTCACTCCCAAGCCTGTGCTCTTTCCACTAAGCCACGCTGCTTGGGGCAAAGCGAGAGAGTGCTTTAAAGCCGACGGTGAGGAGTTTCTGCTCGTTCATTCATTCAATCGCAGTAAGCACTCAATAAATACGATTGATTGATTGATTGATTTACCGAGTGCTTACTGTGTGCACAGCACTGTACTAAGCGCTTGGAAAGTACAATTCGGCAACAGATAGAGACAATCCCTACTCAACAACGGGCTTGATGCAGTCCAGCTCCCAGCCCCCGATCCCCACTCCTGGCCCCCGGCCCCCAGCCCCCGCACATCCCCACAGCCCCCCACTCACTGCCCAACCCTGACCTGGGTTCTCCCCCACCCCTTTACCCAATTCCCGCCCCAGGCCTCTGCCCGAAGCCCACCCAGAGCCTCATCCCCCCATCCTCAACACCCCTTCAGCTCTCCACCCAGGCACCACCCCAGATCCCCCACCCCCCGACAAAGCCCAGAGGCCAGCCTTGGCCTCCCATTCCCCATCCCCTGGGTAGGGACTGTCTCTATATGTTGCCAATTTGTACTTCCCAAGCGCTTAGTACAGTGCTCTGCACATAGTAAGCGCTCAATAAATACGATTGATGATGATGACGATCCCCTGCCCTGCCCCAGGACACCTAATTAATCAGTCGTATTTATCGAAAGCTTACTGATTGCAGCACAGTTTATTAAGCACTTGGGAAAGTGCCATATAATATTTGGCACAGACATTCTCTACCCACAAGAATCCCAGCTTCGCCTCTCATCTGCTGAGTGACCTCGGGCAAGTGACTTCACTTCTCTGGGCCTCAGTTCCCCCATTTGCAAAATGAGGACTAAGGTCTGTCCGCCCCACGTGGGACATGGACTGAGTCTAACCCGATTAACTTAGTCCAGTGCTCTGCACACAGCAAGCGCTCAATAAATACGATTGAATGAATGAACTTGTCCACATGTTTTGTTTTGTTGTCTGTCTCCCCCTTCTAGACTGTGAGCCCGTTGTTGGGTAGGGACCGTCTCTATATGTTGCCAACTTGGACTTCCCAAGCGCTTAGTACAGTGCTCTGCACACAGGAAGCGCTCAATAAATATGATTGAAAGAATTAATTAATTTGTATCTTCCCCAGTGCTTAGTACGGTGCCTGGCACTTAGTAAAATGTTTAACAAATCTCATAAAAAACAAGAAACCTCTTATGGACCAGAGACGCCCGCCTCAGTCACCCAGGTCCCGTGCCCTGCCCTCCCAGCTCCAGTGCTGAGCCTCTTCCAGGGCAATCAATCAATCAATCAATTAATCGTATTTATTGCATGCTTACTGTGTGCAGAGCACTGTACTAAGTGCTTGGGAAGTACAAGTTGGCAACATATAGAGACGGTCCCTACCCAACAGTGGGCTCACAGTCTAGAAGGGGGAGACAGAGAACAAAACAAACCATATTAACAAAATAAAATAAATAGAATAGATATGTACAAGTAAAATAAATAAATAAATAGAGTAATAAATACGTACAAACATATGTACATATATACAGGTGCTGTGGGGAAGGGAAGGAGGTAGGGCGGGGGGGTGGACGGGGGAGAGGAAGGAAGGGCAGGGACCCAAGCGCGTGGGGAACTGAGGTTGCTGGTCCCACCAACCCACAGTCCCCTCCTTCGGCTCCAGCCCGCCTCTGAGAAGCAGCGTGGAATAATCAATCAATCAATCAATCAATCAATCAATCGTATTTATTGAGCGCTTACTGTGTGCAGAGCACTGTACTAAGTGCTTGGGAAGTACAAGTTGGCAACATAATGGTTAGAGCCCAGGCCTAGGAGTCAGAAGGACCTGGGTTCTACCCCTAGCTCCGCCCCTTGTCCGCTGTGTGACCTTGGGCAAGTCGCTTTACTTCTCTGTGCCTCATCTGTAAAATGGGGATTAAGCGGGGGAGCCCCATGTGGGACTGCGTCCAACCTGATTCCCTTGCCCCAGCAGTTAGAACAGTGCCTGGCGTACAGTAAGTGCTCAACAAATACCACAGTTATTATTATTATTATTATCTGAGTGACCGAGTGTCCGGAGATCAGGAAGGAACCTGCTGGGGTGGGGGTCCTGGGGTCCCAGGGTCCCGGGGGAGGGCTTCTCTCCCCCGATTCCTCCTCCTCCTCCCGTCTCCCTGTCTCCCCTAGATCTATTTCTACGCCTCTGAGGTGCTGCAGCAAGCCGGGTTCTCAGAGCGGCTCGTCCCCTACGTGTCTGTAGGCATCAGCACCTGTGACTTCTTCTCCTCCATGCTATGTGTAAGGGGGAGGTGGACTGGCAGACATTTGGGAGGAACTGGGGGTGGGGGAGAAGGGAGGCTGGGAGGCAGGTCAGCAGATCCTGGGGGGCCAGGGATCAGGGCTTTGGGGACGGGAGGGACGCCCACTGACCTCAGGTTGGGGTCCCAGGCGGTGCGGAGGACTGTACTAGGTGCTTGGGAGAGTACAGAGTAACAAAGTTGGTAGACGCGTTCCCTGCCCTCAGAGAGAACAGCAGTGTGACCTAGCGGATGGAGCCCGGGCCTGGGAGTCGGAAGGACCTGGGTTCAAATCCTGACTCCGCCACTTGTCTCTTGGGTGACCTCAGGCAAGTCACTTAACGTCTCTGTACCTCAGTTACCTCAGCTGTAAAATGGGGATGAAGGCTACTCAAGGCCCTACTGAGAGCTCACCTCCTCCGGGAGGCCTTCCCAGACTGAGCCCCCTCCTTCCTGTCCCCCTCATCCCCCTCTCCATCCCCCCGCCCTACCTCCTTCCTTTCCCCACAGCACTTGTATATATGTATATATGTTTGTACATATTTATTACTCTATTTATTTTACTTGTACATATCTATTCTATTTATTTTATTTTGTTAATATGTTTGGTTTTGTTCTCTGTCTCCCCCTTCTAGACTGTGAGCCCACTGTTGGGTAGGGACTGTCTCTATATGTTGCCAACCTGTACTTCCCAAGCGCTTAGTACAGTGCTCTGCACACAGTAAGCGCTCAATAAATACGATTGATTGATTGATTGATTGACTGGGAGTCCCATGTGGACAGGGACTGGGTCCAACCTTGTAATAATTATAATAATGACAGCATTTATTAAGTGCTTACTATGTGCAAAGCACTGTTCTAAGCGCTGGAGAGGTTACAAGGTGATCAGGTTGTCCCACGGGGGGCTCACAGTCTTCATCCCCATTTGACAGATGAGGGAACTGAGGCCCGGAGAAGTTAAGTGACTTGCCCAAGGTCACGCAGCTGACAATTGGCGGAGCTGGGATTTGAACCCATGATCTCTGACGCCAAAGCCCAGGCTCTTTTCACTGAGCCACACTGCTTGTGTCTACCCCAGCGCTTAGGACAGTGCCTGTCACACAGTCCATGCTTAACAAATCCCAGAAATAGAGAAAGTTCCCTGCCCACAAGGAGCTTACAGTCTAGAAGATTCCAGGGGAGAGGAAGAGAAAGGGGTAGTGGGGAGGAGGCAGAGGAAATGGAGAGGGAAGGGGAGAGGGGAGGGAGAAGGAAAGAAGAGGTTGAGGGAAAGAGGGAAGGAGAAGGAAGGAAGAAGGGAGAGAGGTGAGAGAGGGTGAGGCCGGGGTAAGGAGGGCGGGGGTGTCCTGGGAGGGGGGAATCCCTGCCTTGATGTCTCTGGCCCCCAGTCCTTCGTCATCGAGCGGTTTAGCCGGAGGGGACTTCTGCTGACAAGCTACTTCCAGATGGGCTTGGTGCTACTGCTGCTCACCGTCACCCTCAACCTGCAGGTCTGACACCCGGTCCCCTCCGCCCCACGCCCAACCTTCCATGACCCTCACCTCCCCACCCCAACTTCAGCTGGCCACCCTTCCCCAGTCAACCTCCCCCGCCTAGGGTCTCCCCACCCTGCTGGCCCCTGGCCCCCTGACCCTCACTGGACAGTCGCTTCCCTAAGGTCCGGGGCCTGAGGGGGTTGTGAGCCGCCCCCCCAGGCTTCCCCCTGGATCCACGTGTGTCTCTGTCTCTCCGCCCCCAGAGTCTGGTCTCCTGGATGGCTGTGTGCAGCGCTCTCCTCCTCTTCCTCTTCACCTTCATCTTCAGTGCCGGGGCCGGTGAGGTGGGATGGGGTCAGCAGAGGGCAGCGGGGCCACTCCAAGCTCTGTCCCGGCCTTGGGGGCACCCTCCGCGGCCTCCTCCGGCCCCCGATCCTCACTCCTCCCTCCTGCCAGCCGACCCCCTGGCTCTTTCAGGTCCTGCCCCCACCATTTTCCGAGGGAGTAGCTGGCACCGGGTCACTTCTCCTCAGCTGGGCATGATGGGGGGCCAGCTTGGGTATGGGTGGAAAGTGTGTGTGGGGGGGGGCTCACAGAAGGATACAGGGCAGCTCCACCACCCCCAGCCCCCCCGCCCAATCCCCAGCCCCCCCGCCCAATCCCCAGCCAACTGACCCTGAGAGACTCCCTCAGTTAGGGGGTGGGAGGCAGAGGAAAAGCCCGTGAGAGAAACTGAGGATGAGCAGCCAGAGAGCTAGGAGGAGAGCCGGCAGAGGACAGTGCCAGTGAAGCCGGGGTTGGATAACATTTCCAGGAGAAGGGGGTGGTCCACGGTGTTGAAGGCAGCTGAGAAGTCGAGGAGGATTAGGATGTAGTAGAAACCACTGGACTTGACAAGAAGGAGATCACTGGTGACTTTTGGCAGGTTGTCTTCTGTGGAGCGAAGGGGACGGAAGCCAGACTGGAGGGGGTCAAGGAGAGAATTGGAGGAGAGGAATTTGAGGCAGAGGGTGTAGACAACTCACTCAAGAAGTTTGGAGGGGAAAGGTAGGAGGGAGATGGGGAGGTAAGTGAAGGGAGCGGGGGGTCAAGGGAGGGGTTTTTTAGGATAGGGGAGACCTGGGCATGTTTGAAAGCATTGGGGAGAAAGTCACTGCAGAGCAAACAGATGAAGATGTCTATTAGGAAGGGAAGATGTGGGGCAAGTGTTTTGATAAGGTGCGGAGGGATGGGATTTGATGCACTGGTGGAGGGGGTGGGTTTTGAGAGAAGGCAGGAGATCTCCTCTAGATATATTGCTGGAAAACACGGGAGAGTTGAAGAAGGGACAGGAGGAGGGAGGGGCTGGAGAGGGGCAGGGGAGATTTTGGGGTGATCACGCCTGATGGTTTTAATTTTCTCAATAAAGTAGGTGGCCAGGTCATTAAGGATAAGAGATGGGAGAGGTGGGGGGTGACAAGGGATTTGAGGAGGGAGTTAAACGTCTGAAACAGTTGGCAAGGGCAATGAGCATGGGTATCAATAAGGATGGAGAAATAATTTTGCCAGGCAGAGGAGACGGAAGAGTTAAAGCACACAAGGATGAACTTGAAGAGGACAAATTTGGCCTGGTATCTAGATTTCCGCCAGCAGTGCTCTGCGGCTCGGGGGCGAAGGAGGAGGACTGTGGAGGTGATCCGGGGTCGTGGGTTAGTGGTGTGAGATCGACGAAGGGGTAGGAGACCGAGAGAGTTGAGATCAGTCGAGAGGGAGATGTTGAGGGTGTCGATTTGGTCATCAAGGGAACGCACTTTGGGTATGGAAGCTAAATGGGACATAGAAAAGTGGAGGGGGTCAAAAGATCGGAGGTCTCCATGGAGGAACAGGTCAGATTAGCAGGGAGGAGATGGTTGGGAGAGAAGGGGGATTTTGGAGTTGGTGAGGATGGCTAGAGATGATGAGATGGAGTGTGTGTCCAAGTTGGTGAGTTGGCGAGGTGGGGTGGAGCTGGAGGTCAGCGGAGTTGAGGAGTGATAGAAAGCGGGCAGCGGAAGAGTCATCGGAGAACATCTATGTGGATATCGAAGTCCCCAAGGATCAATGTAGGGTTGGAGAAAGAGAGAAGGAATCTGAGAAAGGGATCAAAATGGTTCAGAACGTTGCAAGTGGGGCCTGAGGGGGCTTTAGATGACCACTACTAGAATCTGGAGTGTGGTAGAGGCGGATGGTACGAACTTCGGTAGGAAGGGATATAGAAGGATGGGGGGAGGTGGAATGGTACGAAATTGGGGAGCGAGAAGGAAGCCGATTCCTCCCGCCTTCAGTCTGGGGGAGTGGGAGAAGGTGAGGCCCCCGAGAGAGAGAGTGGCGGAGAGACCGTGTCGTCTAAGGAGAGAAGGGTTTCAGGGATGGCCGGTGGGGAGCAGTGACAGAAACAGGAGCAGGTCAAACATGAAGGAAGCGGGACTTCCCCAGGCCACATCTGGCTGAGGCTTTGTGTGGGCAAGAACGTGTGTATGGGGGCGGCAGGGCTGGACTGGCGCAGGCTGGTAAAGGGACTTCGGGCACCTCCATGAGCTCCGCCTCCTCCCTCCCCCAGCCGGGACGTCGATGTGCATCGCCATGGAAATATTTGACCAAGAGAACCGTCTGGCGGCCATGGTGATCATGTGCACGCTGCTCTGGGGAGGAAACTTCCTACTTGCAGTGCTCTTCCCCATCCTGGTGGTGAGGCCAAGGGGCAGGCGGTGGGGGTGGCAGGGGATGGGCGGGCTCTGGGGAGGAGCGGCAGGGGGTGGGCTCTGGTGGGGGGCGGGGGGCCGAGGCCGGGCTCTGGCCAGGGGCAGAGAGATGTCAAGAGCCCGGGCCCAGAAGTCAGAGGGCCGGGGTAGTATACTCCCCGCTCGGCCCCCGGCTCCCTGTGTGACCTCATAAGGATGGCGTTTAGGAAGGGCTCACTCTGAGCTAACCACCCACGTGGGACAGGGCCTGAGCTCAATCTGATTCTTTGTCTCTACCCTGTCCTAATTGTTGGGGCGGATAAAGAAAATCAGACCGACCACAGACTCGGTCCCACTGGGGGCTCATCACCGATCGATTGATCGCATTTATTGAGCGCTTATGTATGCAGGGGATTGTACTAAGCACTTGGGATAGTCCAACTCAACAGTACAATGGATATATTCCCTGCCATCTAAGAGGATGGGCGAGCACTAGGTTTATCCTCTGGGCCTCAGTTACCTCATGTTTGGTTATGTTCTCTGTCTCCCCCTTTTAGACTGTGAGCCCACTATCGGGTAGGGACTGTCTCTATGTGATGCCAATTTGTACTTCCCAAGCGCTTAGTACAGTGCTCTGCACATAGTAAGCGCTCAATAAATACGATTGATTGATTGATTGATTGATTATGGGGCTCGTAGTCTTAATCCCCATTTTAAAAGGGTGAGGGAACTGAGGCCCAGAGAAGGGAAGTGACTTGTCCAAAGTCACGCAGCAGGCAAGTGGCGGAGCCAGGATTCAAACCCAGTTCTCTTGATTCCCAGGCCGGAGGTCTTGCCATTAGCCCACACTGCTTTGGCAAACAAAAGCCTTCTACACATTCAAGCTATCATAGAACCCTGAGAAAACAGTTTCGGGGGGATTTTGGGCCAGCTCAGAGGAGAGGAGTTGTGAAACACGTGGGGAAAACCCCCTAAACTCACCTGGAAGAAGCAGGGCTTCACCCTCGGCCCTAAGGGAACCCCAGCTACAGACCACCATCCCAAACCCCTCCCTCACTCCCAGTTTTGTGTCTGTGACACAGCAATTGGCATTCAAACGTTTAGAGAAAAAACGTATCCTCTTCGGGCTGGAAGGACTCTGAGAGGTCATCTTGTCCATCCCGCTGTCTTCAGTCAGGACTGCCTCTATCCCAGCCAGGCAGCGGGCTGCCTCCCCAGAGAAGCAATTTCACATCCCTCCAGTCACCCACGTGCCGGGCTGATCCCAAGCCCAATCCACTGAGCTTCCACTGCCAACTGCCCCATGGCACAGGTGCATCAGGGCCAAACGAGGAATTCTGGGATACTTTTCCAGACACCATGACTGGAACTATTTGCCTCTCAACCTGTGATTCCCCGGGTGGGACAGGGATTGTGTCTGGCCTGATTATCTTGTCATTCATTCAATCCTATTTATTCAGCGCTTATTGTATGCAAAGCGCTGTACTAAACGCTTGTCTCTACCCCCAGCCCTTAGAACAGCGCTTGGCACATAGTTCCTAGTTCACAGTCCACGTAGCCGAGTTCTAATCCTCGCTCCACCACTTGTCTGCTGTGTGACCTTTAGCAAGTCGCTTCACTTCTCGGTGCTCCAGCTACCTCAACTGTCAAATGGGAATTGAGACCGTGAGCCCCATGTGGGGCAGGGACTGTGTCCAACCCCACTTGCCGTGCCCATCCCATCGCTTAGTATAATGCCTGGCACATAGTAAGTGCTTAATAAATATAATAATAATAAATATTATTATTACACTTAGCGAGTGTCACCGTTATTATCCTGGCACAGGATGGCCTCCCCCCAGCACCATTTTGGGATGGCGCAGGATGGGATGGGGGTGCCCCGCGGGCTCCTTGAAACAGCTCCTCCCTCCCTGCCTCAGCTTACCTCCTCTCATCCACCGCCCCCGGCCCCTCACTCCCTTGCCCCTTTTTCAGGCCACGCTACGTTCCTTCTGCTTCCTGGTCTTCCCCAGCATCCTGACGGGTGCCTGGATTTTCATCTACCTCTTCCTGCCGGAAACCCGGGGCCGGTCCATCGTGGACATCACCGCGGCATTCGCCCAGAGGCCCCAGGGGAGGACACCCCCCGGAAGCCCACCGCTTCAGGACCCCCAGTACTGCACCCAGTTCTGAACTGTCAGGGCAGGAGTGTGGAAGGCCACAATGGGGATGGGAACACCACTAGTCAGCTCCTCAAGGGCAGGGATCGTGTTTGCTCCCTCTACTCTATTCTCGCAAGTGCTCAGTACAACACTCTGCACACAGTAGATTGTTAGCTCCTGGAGAGCAGGGATTGTGTCTACCAACTCTGTTGTACTGTGCTCTCCCAAGCGCTTAGAACGGTGCTCTGCACACAGCAGGCGCTCAATAAATACCATTGATTGATCGCATTATTGAGTAAATGCATGTCTGGCACGCAGGAGCGAATGGGATGTGACGTGCGGAGCAGCTTGACTCAGGGGAGACGGCTGCGGCTGGAAGTCAGGAGACCTGGGTCGTGTCCGTCGGGCCTGCTGTGTGACCTTAGGCCCTCTTCTCCGGGCCTCAGTTTCCCCATCTGACTCCCATTCTTCTGCTCTTACCACTAGACAACACCGCTTCTAGACTCTGGATGGCCCAGTGGATACAACTCGGGCCTGGGGGTCAGAAAGACCTGGATTCTAGTCCCAGCTCTGCCGATAGTCTGCTGTGTGATCTTGGGCAAATCACTTCCCTTCTCTGGGTCTCCATTCCCTCCTCTGTAAAATGGGGATTAAGACCGTGAGCCCCATGTGGGACATGGATTCTGTCCAACCCGATTATCTTCTATCAATCCCAGCGCTTAGTACAGTGCCTGGCACATAATAAGTCCTTAATAAATAGCACAGTTATTATCATTATTATTTTTAGGTCTTTCTCCCTGTCTCCATCCCTCTCTCCCTCCCTCCATTCCCTTTCCCTTTCTACACCTTCTCCATTTATCTCTTTATTCAGGTCTCTTAGGTCTCTGAGGCTGTCCCGGCCTCAGGCCCTCTCTGACTCTCAGCCTGCCCTGGGTCTCAATCTCTTTCTTGCCCCACCCCAGCCCCCTGCCCGTCCCCTCCCAAACTCCCTCCTTGGTTCTGCCCCTGAGCATTCCCAGCTGCGTGGCCTAGTGAAAAGAGCCCGGGCCTGGAAATCAGAGGACCGTACATTCTAAACCCAGCTCTGCCCCTTAATAATAATAATAATAGCATTTATTAAGCGCTTACTGCGTTCAAAGCACTGTTCTAAGCACTGGGGAGGTTACAAGGTGATCAGGTTGTCCTACGGGGGGCTCACAGTCTTCATCTCCATTTTACAGATGAGGGAACTGAGGCCCGGAGAAGGGAAGGAACTTGCCCAAAGTCACAGAGCTGGCAATCGGCAGAGCCGGGATTTGAACCCCTGACCTCGGACTCCAAAGCCCGTGCTCTTTCCACTGAACCACGCTGCTTCCACCTGTCTTCTTTGCTAAACTATGAAGGACCAAAAATTAATTGGTTTCCCATGCTCTTTCAAGGGGCTAAAGGAGAGAGGCAGAGCAGGGGACCTCTTCCTCCCCCTGGACGTCTCTTGCCACCCCCCTCTTAGAGCGCTGGGAGAGGGCGGAGATGGGGCGGGGGGCTTCTGGGAGATACTGGGTGACCGTGGGCAAGTCACTTCACTTCTCTGGGCCTCAGTTCCCTCATCTGTAAAGTGGGGATTAAGACGGTGAGCCCCTCATGGGACAAGGACTGTGTCCAACCCGATTTCCTTGCATCCACCCCAGGGCTCAGTACAGTGCTTGGGACATAATAGGCACTTTAACAAATACCACAATTATTATTATCTCTTTCCCCTTCGATTTAGGGTCCAGAACCGGCCCCCACACCACCACCTCCTCCACCTGAACTCAGGACTTGGTGGGAATTTTCCTTGTTTTCATCACCAGGGATCCACGAGGAAGGCCCGGACACCTGGGCTTCCGTCGCCTAGGCTGCGGAGACAACACTTACCCCTCTCTGTGGGATTCTCAGGACTTCCTGCGGTGGAGAAGTGAGTCAGCCACACCGCCAACATCATCTCCCCAAGCCCCTCCTGCTCTCATTCGTTCATTTCATTCAATCGTATTTATTGAGCGCTTACTGTGTGCAGAGCACTGTATTAAGCGCTCGGGAAGTACAAGTTGGCAACATATAGAGATGGTCCCTACTCAACAACGGGCTCGCAGTCTAGAAGTCTAGATGCTCTCCATCTGCCAGGGTCTCCTGGAAGCCCCCTTGCCCCATCTCCGCCGTCTCCCACCGCTCTGAGAGGCAGGGAGGAGGAAGAAGAGGTCCCCTGCTCTGCCTCTCTCCTTGGCCCCTTGAAGGAGCCCGGGAAACCAATCATTTTTTGGTCCTTCATAGTTTAGCAAAGAAGACAGGTGAGATGGAGGCCCAATGAGAAGGTTAGCTCTCACTTAAGGTAAGAAGGTGAGACTGTAAGCTCCTTGCGGTTCGGCCTGCGGGGTCTGCGTGGGCAGGAAGGTGTCTGTTTGTTGTTCTATTAATACTAAGCACGGCGTAGTGGATAGAGCACTGGCCTGGGATCCGAAGGTCATGGGTTCTAATCCAGACTTGGCCACTTGCTGTGTGACCTTGGGTAAGTCACTTCACTTCTCTGGGCCTCAGTTACCTCGCCTGTAAAATGAAGATTGAGACTGCGAGCCCCACATGGGACAGGGACTGCGTCCAACCCGATTTGCTTGTATCAATCCCAGCGCGTAGTACAGTGTCTGGCACACAGTTAAGTGCTTAACAAATGCCATTATTATTATTATTACTATTCATTCAGTCACCCACCACTAATCTCCTCACTGTACCTCGCTCTCGCCTGTCCCGCCATCGACCCCCGGCCCACGTCATCCCCCGGGCCCGGAATGCCCTCCCTCTGCCCATCCGCCAAGCTAGCTCTCTTCCTCCCTTCAAGGCCCTGCTGAGAGCTCACCTCCTCCAGGAGGCCTTCCCAGACTGAGCCCCTTCTTTCCTCTCCCCCTCGTCCCCCTCTCCATGCCCCCGTCTTACCTCCTTCCCTTCCCCACAGCACCTGTATATATGTATATATGGTTGTACATATTTATTACTCTATTTATTTATTTATTTATTTATTTTACTTGTACATTTCTATCCTACTTATTTTATTTTGTTGGTATGTTTGGTTCTGTTCTCTGTCTCCCCCTTTTAGACTGTGAGCCCACTGTTGGGTAGGGACTGTCTCTATGTGATGCCAATTTGTACTTCCCAAGCGTTTAGTACAGTGCTCTGCACATAGTAAGCGCTCAATAAATACGATTGATTGATTGATTGAGTGCTTACTGTGTGCAGAGCACTGTACTAATACTGCTAACAATAATAATGATATTGGTAAGCACTTACTATGTGCCAAACACTGTTCTAAGTGCTGGGGTAGAGACAAGGTGATCAGGTTGTCCCACGTGGGGCTCACAGTCTTCATCCCCATTTTCCAGTTGAGGTCACTGAGGCCCAGGGAGGCAAAGTGGCTTGCCCAAGGTCACACAGCAGACAAGTTCAATTGAATGAGTGAATGAAGTGGTGGATCCGGGATTAGAACCCGTGTCTTCTGACTCCTAATCCCGGGCTCTAGCCGCTAGGCCTTGCTGCTTCTATTGTCCTCTCCCAAGTGCCATGTGGGACAACCTGATCACTTTGTATCCCCCCAGTGCTTTGAACAGTGCTTTGCACATAGTAAGTGCTTAACAAGTACCATTATTATCATTATTAATTAGACCAGCGCTTTGAACAGTGCTTTGCACATAGTAAGTGCTTAACGAGTACCATTATTATCATTATTAATTAGACCAGCGCTTTGAACAGTGCTTTGCACATAGTAAGTGCTTAACAAGGACCATTATTATCATTATTAATTAGACCAGCGCTTTGAACAGTGCTTTGCACATAGTAAGTGCTTAACAAGTACCATTATTATCATTATTAATTAGACCAGCGCTTTGAACAGTGCTTTGCACATAGTAGGTGCTTAACGAGTACCATTATTATCATTATTTAGACCAGCGCTCTGAACAGTGCTTTGCACATAGTAGTGCTTAACAAGTACCATTATTATCATTATTAATTAGACCAGCGCTTTGAACAGTGCTTTGCACATAGTAGGTGCTTAACGAGTACCATTATTATCATTATTAATTAGACCAGCGCTTTGAACAGTGCTTTGCACATAGTAGGTGCTTAACGAGTACCATTATTATCATTATTAATTAGACCAGCGCTTTGAACAGTGCTTTGCACATAGTAGGTGCTTAACAAGTACCATTATTATCATTATTAATTTGACCAGCGCTTTGAACAGTGCTTTGCACATAGTAGGTGCTTAACGAGTACCATTATTATCATTATTAATTAGACCAGCGCTTTGAACAGTGCTTTGCACATAGTAAGTGCTTAACAAGGACCATTATTATCATTATTAATTAGACCAGCGCTTTGAACAGTGCTTTGCACATAGTAAGTGCTTAACGAGTACCATTATTATCATTATTAATTAGACCAGCGCTTTGAACAGTGCTTTGCACATAGTAGGTGCTTAACAAGTACCATTATTATCATTATTAATTAGACCAGCGCTTTGAACAGTGCTTTGCACATAGTAGGTGCTTAACGAGTACCATTATTATTATTATTATTTATTAGAGAAGCATGTGGCTCAGTGGAAAGAGCCCAGGCTTGGGAGTCAGCGCTTACTATTAACCCCCATTTGGCAGATGAGGTAACTGAGGCCCAGAGGAAGTGAAGCGACTTGCCCAAAGCCACACAGCCGACCAGCGGCAGAGGGGGGATTGGAACCCAGGACCTCAGACTCCCAAACCCGGGCTCTTTTCCGCTGAGCCACTCTGAATAAGTGAATGAATGAAGGAAGGAAGGAAGGAATGAGTGAATGAAGGAATGAATGAATGAATGAAGGGCGGGAGGGGTCCGAGGCCACGCCCCCTGCCCTCCGGCCAATGGGAGCGGCTCCTGGGGGTCACGTGGGGGGACCCCTCTCCTGGGCCTGCTTCCCATCCTTGCTGCCATCCTTTGTGCTGCCCATCCTTCCTCCGTCTGCCCAATCCATCCTCCCCGGTGCCCGCCGCCATGCCCATCTTCTCCTTGCAGACCAACGTGAGCCGGGCCGCCGTGCCCGACGCCCTGGCCTCCGAGCTCACCCAGCAGCTGGCCCAGGCCACGGGAAAGCCCGCTCAGGTGGGCGGGAAGGGCAGAGGGAGGGGCGGCCGGCCGAGGGGTCGAGGCTGGGCCTTCCCCCGGGCACGGGCATGGTATTTGGGAAGCGCTTACTATGGGCCCAGCACTGGTCTAAGCGCCGGGTAAGGGTTGCTCCCCGAACTGGGGACGGGGCTGGGCCCTCTCCCGGGCACGATCAATCAATCAGTCGTATTTATTGAGCGCTTACTGTGTGCAGAGCACTGTACTAAGCACTTGGGAAGTACAAGTTGGCAGCGATGATGGTGATGGTATTTGTTAAGCGCCCACTATGTGCCCAGCACTATTCTAAGCTCTGGATAAGGGTTGCTTCCCGAACTGGGGTCTGGGGACGGGACTGGGCCCTCTCCCGGGCACAAGGGCTGGGCCCTGTCCCGGGCATGGTCATGGTATCTGTTAAGCGCTTACTATGTGCCCAGCATTGTTCTAAGCGCTGGGTAAGGGTTGCTCCCCGAACTGGGGACGGGCCTGTGCCCTCTCCTGGGCACGATGATGGTGATGGTATTTGTTAAGCGCATACTATGTGCCCAGCATTGTTCTAAGCGCTGGATAAGGGTTGCTCCCCGAACTGGGGACGGGGCCGGGCCCTCTCCCGGGCACGATGATGGTAATGGTATTTGTTAATCGCCCACTATGTGCCCAGCACTGTCCTAAGCGCTGGATAAGGGTTGCTTCCCGAACTGGGGTCTGGGGACGGGACCGGGCCCTCTCCCGGGCACCATTATGGTGCTGGTATTTGTTAAGCGCCTACCATGTGCCCAGCACTGTTCTAAGCGCCGGATGACGGTTGCTTCCCGAACTGGGGGCTGGGGGCTGGGACTTCTCCCGGGCACGGTGATGGTGTTTGTTAAGCGCTTACCATGTGCCAAGCGCTGTTTTAAGCGCTGGATGAGTGTTGCTTCCCGAACTGGAGTCTGGGGTCGGGGCTGGGCCCTCTCCCGGGCACGGTGATGGTGGTGGTATTTGCTAAGCGCTTACTATGTGCCCAGCACTGTTCTAACCGCTGGATGAGGGTTGCACCCCGAACTGGGGGCTGGGGGCTGGGCCCTCTCCCGATCATGGTGATGGTATTTGTTAAGCGCGTATTATGTGCCCAGCACTGCTCTAAGCGCTGGATAAGGGTTGCCCCCCGAACTGGGGTCGGGGCTGGGCCCTCTCCCGGGCACGATGATGGTGATGGTATTTGTTAAGCGCCTACCATGTGCCAAGCACTGGATAAGGGTTGCTCCCCTAACTGGGCTCCGGGGTCGGGGCTGGGCACTGGGCCCTCTCCCGGGCATGATGATGGTGATGGTATTTGTTAAGCGCTTACCATGTGCCAAGCACAGTTCTAAGCGCTGAATAAGGGTTGCTCCCCGAACTGGGGTCTGGGGTCGGGATTGGGTCCCCCTTTAGGACATGATGATGCTGACGGTATTTGTTAAGCGCTCACCATGTGCCCAGCACTGTCCTAAGCGCTGGATGAGGGTTGCTCCCCGAACTGGGGTTGGGGCTGGGCCCTCTTTCGGGCATGGTGATGGTGATGGTATTTGTTAAGCGCTCACCATGTGCCCGGCACTGTCCTAAGCGCTGGATGAGGGTTGTTCCCCGAACTGGGGTTGGGGCTGGGCCCTCTTTCGGGCATGATGATGGTGATGGTATTTGTTAAGCGCTCACCATGTGCCCGGCACTGTCCTAAGCGCTGGATGAGGGTTGCTCCCCGAACTGGGGTTGGGGCTGGGCCCTCTCCCGGGCATGCGGGCTATGCCCCAAGCTGCGGTCGGGGGCTGGGGGCTGGGTACCCTGCCATGCATGCGGGCTGCACCCTGAGTGGGGAAGAGCCTGGGCCGCGCTGGCTGGGCAGACCACCCCTGCTCACCCCACTGGGCCTCCTCCTCCTCCCTCCACAGTACATCGCGGTGCACATCACCCCCGACCAGGTGATGGCCTTCGGGGGCTCCTCCGACCCCTGTGCCCTCTGCAGCCTGCACAGCATCGGCAAGATCGGAGGGTCGCAGAACAAAACTTACTCCAAGCTGCTCTGCGGTCTGCTCACCAAGCACCTGAACATCCCTGCTGACAGGTGAGAGAGAGGGCGGGGGGCTGGGCTCCCCAGAAACCCACTGAGAGGCCGCCAACCCATCAGGCAATAATATTGGGGACTTGCCTCTGCGCGAAGCGCTGTACTGAGCGCCGGGGTTTGAGACGAGATAATCAGATCGGGACTCGGTCTCCCGGGGAGGGAGGACTGGAATCGAATCCTCATTTTATAGGGGAGGAACCAGAAGCACAGAGAAGGTAAGTGGCCTACGCAGGCCCCGGCTCTTTCCGCTAGGCCAAGCCGTTTCTCTGAGCCGGAGGGTCGAAACCCTATTCGTGCAGCACTGGAAGCGTACTTTCACTCAGATTTGAATTTTAATTTACTGACCTCGGTCAGTGGACACCACCGCCCGCCAGGAAAGGAATTGTTGAGGGTTTTTGTGTCCCGGAGGAAGGGTCAGGGGCTCCCTTTGTGTCGGCCTGGGCCTTAGGGTCGCTTGTGTCTCTTGACCCCTTCCTCACAGGATTTACATCAACTACTTCGACATGAACGCCGCCAACGTAGGCTGGAATGGCTCCACCTTCGCCTGAGAGCTTCCACGCCCGCCACGGCCTCCGCACCCCCTTGACCGCTGTCGCAACCCTACCGGACCCTTGACCTCGGCTCTTCCGTGTGTCCCTCGTCAGGTGGTTGGCGCTTCTCCTCTCCCACCGTCCAGCTGCTGCCGTGACTTCCGGCCCCTAGGTAGAAGAGAAATAAATGACTTCAAAATAAAGCTGGTTTGAACTCCTGCTTTGCGGGGCTTTATGGTGAGCTTCTGACCTTTTTAAGTTGAGGAAAGACGGGGTTCCCAAAACGGGTGGGGTCCCCTAAGCACAAAATGCCTAGAGGTTTTGAGAAAAAACATGGCCTAGTGGGTAGAGCCCGGGCCTGCGAGTCAGAATACCCTGGGTTCTAATCCCGGCTCTGCCACTTACACGCTGTGTGACTTTGGGCAAATCACTTAACTTCTCTGTGCCTCAGTTACCTCATCTGTAAAAAGAGGATTAAGACTGTGAGCCCCATGTGGGACAACCTGATTACCTTGTATCTCCCCCAGCGCTTAGAACAGTGGTTGGCACATAGTAAGCACTTAACAAATGCCATCATTAGTATTATTATTCTCTGGGCCTCAGTTACCTCATCTGCAAAATAGGGATGGACTTGTGTTCCATCTGATTACCTTGTATCTACCCCAGCGCTTAGAACAATGCCAGGCACAAATACCATAAAAAAAACCCATTTTCCTCCTCCTTGTCCCAAAGAATCAGCCCTCCTCCGCCCTCAGAGCAGAGACCTTTTGAGGGGCACAGGAACTTCCCTTCTAATGAACCATAGAGATTGCCATCCCCATTGAGAACTTAGAGCTGTGTCCATCCCGTAGGACCATGTAACAGTTTTTCTTCTGGCTGTGAGAAGCATGAGGCTATTAAAGTGAATCATGCCTTTTAACAAGGCCCGGCCTGGGGCCCTGAAATACTTTCATTTTGACAAGCGCCTGGGAGAGATGGAGTCTCCCTCTGCCCCAGAATCTCCTTTTCTAAAAGAGCCCTTTCCTCCTTTCGGGGCCTACCTGCCTGCCTTCCCCCCCACTCTCTCCCCCCACCACCCCCACCATCTTTGCATGCATGAAGAACTGCTTTGGCTATAATAATAATAATAATGATGATGGTATTTATTAAGCACTTACTCTGTCAGGCACTGTACTAAGCGCCGGGGTGGGAACGAGCAAATCGAATTGGACACAGTCCCTGTCCCCTGTGGGGTTCACAGTCTCAACCCCCATTGTATAGTTGAGAGAACTGAGGTACAGAGAAGTGAATTGAGTTGCCCAAGGTCTCACAGCTGATAAGTGGTGAGTGGAGGATTAGATCCCATGACCTTCTGACTTCCAGGACCATGTTCTATCCACTATGCCATCCTGCTTCTCTGTTCCTACCCCTGCAGCCGCACAGCACAATCTGTTCAGAAACCTGGCCCCTCTTATGGGCTAGCCGAAAGACTTTATTGAACTCTTACCGTTTGTAAAGCACTGTTAGTAAACGCCTGGGCGAGCAGACACAAATTCTGCCCTCAAGGAGCTTACCGTCTATCAGGGGAGATGGACATTAAAGTAAGGTATGGGTAAGAGAAGCAACACTCAATCAGTGGTATTTATTGAGTGCTTACTATGTGCAGAGCACTGTACTGAGTGCTTGGGAGAATACAGCACAACAGAATTAGCAGACACATTGCCTGCCTGTAATGCACTTACAGTCTAGAGGGAGAGACGTATATACGAATAAAACTTATTCTTGATAATTTTACTTATACAATATATATATATATACACATAAGTGCTTTGGGGACAGTTGTGTGGTGAATATCAATTCAGGGAGTTACCAAATCAACTTCAGAGCCGGTGCGGAAGCGAGGAAGGAGAGAACGGGGAAATGAAAGGTTAGTCCGGAAAGGCTTCCTAGAGGAGGTGGGATTTCAGAGGACTTTGAAAAGGGGGAGGCTGTGGCGGAGAGAGGAGACTGAGACACATGAATAAATCGGTGTTGGAGGAGCAAAGCGTGTGGGCTGGGTTGAAATGGGAGAGGACGAGGATAGGATGGAGGGAAAGATCTGATTTGAGTGCCTTTAACATAATATCTTGCCACAGTTGTTCTCTAGCCCTCCATCTTGCTCTCTGCTGCCTTAACCTTGGTGCCTTAGAGAAGGCAGTGACGAGTAGAAACCAAAAAAGACAGAGCCAGCATCTGAGGAGATAGTTTCCACTTTTAAAACTCTGAATTTTCTCAGGTTTCTACTTGACTGCCCCACCCTGGGTGAGGTCCCCGGAGCCGCCGCGAGTCACAGCAGAAACACTGAATCTTAAACCAATGCACTGAGAAAATGTCTGCCCCGTTCTGCACGTCCGTCCCTCTTTCTGCACTTTCCTGCCATTAATGGCTGCTGCAAGAGTCGGCGTAATAAAAGTAATTTTTAAGTGCTTACTGTGTGCACATGGTAGAAGTAATGTGTAGGAGTGATGAGGAGAGGGCGGAAAAGGGAAACGTGGGATTGGGGAGAGATTGTTTATAGGGATGGTGGGGTTTAAAGAAATGATGAGCAATAAAAGGGATGTAAAAAGGTGATAGAAAATGGAGTAAATAGATGGAGTGGCAGATGAGAGGTGGGACATAAAAGTGTGGTAGAGAGAAGTGCGTGGTGGGAGATGGGGTGAGGTAAATGCTGGGTTATAATGGTATATACAGGAGTAAAATGGGATAGGATTGGCGTAGGTTGTTCATGGACATGAATCAGAATCAGGTGAGTGATGTGGTAAAAGAACAGGGAAGATCTGCAGTGGAAGAGATAATAATGATATTAAGTGCTTACCATGTGCCAAGCACTGTTGTAAGTGCTGGGGAAGATAAAAGGTAATTGGGTTGTCCCACGTGAGGCTCAAGGTCTTAATCCCCATTTTTCAGATGAGGTAGCGGAGGCCCAGGAAAGTGAAGTGGCTTGCCCAAGGTCACCCAGCAGACAAGTGGCAGAGCTAGGATTAGAACCCAACAGATGGAGTATGTGGGGAATCAATCAATGGTATTTATTGAGCGCTTAGTGTGTGCAGAGCACTCTACTAAGCACCTGGGAAGCAGTGTGGATTGGTGGGTAGAGCCCGGGCCTGGGAATCAGAAGAACCTGAGTTCTAACCCCGATTTTGCCACTTGTCTGCTGTGTGACCTTGGGCAAATCACTTCACTTCTCTGGGCCTCAGTTCCCTCATCTGTCAAATGGGGATTAAGACTGTGAGTCCCGTCTGGGACAGGGACTGTCCAACCCTATTAGCTTGTATCTAAGCGCTTAGTACAGTGCTCTGCACACAGTAAGCACTCAATCAATACGATTGATTGATTGTATCTACCCCAAGTGCTAAGAACAGTGCTTGACACATAGTAAATATTTAACAAATACCATTATTATTATTACTGGGAGACTATGATACAGCATCAAATGAGGATTGAGACTGTGAGCCCCGCGTGGGACAGACACTGTGTCCAACCTGATTTGGTTGTATCCACCCCAGCGCTTAGTACAGTGCCTGACACATAGTAAGCACCTAAGAATTACCATCATTATTATTACTATGATAGAGAAGCAGCGTGGCTTAGTGGCAAGAGCCCGGGCTTGGGAGTCAGAGGACATGGGTTCTAATCGCGACTCCACCACGAATCTGCTGTGTGACTTCGAGCAAGCCACTTTACTTCTCTGTGCCTCAGTTACCTGGTCTGTAAAATGAGGATGAAAACTGTGAGCCCCAAGTGGGACAGCCTGATTACCTTGTATCTACCACAGTGCTTGGCACATAGTAAGCGCCTAACAAATACCATCATAATTATTACTCAGTGGAAAGAGCCTGGGCTTGGGAGTCAGAGGTCATGGGTTCTTATCCCACCTCTGCCACTTGTCTGCTGTGTGGCTTTGGGCCAGTCACTTCTGGGCCTCAGTTACCTCATCTGTCAAATGGGGACGAAGACTGTGAGCCCCACGTGGGACAACCTGATTACCTTGTATCTACCCCAGCGCTTAGAGCAGTGCTTGGCACATAGTAAGCGCTTAACAGCATGGCTCAGTGGAAAGAGCCCGGGTTTGGGAGTCAAAGGTCATGGGTTCCAATCCCACCTCTACCACGTCTGCTGTGTGACTTTGGGCCAGTCACTTCACTTCTCTGGGCCTCAGTTACCTCATATGTCAAATGGGGATTGGGACTGAAAGCCCTACGTGGGACAACCTGATCACCTTGTATCCACCCAGCGCTTAAAACAGTGCTTGGCACATAATAAGCGCTTACCAAATGCCATCATTATTATTATTATTGTTCTCTGGGCCTCACTTACCTCATCTGTCAAATGGGGATGACGACTGTGAGCCCCATATATGGGACAACCTGATTACCTTGCATCCCCCCAGCGCTTAGAACTGGGCCTCACTTACCTCATCTGTCAAATGGGGATGACGACTGTGAGCCCCATATATGGGACAACCTGATTACCTTGCATCCCCCCAGCGCTTAGAACAGTGCTTGGCACATAATAAATGCTTAACAAATGCCATCGTTATTGTTATTCTCTGGGCCTCACTCACCTCATCTGTCAAATGGGGATGAAGACTGTGAGCCCCATATATGGGACAACCTGATTACCTTGCATCCCCCCAGTGCTTAGAACAGTGCTTGGCACATAGTAAATGCTTAACAAATGCCATCATCATTATTATTATTATTCTCTGGGCCTCACTTACCTCATCTGTCAAATGGGGATGAAGACTGTGAGCCCCATATATGGGGCAACCTGATTACCTTGCAATCCCCCAGTGCTTAAAACGGTGCTTGGCACATAGTAAATGCTTAACAAATGCCATCATTATTATTATTATTATTCTCTGGGCCTCACTTACCTCATCTGTCAAATGGGGATTAAGACTGTGAGCCCCATGAGGGACAACCTGAGGGCCTTGTATCCTCCCCAGCGCTTAAAACGGTGCTTTGCACATAGTAAGCGCTTAACAAATACCATTATTATTATTATTAGTAGTAGTAGTAGTAGTTTTATGATTAACATTCCCTGCTGAGGGACTCAGGCTGGCCCTTTAAGAGCCTGAGGCGCGGGCAGGGAGGGGCGGGGACCGCAGCTTGACACGTCGGGCGGCCGCCCCAACTCTCGCGAGAGCGTCCAGAACTCCCGCGATGGATTCCCCTCCCCGCGGCCGTGACGTCACTGGCGTACGTTGTGACGTCACAGGCGTGCGTCGCGACGTCCGTGCGTGCGGCCTGCCCCCGTGTAGCCGGCTTCAAGGTCGCCCAACATGGCACTCTTTCGGATCCGAAGGTAGGATCCCGCCGCCCAGCGCCTTCATAATAATAAAATAATAATAATAATGGTATTTGTTAAGCGCTTACTATGTGGCAAGCACTGTTCTAAGCGCTGGGGGCGATACAAGGTGATCAGGTTGTCCCATGTGGGGCTCGCACTCTTCATCCCCATTGTACAGATGAGGGAACTGAGAGAATAATAATGATGGCATTTGTTAAGCGCTTACTATATGCCAAGCACTGTTCTAAGCGCTGGGGAGGATACAAGGTGATCAGGTTGTCCCACGTGGGGCTCACAGTCTTCATCCCCATTTGACAGATGAGGTCACTGAGGCCCAGAGAAATGAAGTGATTGGCCCAAAGTCACACAGCTGAAAATCAATCAGTCGTATTTATTGAGCGCTTACTGTGTGCAGAGCACGGTACTAAGCGCTTGGGAAGTCCAAGTTGGCAACATATAGAGACGGTCCCTACCCAACAGTGGGCTCACAGTCTAGAAGGGGGAGACAGAGAACAAAACGTAACATATTAACAAAATAAATAGAATAGATATGTACAAGTAAAATAAATAGAGTAATAAGTACGTACAAACATATATTCATATATACAGGTGCTGTGGGGAAGGGAAGGAGGTAAAGCGAGGGGGAGGAGGGGAAGAGGAAGGAGGGGGCTTAGTCTGGGAAGGCCTCCTGGGGGAGGTGAGCTCTCAGTAGGGCCTTGAAGGGAGGAAGAGAGCTAGCTTGAATGTTGGTATTTGTTAAGCACTATGTGCCAAGGACTCTTCCAAGCGCTTGGGTAGATACCAGGTAATTAGGTTGTCCCATGTGGGGCTCACAGTCTTCATCCCCGTTTTCCAGGTGAGGGAACTGAGGCCCAGAGAAGTGAAGTGACTTACCCAAAGTCACACAGCTGACAAGTGGCGGAGCCAGAATTAGAACCCATGACCTCTGACTCCCAAGCACGGGCTCTTTCCACTGAGCCACGATGCTTCTCTTTTTACTCTTATGTTGTAGTTTCTCAAACGCTTAGTACAGTGCTCTGCACTCAGTAGGCACTCGGGCTCTATCCACTAAGCCCAGGCTATTTCTCTCCCGCAGCGCGCAGTGCTTAGTGCATAATAAGGGCTTATTACACATCGCAGTCATTATTATTCATTACGAGGAAGGGTGAGAGGGATTAGGAGTAGTTTCTGGGCACACATTCGGGTCTCTGCTTGGGTTTGTTAGGTACTTGGAGGAGCGGGAGGAAAGCAGCTCCGGGGACCAGGCCCAGGCGCTGCTGGAACGGTTACAACGGCAGGCCCGGGAGCGACAGCTTAAGAAACAGCAAGAGGCGGCCACCCCCGAACCCTCCCGCCAACCCCAGGCACCGGACCTCAAGGCCGAGCCCCCCAACAAACCCCAGGCACCGCACGTGAAGGCCGATGTCCAGGTAGAGCCGAAGAGAAAAACGAAGAAGAGGAAACGAGAGGAGGAGGAGAGCCCCCCAGGTGACCCGGCTTCCGAAAAGGCAGAGGCCAGCGGGGAAGAGAACCACACCCCCAGGAAGAAAAGGAAAAAGAAGAGAAAAGGAAAAGTGGAAAATGGCCAAATTACTGCAGGTATTAGTGAGTGTTTGGCTGGTGTTCTGTTAGCTAGAATAATAATAATAATAATGGTATTTGTCAAGGGCTTACTATGTGCCAGGCACTGTACTAAGCGCTGGGGTGGATAGAAGCAAATCGAGTTGGACACAGTCCCTTTTGCTTGTGGGGCTCACCGTCTCAATCCCCGTTTTACAGATGAAGTAACTGAGGCACAGACGAAGTGAAGTGACTTGCCCACGGGCACTTCATTATGCCACACTGCTTCTTTAGAAGATAGCCCAGCCCTGCTTGTCAGTCCTGGGCTCTAATCCGGGTCTGCCTGGAGTTGGGGAAGCAGTGTGGTGTAGCGGATAGAGCTCGGGCCTGAAAGTCAGGCGGTAATGGGTTCTAATCCCGGCTCCACCACTTGTCTGCCGTATAACCTGGGGCAAGTCACTTCATGTCTCTGGGCCTCAGTTACCTCATCTGTAAAATGGGGATTAGTAATAATAATAATGATGGTATTTATTATGTGCTTACTATGTGCAAAGCGCTGTTCTAAGCGCCAGGGAGGTTACAAGGTGATCAGGTTGTCCCACATGGGGCTCACAGTCTTCATCCTCATTTTACAGATGAGGGACTTGAGGCCCAGAGAAGTGAAGTGATTTGCCCAAAGTCACCCAACTGACAAGTGACAGAGCCGGGATTTGAACCCATGACCTCTGACTCCAAAGCCCGCTCTCTTTCCCCTGAGCCACGCTGCCTCTCCTAGCCTGTGAGCCCCACATGGGACAGGGTCTGTGTCCAACCTGATTACCACATATCTACACCAGTGCTTAGAACAGTGTTTGGCACATAGTAAGCACTGAACAAATGCCATAATAATAATTATTATCGCTGCCTGTGTCTGACCAGCCTCTCTCTCAAGTCGTTCTTTCTCTCTGCTCCCAGGTGCTGCCTTTGTTGGGCCTGCCTTTCTTTGCTCGTCCCCTGGGGTTCTTTATCTTTGTAGGGTGTCATATTGGGATCTTTCCATTTCTCCCCATTCCGGCAGGTTTGTTGGGAAGCGGAGGCCGAACGGAAAAGGAAGGATCCCCAGAGAAGACCGAGGAGAAGCAGACCACCGGTTCCCCAAGGGAGACACTGCCCGGCCCAGCCGATGCGCTCATCCTTGGAGGCTTTGGCAAGAAGGCTCTGCAAAAGGTAATAATAATAATAATGGCATTTATTAAGTGCTTACTATGTGCAAAGCACTGTTCTAAGCATTGGGGCGGTTACAAGGTGATCACGTTGTCCCACAGGGGGCTCAGTCTTAATCCCCATTTTACAGATGAGGTAACTAAGGCATAGAGAAGCTAAGTGACTTGCCCAAAGTCACACAGGTAGGCAATATAGGGTGGGGGCCGGGGCCCCGGATTCTCCTCTGGTGTTCAGAACAGTGTACAGGCAGCCCCAGGGGGCGGGAGGGTGAGTACCTGAGAGGACACACAAGTGCCAGGGGGAAGAGTCGCTAATAATGCTAAATAATAATTGCGTTTTTTAAGCACTTACTATGTGCCAGGCACTGTACTAAGTGCCGGTGGATGCAAGCAAATTGGGTTGGACACAGTTCCCGTCCCTCATGGGGCCCACAGTCTTCGTCCCCATTTTGCAGATGAGGTCAAAGAGGAGTGAAGTGACTTGCCTAAGGTCACCCAGCAGACAAGTGGCAGAGCCAGGATAGGGTGGGGGGTGCGAGATTAATCAGGAAAGCCTCCTGGTGGAGATGGGATTTTTAGGAGGGCTTTGATGATGGGGGAGAGCTGTAGAGAGCAGAGAGAGGATAGTCCCGAGAGGCAGAAAGTCATGGGATCTAGTCCCGGCTCCGCCACTTGTCTGCTGTGTAACCTTGGGCAAGTCACTTCATTTCTCTGGGCCTCGGTGACCTCATCTGTAAAAATGGGGATTGAGACTGTGAGCCCCAAGTGGGACTAGGGACTCCGTCCAACCCATTTTGCTTGTACGGTGCCCGGCACATAGTAAGCACTTAACAAATACTGTCCTTATTATTATTAGTCTGTTGCAAGAGGTCGGTGGAGAGGTATAATGATGAGAACGAGGCCCCGAGCGACTTGGCATGGGAGGAGCAAAGCTTGCGAACTGGGGTGGGGTGGGAGAGGAGGGAGGAGAAGCCGGGGGCGGAAATTGCTGATGGAGTGTCTTGGAGCTGATGGTCAGGAGTTTCTACTTGATGTGAAGAGGAGTGCGCACAGCGTGGTTTGGAAGGAGTGGGGAGATATGGGCTGAGTGATTTTTCCAGAAAAATGATCCGGCCGCAGAGCAAAGTATGGCCTGGAGTCGGGGAGAGGCAGGAAGCTGGGAGGTCAGCGAGGAGGCCGATGTAGTCGTTGAGGTGGGAAACGACAAGTGCTCAGTCCAGTGTGGAAGGAAAGGGACAGACTCTGGAGATGTCGGGAAGAAAGAAGTGACGGGATATGGCGACTGCCTGGGGAAGGGGGTTAAAAGAGAGAGGGGAGAGAAGTCAAGGATCATGGCCAGATTGTCAATTAGTCAGTCAATCGTGTTTATTGAGCGCTTACTTTGTGCAGAGCACTGTACTAAGCACTTGGGATAGGACAGTGTAACAGTCGCATTCCCTGCCCACAATGTGCTTACAGTCTCTAGAGGGAGAAAACAAGCTGTTTCTTCAAACAGGTGCAGCCTTTCTTACCCCAGTGGCTGGCTGAGCCCAGCCGGGTCGGGAAGAGCGTCACGGAAGACCTGGTGCCCATCCGGGATATTCCGGGGATCCACCCTGGTATCCAAAAGAAGCTAGAGGCGAACGGCATCTCCAGCTATTTTCCAGGTACTCCAGGCTCTCACCAAGGTGTCTTCCCAGAGTTCAGCAGAAGAAAACACGGCCCTTGCCCTCAAAGAGCTCGGCTCTAACAGGGGAGGTGGACTGGCGAAGATAATTGGGGCCGGAAAGGGTGGGCGTCAACTGCAGTGAATGTGGGACCCCAGCAGGCAATAAGCCCCGGGCGCTGAGGTCGGGGGTGGCGTGGGAGTGTCAGGCTGGGGGTCACTCTGCTGCTCGGAAGCAGCACGGCATAGTGGAGTTCTCATCCCGGCTTCACCTCACTTAACTTATTTGTAAAATGGGGATTGAGACTGTGAGCCCCATGTGGGACCGGGACTGTGTCCAACCCGATTTGCTTGTGTCTACCAAGCGCTTAAGAAATACCACAGTTGCTGTTATTATTCGTGGAAGTGGGTTGGATTGAACTACCCAACTCGTGGTGGGCAGGGAACGTGTCTGCTATATTGTACTCTCCCAAGCGTGTGGTACAGTGCTCTGCACACCATAAGCGCTCGGTAAGTACGATCGATTACGTATGGACCGTCTTTTCTCTCTGCCCCGTTTAGTTCAGGCCGCCGTGATCCCCGCGGTCCTGGAGGGTGCGACCCACGGCTTCTTGGTGGGCAGGGGCGGCTACCGGCCCAGGGACATCTGTGTGTCGGCCCCCACGGGTAGCGGCAAGACCCTGTCCTTCGTCATCCCCGTGGTCCAGGTGAGTGGGGGCGGCGGGCGACAGAGGGAGGAGTCTCCGGAGCCCCAACTCCCCGGGCCCTGACACCCGCTTTGCTTCACTTGGCAGATCCTGTCGGAGCGGGCCGTGTGCCACGTCCGGGCGCTGGTCGTGCTGCCCACGAAGGAACTCGCCCAGCAGGTGTGGAGGCGGGGCGGCGGGCGGCAGCAGGCTCATCTTCTCCCCTCATAGTTCCCCCCTCCGTCCCTCTCCCCGGCTACGGGTGGCGGGCCCGTTCCGCGACAGAGAAGCCACTCAACCTGGGTTGTTCCCGGGGGGCCACGACTGCCCCCTTGCCCTCACCCTAACCGCTGGGCCCTCCGTCTCCCATCCTGCTCCGCCCACCCCTCCTGGCCTCCGGCCCATCCCACTTGGGTGGGAGATTTGCTGGTCAGGGGACGGGGGACCCGCCTGCCCATCCAGTACCCACTCGAAGGGACATTAAGAGCCAAGCCAAAGAGGAGGAGGAGTAGAGGGCATTAAGAGGCATTAAGAGGAGTAGAGGGCATCCTCGTCGCCAAACTCACCTCCGTCTGTCCTCTCTCCTCCCGTCCGTCTGTGCAGGTGAGCAAGGTGTTCCACACGTACACGGAGCAGACGGTGCTCAGAGTCGCTCTGGTCACCGGCCAGAAGTCCCTCGCCAAGGAGCAGGAGCTGCTCGTCCAGGAAACGTATGGCCCCGCCCCTCTCTCCCCCAACACCTTTTTACAGTATTAAGTGCTTACTCTACGTCAGGCACTGTTCTGAGTGCCAAGGTACATACGCTTGGTCCGCAGCTTGGCTCCACCGCCTGTCTGCTGGGTGACCTTGGGCAAGTCACTTAACTCCTCTGGGCCTCAGTCAGTCCCCTCATCTGTGAAATGGCATTAAGAATGTTAGCCTCGTGTGAGACAGAGACTGTTATCTGATTAACTGGTATCTACCCAAACGCTTAGAACAGTGCTTGGCACATAGTAAGTGCTCAATAAGCACCATTATTATTATTATTATCATCCTCACAGGGTGGGCCTTGGGTTCGGAGGTACAGGGAGGGTTGGCAGCCACCGGGCCAGGTGCTGAGGAAACTGGCTCCTGATGCTGGCCATGCTGAGCCTCGTAATAATAATGATGGCATTTATTAAGCGCTTACTTTGTGCAAAGCACTGTTCTAAGTGCTCGTAGGGGTCAGCTCCGTGTGGCCGTCGGACCCCGAGCTCGCGGCCCGGGGAGGTTGCCGAGGCCCGGCTCCTTCTGGTCCCCAGGCCGGGGTCGGCCCAGGGCGCCGCCCCCAGCTTGTCCTCTTGGGCCTCTTCAGGGACACCGGCTATCGCAGCCTGGCTGACATCGTGGTGGCCACCCCGGGCCGGCTGGTGGACCACATCGACCAGACCCCGGGCTTCAGCCTCAGGCAGCTCCGCTTCCTGGTGAGCGGGTGTCCCCTGGCAGAGATTCCATCCACCCCCTCCCCTTCCCCCTCACCCCACCACTTCCCTCTGGGCCCTAGCCTGTGGGGGGTCCACTCCAGCTGGGTGAGGCCTGCTCCTCCTCCCCGCCCTGCTCCTTCCTGTCCTCATCTTCCTCCTCCTTCTCGTTCTCGTTCTCATCTTCCTCCTCATTCTTGTTTTCCTCTTTTTCCTCCTCCTCCTCTTCCTCCTACTCTTCTTTGTCCTTCCCCTCACCTGCCCAGCCCTGGTCCTGTCCCTCCCCTTCAACTCCGTGCCCTCAGTGGCTTTTCCCCGCCTCAGCTGGCCGCCGTCCAGTCCCTCCTCTTCGTCCGGGGCCCCGGTCCCCGGCACTCACGGTGGGATCCCAGACCTTGCTAGATGTTGCAGTCAGTGGCCGAGACTCCCCTGGGGCACAGCAGCAGCCGGGTACTAGCCGAATGTGCCATTTTGTCTTTCCTCACCTCAAACCTGCCCGCTGCCTGGTGTGAAAGACTGGTCTGTTTCTGCCCTGCTGGGCCCGTCCACCCAAAAGCGGGCGGTGGGCTTGGGGCCGGAAGCAGACCAGTGTGGCGAGCGAGAGGGAGGACGGCTGGGTTGGTTCTTTCCGAAGGTCTGGAGACGATTGTTTCCCATCTCTGTTGACGGCACTACCATCCTTCCCGTCTCACAAGCCCGCAACCTTGGTGTCATCCTCGACTCCGCTCTCTCATTCACCCCTCACATCCAAGCCGTCACCAAAACCTGCCGGTCTCAGCTCCGCAACATTGCCAAGATCCGCCCTTTCCTCTCCATCCAAACCGCTACCCTGCTCATTCAAGCTCTCATCCTATCCCGTCTGGACTACTGCACTAGCCTTCTCTCTGATCTCCCATCCTCGTGTCTCTCTCCACTTCAATCCATACTTCATGCTGCTGCCCGGATTATCTTTGTCCAGAAACGCTCTGGACATATTACTCCCCTCCTCAAAAAACTTCAATGGCTACCGATCAATCTGCGCATCAAGCAGAAACTCCTCACCCTGGGCTTCAAGGCTGTCCATCACCTCGCCCCCTCCTACCTCACCTCCCTTCTCTCCTTCTACTGCCCAGCCCGCACCCTCCGCTCCTCCACCACTAATCTCCTCACTGTACCTCGCTCTCGCCTGTCCCGCCATCGACCCCCGGCCCACATCATCCCCCGGGCCTGGAATGCCCTCCCTCTGCCCATCCGCCAAGCTAGCTCTCTCCCTCCCTTCAAGGCCCTGCTGAGAGCTCACCTCCTCCAGGAGGCCTTCCCAGACTGAGCCCCTTCTTTCCTCTCCCCCTCGTCCCCCTCTCCATCCCCCCGTCTTACCTCCTTCCCTTCCCCACAGCACCTGTATATATGGTTGTACATATTTATTACTCTATTTATTTATTTATTTTACTTGTACATTTCTATCCTACTTATTTTATTTTGTTGGTATGTTTGGTTCTGTTCTCTGTCTCCCCCTTTTAGACTGTGAGCCCACTGTTGGGTAGGGACTGTCTCTATGTGATGCCAATTTGTACTTCCCAAGCGCTTAGTACAGTGCTCTGCACATAGTAAGCGCTCAATAAATACGATTGATTGATTGATTTAATTAAGCCCGGGAAGGGAAGTGGCGGTGGGAACCGGGGGAGGGCGAGGCGACAGAAGACCGAAGTACGGCTGGCAGTGCCAGCTGACCACACCCAGGAGAGTCTTGCTGCCCTCAGAACTGATCACTGTTGGGGGAAAGGGGTCTGGCAGATTGGGTGGGGAGTCTCTTGTCTCCCTTCCTCTGTCCTGGTTCCACTGCCACGGTAGGACCGTGAGTTTCCCGAGGGTGGAGCAGGTGCGGTCCTGGGTGTGGGTAGTCAGACGGTGACCCCATGGCCGGTGCCCTTCTCCTCCCCGGGCAGGTGATCGACGAGGCGGACCGGATGATTGACAGCATGCAGCAGTCATGGCTGCCCCGCGTCATGGCCGCCGTGTTCGGGGGCGGAGGGTCCGGGGGTCCCAGGGAGCTGCTCCAGAGGACGGCGCCCGGGGTGATCACCGCTGCCAGGTAACCGAGCCCCCGTCTCCATCCCCTCCGTGACTCGGGCCTCCCGCGGCCCCCCCACCACGCTCCCTCCCCCGGCTCCTCTGAGGAGAGCGGCTGCCTCGTGGAGATCCCTGTCCACGGTGTTCTTACCCCCAGGAAGGGGAGCCCTGAGCAAACCTCTCCCCGCTCCCCTCTCCTCAGTGCATCCTCTGGCAGTTGTGCCCCGGGGCCGGCTGGGCAGCGCTGCCAGTCCCCCGGGGTGGGCTTTGAAATGGGGCCAAGAGAGCCGGTTACAGAGAGCAAATATGAGGGCGGAGCCTGTGGTTGTGGGAAGGGAGACTTGTCCAGGAGAGAGACCCCTGCTCTCCTCCTCCCGCTTGGACTGGCCTGGAATGCCCTCCCTCCGCACATCTGCCAAGCTAGCTCTCTTCCTCCCTTCAAGGCCCTACTGAGAGCTCACCTCCTCCAGGAGGCCTTCCCAGACTGAGCCACCTCCTTCCTCTCCCCCTCGTCCCCCTCTCCATCCCCCCCGTCTTACCTCCTTCCCTTCCCCACAGCCCCTGTATATATGTTTGTACATAGTTATTACTCTATTTATTTTACTTGTCCATATCTATTCTGTTTATTTTATTTTGTTAATATGTTTGGTTTTGTTCTCTGTCTCCCCCTTCTAGACTGTGAGCCCACTGTCGGGTAGGGACTGTCTCTATATGTTGCCAACATATAGAGCACTTACTGATCAGTACATACTGTCCAGTCGTATTTATTGAGGGCTTACTGTGTACAGAGCCCTTTACTGAGCTCTTGGGAGAGGACAATACAAGAATAAGCAGACACATTCCCTGCCCACAACGAGCTTACAGTCTAGAAGGGAAGACAGACATTAATAAACAAATTACAGATACGATAAATTACAGATATACAGATACTGTGTGCAGAGCACTGTACTAAGCGCTCGAGAGAGTACAATGTAACATTAGATACATTCCCCACCCGCGACGAGCTTGAAGTTGGGGTGGGGGCGGCCCCTGCCAGGGTCCCCGAGCCGGGACCGACCACGAGGGGCCCCACGCCGACCGGCCGGGATCTCTCGCAGCTCCTGCCGCCCCCAGATGCCCCTGCAGAAGCTGCTCTTCTCCGCCACGCTGACGCGGGACCCCGAGAAACTGCAGCAGCTGGGCCTCTACCAACCCCACCTCTTCTCCGCCACCGGGACCGGGGAAGGGCCGGCCGGGGATGGGAAGTACACCTTCCCCGCTGGACTATCGGTGAGGGGGCCACAGGGAAATTGGGGGAGGGGGCCGGGGGGAGGTCGGCAGGGGGCAGGGGCTCACCCGGACCCCCCCCCCCGTCACCCGCAGCATTACTACGTGCCCTGCGGTCTCAGCTCCAAGCCCCTGCTCATCCTGCATCTGCTGCGCCAAGGGGACTTCCCGCGAGTCCTGTGCTTCACCAACTCCAGGGAGAACTCGCACAGGTGCGACTAAGGGTGTGGCTGGGGGGAGACCGGGCCAGGGGCAGGGGACTTGCCGGCCTGGTGACCGTCCCGTACCCCCACCGACCCCGGCTTCAACGCCTCCCGTCCCCAGGCTGTTCCTGTTGATCCAGGCCTTCGGGGGCGTGAAGGTGGCCGAGTTCTCCTCCCGCTGCGGGCCCGGCCAGAGGAAGCTGATCCTGAAGCAGTTTGAACAGGGGAAGATCCAGCTGTGAGTCTCCCGGGGGACCGGGGCCGTGTGAGGCGTCCGGAGGGGCACGGGCTGGGGGACTGTAGGTGTGTGGGCACCAAGGTGCTCCTCGAGGCCAGGGTCCTTTCCATCGACGTAGTGGTAGGAGGGAGGATGCCGCCTGGGACCGGTCCCGTCTGGCTCACGTCTGGAGTCTGGCCCTGAGATGTGTTTCTGGGGCCCCTCCCCACCCGCAGCGCAGCTCAGTGGGTAGAGCACAGGCCTGGACGTCTAAAGGATCTGGGTTCTCATCCCGGCTCCTCCACACATCTGCTGTGTGAACTTGGGCGAGTCACTTCACTTTTCTTGGCCTCCGTTCCCTCATCTGTAAAATGGGGATTAAGACTGTGAGCCCCACGTGGGACAGGGACTGTGTCCGACCTGATTACCTCGTAACTACCCCAGCGCGTAGAACAGGGCTTGGCACGTAGTAAGTGCTTAACAAGGACCGAAATCGTTCCTATTCTTATTGCTCCCAGGCTGATCAGCACAGACGCCACCGCCCGGGGCATCGATGTAGAAGGGGTGAAGCTGGTCATCAACTACGACGCCCCCCACTACATCCGGAGCTACGTGCACCGGTGAGGGGCCGCCTTGGGGAGACACCCCTTCTTCCCCCAGACCAGGGAGCGGCGGGTCCCCGTCCAGTCCCCCTCCTCCCCGATCCGATCCTCCCTCTCACGGCTCGGTTCCGGGGCCGTGGCAGCCGCAGGGGAGAGCCGGGCCAGGCCGTGTTGGCAGTAGCCCCGCGGGCCGTGGGCAGACTGGAAAATTGGGTCCATCCCTCCCGGCGAGGGCAGGGAACTGTGGGCACCTGAGGAGCTGGCGGGGCCAGGATCTCGGCTCGCTGCCCTCCCGCCAGCCCTTGGCAGCTGCCTTGGCGGGAGGGGGCAGGGATTCCACTGTTGTGGCCTCTGCTTCCCACTGTTGGGGGCTGCACTTCCCCAGGTTGGGGGTGGCCGAGGCTTTTTTAATCAGGCTACCTGGGGGGAACTAGTCCGTGGGGCAGTCGCAGGCCGAGGCCGAGCGGGTTGACGTGCCGCGGCCCGTCCGCTGTGCTTGGTTGTAGGGTGGGCCGGACCGCGCGGGCAGGCAGGACTGGACTGGCGTACACCTTCCTTCTCCAGGTGCAGGTAAGCGTGCCCCGGGTGAGGCCCCCTCCCTCTTTCCGGGTCCTTGGAGGTCCCCGAAAACCCTGGGAGGGCAGCTGAGGGGCGGCCCCCCGGTCTCACCCCCCGCCTCTCGTGCTGGGTCCCTCAGGAGCAGAAGTTTCTGCGCATGCTCCAGGAGGCAGGGGCGCCCACGCTGCAGCCACATCCGGTCCGCCGTGAGCTCCTGGAGCCGCTGGTCCCCCAGTACCAGGCTGCGCTGGCAACTCTCCAGAAGACGATCAAGGTGAGGGCCCTGCCCACCCACCCCCCTCTCTGTCCACCCAGTGTCCAGCCTGGCGGAGGGAACCGAGGCCTCCCTCCCCTGGTTTGGGAGCAGTTCCAAAGAGGTGGGAAGGGCCTGGCCCCTGGCCCCCTGCTTCCTTTAACCAAGCCCCCCCAGCGCTCTGGGTGGGCTTCCCACCCCAGGCTCCGTGGGAGGGGGTCCTCACACTTTCCGAGGAAAGAAACCTTAGCTCTAGGGGACCCGGGAGGAGCGATACACTATCATGGAGCCCTCAGTGTGGCCGTGAGGATAGAGCACGGGCCTTTGTGTCAGCAGGACCCGGGTTCCAGTCCCGGCTCTGCCACCTGTCTGCTGTGGGACCCTGGGCAAGTCACTTCTCTGGGCCTCAGTTCCCTCATCAGTAAAATGGGGATGAAGAGTGTTAGCACCGGGTGGGACAGACACTGCATCCAACCCCATTTGCTTGTATCCACCCCAGTGCTTGGTAGGGTGCCTGGTGCATAGTAAGCACTTAACAAATACCGGAATTATTATTATTACTGACAGGGTGATGACAACACAGGTTTCTGACCGGGGCTGCCTTGCCCGGGAAGGCTGAGGGGCTCCCTAGGGCTGGTTTCGGGGAGCGGAGCTTAGTACAGTGCTCTGCACATAGTAAGCACTCAATAAGTATGACCGAATGAACGCGGGTCCTTAAAGACCTGCAGCCCCCCAGGTCACTCGTGGCTTTTATCTCGACAGGAGGAGCGGAAACAGAGGAGGGCGTGAGGCCGGGGGCCTCGTCCGAGGCCGCTGCCTCCCGAAGCCTCCCGGGCCGAGGGTCGGGTGCCACCTCGAGCCCCCGCCGCTGCAGCTTGGCGACAGGAGGGTTGTTCGTAGAAGGAAGCCAACAGAGCACCGGCCCCCGTCGTCCATGAGAGAGAAGGTAAAGCCGACGGAAGCCGGAATCGGGGGCAGAGGCAGCAGTGGCGGCTGGACCGGGCCTCGGGTCACCCTGCCCGTGGGCAAGGGTTGGCACGTTCTTGGTGCTTGGGGGTTCCCTTGTCCCTAGCCCGGCCAGGACCTGGCGCCCGTTCTGCAAGCTGGCCCGGGTTGACCATCGCCCGTTCCCGCACTGGGGCTTGCGGGGGGCTGTGCGTGTGTTGTCCAAAGAGGCCACTCCATCCCATCCTGCATCCCACCACCCCGGCGGGAAAGAGAACAGCTCCTGCAGCACAAGGCCTCAACGGAGCCTCGGGAAGGCTGGCGGCCGCCCTTAACCATCGCTGGGCCTTGGACTCAGAGGGGACTTCCCTTTTATTACGTGTCTCTGTCCTTGTCTTTTGTTTTAGTGGTTGATTATTTCTCCGCTCCTCACGTGTCTCCAGTCCCTTCTTCCCCCTTGAGGGACTGTAAGCCCCTTGAGGGGCAGGAACTGGATCTAATTCTCAACTGTGTATGCCGTCCCAGCGCTTAGTACAGGGCTCTGAACCCAGTAGGCGCTTAATAAATACCATCACTACTAACTGCAAGTGCTGAGGGTAGTCGGGGAAGTGAAAAGAAATCATGCCCACCCCCTTCTCTCCCCCCCCCACCCCTCTAGTATTTATTGAGCACCTTCTGTTTCCTGAGCACTTTACTGACTCCTCAGAGGAGGCTAAGCAACTAGGTCAGCCCCTGCCCTGAGGAAGTTTACAGTAGGGGAGAATCAGGCAGTTGTAACTGACCGATGTAAAGATAATTAAATAGTAGGCAGGCGGCTAAACAAACCAACCACCATCCGGTACTCAGTTGTGTATCCTCCTCCAAAAAGAGGGCTAAACAAACAAACCACTATCTGGTACTCAGTCGTGTATCCTCCGCCAAAAAGAGAGCTCAGCCAGTCAATCAGTTGTACTTATTGAGCACTTACCGTGTGCAGGGCACTGTACTTAGTGTGTGGGAGAGAACGCACTGTGTGGGGAAGCAGCGTGGCTCAGTGGAAAGAGCCCGGGCTTTGGAGTCAGAGGTCAGGGGTTCAAATCCCGGCTCCGCCAGTTGTCAGCCGTGTGACTTTGGGCAAGTCACTTCACTTCTCTGGGCCTCAGTTACCTCATCTGTAAAATGGGGATTAAGACTGTGAGCCCCCCGTGGGACAACCTGATCACCTTGTAACCTCCCCAGCGCTTAGAACAGTGCTTTGCACATAGTAAGTGCTTAATAAATGCCCTTATTATTATTATTACATTATAATAGTTGGTAGACAGCAACCCCCTACCCACAGCGAGCTTACAGTCTAGAGGGGGAGGCAGCGTGGCTCAGTGGAAAGAACCTGTGCTTTGGAGTCAGAGGTCACGGGTTCGAATCCTGGCTCCACCACATGTCTACTGTGTGACCTTGGGCAAGTCACTTAACTTCTTGGAGCCTCCGTTCCCTCATCTGTCAAATGGGGATGAAGACTGTGAGCCCCACGTGGGACAACCTGATCACCATGTATCCCCCCCCCCCCCAGCGCTTAGAACAGTGCTTTGCACATAGTAAGCGCTTAACAAATGCCATTATTATTATTAGTATAAGTAAATTTCAGCTGTGGGCAGAGGTGCTGTGGGGCTGGGTGTGGGGGAAAACCAAGTGCAAGGGTGACGGAAGGGAGTGGGGAGTCGAGGAAATGGGGAAGGCCTCTCGGAGGAGACGTGCTGCTCTGGGGGTTGTGTATCTAGTTAGCTTGAAGACTCAGAGAGTGAACCAGGGAACAGGAGATGAGACAAAGAGTCATTCATTTGATTGTATTTATTGAGTGCTTATCGTGTGCAGAACACTGTACTAAGCGCTTAGGCGAGTACAGTAGGACAATAAACAGACACATACCCTGCCCACAGTGATCTTACAGGGTAGACTGTAAGCCCGGTGTGGGCAGGGATTGTCTCCCTTGCTGAACTGTACTTTCCAAGTGCTCAGTACAGTGCTCTGCACACAGTAAGCGCTCAATAGTTCATGTGAATGACCAGCCATTTCAGTTAAGCAGCGGCCAACTGGAGATGAAGGGGGAGATGGGGAAAATGACGGAAGAAGAACCAGCCAGCATTGGAGACGGATTGAGTGTGGGGGGCAGTTGAGAGAGGAGTCAGAGGCACCTTCATTGGGTGCCTGCTGAGGCCTGTACTAAGCGCCTGGGGGAGTGCAGCAGAAGAGAACACAGACCCTGCCCTCAAGGAGCTCGGCACTAATAGGGGAGGCAGAACGGCAAAAATAACTGGAGCTAATGTTCATTGATTGTTGTATTTATTGAGCGCCTGTGTGTTGTGCGCTGTACTAAGCGCTTGGGAGAGTACAATATAAAAATAAACAGACACATTCCCTGCCCACATCAAGCTCACAGTCTAGAGGGGGAGACTGGAAGGGGCAACAGGGAGGCAGAAGGGGTGGGTGTCCATTGCAGTGAAGGAGTCACGCCAGCAGGCAACAGACTCCTGAACTGAACTGAAGGACTGAAGTCGGGGTAGTGTGGGAGTATCAGGTTGGGGTTCACTCTGCTGCTCAGAAGCAGCATGGCCTAGTGGATAGAGCATGGGCCTGAGAGGCGGAAGGTCCTGGGTTCTAATCCTAACTCCGCCACTTTTTGTTGAGTGACCTTGGCCAAGTCACTTCACTTCTCTGCACCTCAGTCACCTCATCTGTAAAATGGGGTTTGAGACTGAGCCCCACGTGAAACAGGGACCGTGTCCAACCCGATTTGCTTGTAGCCACCCCATTCATTCATTGTCATCTTTATTGAGCGCTTACTGTGTGCAGAGCACTGGACTAAGCGCTTGGGAAGTACAAGGCGGCAACATAGAGACGGTCCCTACCCGACAGCGGGCTCACAGCCTAGAAGGGGGAGACAGACAACAAAACGAAACATCTACAGTGCTTAACACATAGCACATAGTAAGTGTTTAACAAAAACCCCAATTATTACTCTGCAGTGACTCTCCGACAAGGACCCTGATGTTGCCTCGGCCCTCCCCGCCCCAGTCCTGACTTAAGGCTCTGCTGTCCCCTTTATGACGTTAATGCCGAGCAGAGGTGGGGGGGCACGAGGGTAGCCCACCCCATTTCCCGAAGAGCAGCAGTTTATACGTGAATTCAATCCCCATTCTCCCTCTTACTTCGAATTGGGAGCCCCATGCGGGAGAGGGACCGTCTCCAACCTTATTGACTGGTACCTACCCCGGCGCTTAGAACAGTGTTTGACACATAATAAGCCCTTAACAAACACCAGAAAAAATACAATAGCAAGGGGCAACTTTAAACAGCTCCATTACGGTTCCGTCCTACAGCTGGGGTCTGAGAGATCAGAAGCAGGAGAGGGGGCCTTGGAGAAGCTTAGAGGTTAAACTGAGGCACAAAGACCCAGCGCCCCTCTCCGCTGCCTGCGGTGACAACTTCAGCCAAGAATCGGGAATGTGTTCCGGAGTGTCCAAAGCCTGTGTACACCCACGTCAAGTATTTCTCAAAAATGTGTATCGTGGCTTGGCAGAACATCCAACCTGATTGAACAGGGCAAAGGTTTGCATCCTGTTTGCTCAGAGGGCGTTCAGTGAGCTCCCGGCATGTGTGGGATTTACAGGAGGGCCTGAAGAGGTTGCTTCTCCCTATATACTTTCACGTGGCCAGGGTGACAGTCTGTCGTATTTATTGAGCACTTACTGTGTGCAGAGAACTACTACGTGCTTGGGAGAGTACAGTATAACAGTACAGTGCTCTGCACACAGTAAGCGCCCAATAAATGCGATTGAATGAATATAACAGACACATTCCCTGCCCCCAGTGAGCTTACAGTCTAGCGGGTGAGACAGACATTAATAAAAAATTAAGCCACACAAGTGCTGTGGGGTTGGATAGGGGGGATGAATAAAGGGAGCAAGTCAGGGCAATGGAGAAGGGGAAAAAAAGGCTCAGTCGGGGAAGGCCTCTCGGAGGAGATTCAGTAAGGCTTTGAAAGGGGGGAGAGTAGTTGTCGGTCCAAAATGAGGAGTGAGGGCATTCCAGGCCAGAGGCAGGATGTGGGCGATATGTCGGGGATGAGATGATTGGCAAATTCGGGGTCCAGTTTTAAGCCACCCTGAGAAAGAATGATCACTTGATGGGAATCCTGGCTGGTTTGGGCAGGGATCCAGGGGCAGAATAGGGAAATGCAGGGAGGATTTGCATGTGAGCCTGTTGTTGGCTTGGGACCGTCTCTATATGTTGCCGATTTCTACTTCCCAAGCGCTTAGTACAGTGCTCTGCACCCAGTAAGCGCTCAATAAATACGACTGAATGAAAATGAATAAATTCCTAATTCTTTGGTGTGGTTTTATTCAGCACAGATAGGCCTTGTGCCTAATTAGGAGAGTGCCAAATGTTTGAAAGGGTAGATGCCCAGTAAGCAACCCAGTTTCTGTTTTTCACATAAGTAGCATGGCCTAGTGGATAGAGCCCGGGTTTGGGCTCCACCACTCTAATTCCGGCTCCACCACTTACCTGCTGTGTGATCCTGCAAGTCACCACGTTGATACAGTAGCTTCTCCTCTCCCTCCTTTTTTTTTTTTAATAGTATTTGTTAAGCACTCATTATGTGCCAAGCACTGTTCTAAGGGCTAATTAGCCCTCATTGATTTCCGTATCAGCCTCCTTGCCGACCTCCCAGCCTCCTGTCTCTCCCCACTCCAACCCGTACTTTGCTCTGCTACTTGGATCATTTTTCTACAGAAATGGTCAGACCATGTTTCCCCACTCCTCAAGAAACTCCAGGGGTTGCCAGTCCACCTCCACATCAAAAAAAAACAACCCAAAACCTCACCATTGGCTTGGAAGCACTTAATCATCTTGCCTCCTTCGACCTCACCTAGCTACTCTCCTCTAACTCAGCCCACATACTTGGCTCTTCTAGTGCTAACCCCTCTGTGCCTTAATATCGTCTGTCTCACCACGGACCCCTGGCCCACGTCCTGCCTCTGGCCCGGAAAGCCCACCCTCCTCAAATCCACCGACAATTGCTCTCCCCCACTTCAAAACGGATTGAGGACACATCTCCGAGAGGTCTTCCCAGGCTAGGCCCCCCTCTTCTCTTCCGCTCCCTTTTGCGTCACCCTGACTTGCTCCCTTCATCCCCGCCCCTCAGCCCCACAACAAAATTAAGCGCTTAGTACAGTGCTCTGCACACAGTAAGTGCTCAATAAATACGATTGAATGAATTATGTCCTTATCTGTCATTTATTCTCTGCAGTGCAGGCCTCTTCTTCTCCCACTCCCCCAGACTCACCGGAAAAGGAGGAGGTGTCGGTTTCCTTCTCGCCCCCCAATGTCGCTTTTGCACTATCCCTCCTCCCCCTTCCCTTTCCTTCCCTTCCTTTGAAGCCCACATTATTCGCCTCTACCACCCCCTCCAGATTCTTGTAGCCGTCATCTACCGCCCTCCGGGCCCCACTTCCAACTTCTTTAACGACTTTGACCCCTTCCTCACATTCCTTCTCTCCTTCTCCATGCCCACTCTGATCCTCGGAGACTTCAATATCCACATGGATATCCCTAACGACTCCTCTGCTGCCCGCCTTCTATCTCTCCTTGACGCTGCCAACCTCTTCCTCCACCCCACCTCACCCACTCACCAACTTGGTCATACCCTCGACCTCATCATCTCCTACCGCTGCACTGTGTCCACCCTCACCAACTCTGTGATCCCTCTCTCTGATCATAATCTTCTCACCTGCCTCCTCACTCACACTCCTTTCCCCTGTAAATCCGTATTACTCCCTCACAGAGATCTCCGCTCTCTGGACCCCACCCATCTTTCGGAGCGCCTCACACCCCACCTCGCCGCCCTCTCCTCTCTACCCAGTCTTGATGATCAGATTACTGCTCTCAACTCTACCCTTTCTACTCAGCTAGACTCGCTCGCTCCCCTTTCCCTTCGCCGCTCTCGCACCGCTAACCCACAGCCCTGGATCACTGCCACTGTCCGCCTCCTTCGCTCTTATGCTCGAGCTGCCGAACGCTGCTGGCGAAAGTCTAAACACCATGCCAACCTCGTTCACTTCAAGTTTATCCTTTCCTGCCTTAACTCAGCCCTCTCTTCTGCCAGACAAAACTATTTCTCCTCCCTTATTGACACCCATGCCCATCACCCCCGCCAGCTCTTCCGTACATTCAACTCCCTTCTCAGGCCCCCGGTTCCTCCCCCTCCTCCTTCCCTCACCCCCAACGATCTGGCCTCCTACTTCATTAACAAAATTAAATCCATCAGGTCCGACCTCCCCAAAGTCTCTTCCCCCCTTTCTCCAACCCCCCGGCTCTCAACACTCTCTGCTACTCTCCCATCCTTCCCAGCGGTATCCTCAGAGGAACTCTCCTCTCTCCTCTCAAGTGCTACTCCGGCCACCTGTGCTTCTGACCCCATTCCCTCTCATCTTATGAAATCTCTCGCTCCATCCCTTCTCCCCTCCTTAACTTCCATCTTCAACCGCTCACTCTCCACTGGTTCCTTCCCCTCTGCCTTCAAACATGCCCATGTCTCTCCCATCCTAAAAAAACCCTCTCTTGACCCCACCTCACCTTCTAGTTATCGTCCCATATCCCTCCTACCATTCCTTTCCAAACTCCTTGAACGAGTTGTCTACACGCGCTGCCTAGAATTCCTCAACAACAACTCTCTCCTCGACCCCCTCCAGTCTGGCTTCCGTCCCCTTCATTCCACGGAAACTGCGCTCTCAAAGGTCACCAATGACCTCCTGCTTGTCAAATCCAACGGCTCATACTCTGTCCTAATCCTCCTCGACCTCTCAGCTGCCTTTGACACTGTGGACCACCCCCTTCTCCTCCACACGTTATCTGACCTTGGCTTCACAGACTCCGTCCTCTCCTGGTTCTCCTCTTATCTCTCCGGTCGTTCTTTCTCAGTCTCTTTTGCAGGCTCCTCCTCCCCCTCCCATCCTCTTACTGTGGGGGTTCCCCAAGGTTCAGTGCTTGGTCCCCTTCTGTTCTCAATCTACACTCACTCCCTTGGTGACCTCATTCGCTCCCACGGCTTCAACTATCATCTCTACGCTGATGACACCCAGATCTACATCTCTGCCCCTGCTCTCTCCCCCTCCCTCCAGGCTCGCATCTCCTCCTGCCTTCAGGACATCTCCATCTGGATGTCCGCCCACCACCTAAAGCTCAACATGTCGAAGACTGAGCTCCTTGTCTTCCCTCCCAAACCTTGTCCTCTCCCTGACTTTCCCATCTCTGTTGACGGCACTACCATCCTTCCCGTCTCACAAGCCCGCAACCTTGGTGTCATCCTCGACTCCGCTCTCTCATTCACCCCTCACATCCAAGCCGTCACCAAAACCTGCCGGTCTCAGCTCCGCAACATTGCCAAGATCCGCCCTTTCCTCTCCATCCAAACCGCTACCCTGCTAATTCAAGCTCTCATCCTACCCTGTCTGGACTACTGCACTAGCCTTCTCTCTGATCTCCCATCCTCGTGTCTCTCTCCACTTCAATCCATACTTCATGCTGCTGCCCGGATTATCTTTGTCCAGAAACGCTCTGGACATATTACTCCCCTCCTCAAAAACCTCCAATGGCTACCGATCAATCTGCGCATCAGGCAGAAACTCCTCACCCTGGGCTTCAAGGCTGTCCATCACCTGGCCCCCTCCTACCTCACCTCCCTTCTCTCCTTCTACTGCCCAGCCCGCACCCTCCGCTCCTCCACCACCAATCTCCTCACTGTACCTCGCTCTCGCCTGTCCCGCCATCGACCCCCGGCCCACGTCATCCCCCGGGCCTGGAATGCCCTCCCTCTGCCCCTCCGCCAAGCTAGCTCTCTTCCTCCCTTCAAGGCCCTGCTGAGAGCTCACCTCCTCCAGGAGGCCTTCCCACACTGAGCCCCTTCTTTCCTCTCCCCCTCGTCCCCCTCTCCATCCCCCCGTCTTACCTCCTTCCCTTCCCCACAGCACCTGTATATATGTATATATGGTTGTACATATTTATTACTCTATTTATTTATTTTACTTATACATTTCTATCCTACTTATTTTATTTTGTTGGTATGTTTGGTTCTGTTCTCTGTCTCCCCCTTTTAGACTGTGAGCCCACTGTTGGGTAGGGACTGTCTCTATGTGATGCCAATTTGTACTTCCCAAGCGCTTAGTACAGTGCTCTGCACATAGTAAGCGCTCAATAAATACGATTGATTGATTGATTGATTGATTGATTTATATCAATTGTCTCCTCCCCCTCTAAACTCTCCATACAGTTCCTGGCACGTAGTATGTGCTAAACATAAGCTCGTTGTGAGCAGGGAATGGGTCTGCTAATTCCGTTGTATGCTTCAAACTGCTTAGTACAGTGTACTCTGCACATAGTAAGCACTCAGTAAATGCCATTGGTTGATTAACAAATACAGTTTAAAAAACTCCTAAACTTGGTGGAAATAAAATCTAATATTGAAATCCATGCTGACCCTTCTGTTCCAAACAACTCCATGGCCTAATGGATACAGCAAGGTCATGGGTTCTAAACCCTGCTCTGCCACTTCAATTCAGTCATATTTATTGAGCGCTTACGTATCGAGCACTGTACTAAGCACTTAATAATGTTGGTATTTGTTAAGCGCTTACTGCGTGCCACGCACTGTTCTGAGCACTGGGATAGAGACAAGGTAATCAGGTTGTCCCACGTGGGGCTCACAATCTTCATCCCCATTTGGCAGATGAGGGAACTGAGGCCCAGAGAAGTGAAGTAACCGGCCCAAAGTCACACAGCTGACAAGTGGCAGAGCCAGGATTTGAACCCATGACCTCTGACTCCAAAGTCTGGGCTCTTTCCACAGAGCCACGCTGCTTCTCCACTTGTCTGCTGGGTAACCTTGGGCAAGTCACTTAACTTCTCTGTGCCTTAGTTACCTCATCTGTAAAATGGGGATTGAGACCGTGAGCCCCACATGAGACAGGGACTGTGTCCAACTCGATTTGCTTGAATCTACCCCAGTGCTCAGTATAGTGCCGGGCATGTATTAAACACTTAACAAATGCCATCATTATTACTGTCCCAGCACAGGCGTCATGGAGTGGCGATAGTTTCAGACAGACAGAGTAGTGTCTGTTCACAGGAAATTATTTTCCTCTCCATTCCTTTGCTCAGATTTCTGCTGCTGCTGGGTGGAGGCAGGGGCATATTCTGAGCCCTTAAATGGTTTGATTATTGCATTTTTGGAGGCAGTGTGGCCTGGTGTAAAGAGCCCACGTCTGGGAGACCTGGATTAATTCCTGCTCTGCCACTTATCAGCCATGTGACCTTGAGCAAATCATTTCATTTCTGTGTGTCTCCGTTACCTCATCTGTAAAATGGGGATGAAAACTGTGAGCCTCACATGGGAGAGAGACTGTGTCCAACCCAATTTGCACCCCAGCACTTAGTACAGTGCCTGGCACATAGTAAGCACTTAACAAATACCATAATTATTAATCCTGGTTCCACACCTGGCCTACAGTGTGATCTTGAACAAGTCTCTACAGTTTTCTGTGCCTCGGTTACCTCATCTGTAAAATGGGGATTAGATACTCCTGGCCCTCAGCCCAGCTGTCCTGAGGAGAAAGGTCCAGCCCTTGGCCTACCTCGAGAAGCAGCGTGGCTCAATGGAAAGAGCACGGGCTTTGGAGTTCATTCATTCAATCGTATTTATTGAGCGCTTACTGTGTGCAGAGCACTGTACTAAGCGCTTGGGAAGTACAAGTTTGAACGAGTCAGAGGTCCTGGGTTCAAATTCTGCCTCTGCCACTTAGCTGTGTGACTTTGGGCAAGTCACTTCATTTCTCTGGCCCTCAGTTCCCTCATCTGTAAAACGGGGATTAAGACGGTGAGTCCCCCGTGGGACAACCTGATCACCTTGTAACCTCCCCAACACTTAGAACGGTGCTTTGCACATAGTAAGTGCTTAATAAATGCTATTATTATTATTATTTTTATCCCTCCAGTGGTTAGAACAGTGCTTAGCACATAGTAAGCGCTTAACAAATGCCATCATTATTATTATTATTGTTATTACCAGCCCTGAGGAAGGCCCAGCCCTCCGCCCAGCTAACCTGAGGAGAAAGGGCTGGCCTTTGGCCCTTGATCTGGCTGCCCTTAGGAGAAAGGTCCGGCCCTCGGGCCAGCTGCCCTGAGGAAGAAGGCCTGCCCTTGGTCTGGCTGCCCTGAAGAGAAAGCGCCGGCCTGGGAAGAGGCTAAAATGTAGCAGGAGAGGGAGGGAAAGGAGGAGAGCAGAAAAGAGGGGCAGAGAGAGGCGCCTCTCCAAAACACTGGAACCTCCGCCGGGGTTGCCACCCTGATACCTGAAGGGAAAGGGAGGCCCCATCGTTCATCTCCTGCTCCTCTCCCACAGGTTGGAGAAAGCTTAGTGAGGGGAGGAGAGCTTGAGCTGCTTCCCTTCCCTTCCCCCCTCGCCTCCCTCTGCCCACCCCTTGCTCACCCCCCTACCCCAAATCCCCCCTCCGGCAGCTTCTGAGCCACAGTGTCCTGGCAGAGTGCCAGTTCCGGGATGAAGATCTGGTTAATGGGTGTCTCCGGGTATGGTTAAGTTTTCCCCGTGGCGGAGAGCCGGTGATCTGATAGGCTGCCCTAATCTGATTGGCCCGACCCCCCCTGAAAATGCAGGCAGCCCGCCATCCTCGCTCCACTCTGCTCAGCTCCCCACTCCGCTGCCCACTCTCTGCTTCACTCCTGTCTCCTCTCAGCTCGGCCCCGCAACTCCTGGCTTCCCTGGGGGCTTCGCTCCCCACTCGGCTCTACTCTCCAGCCCTCTCCCTCTGGCCAGCCTAGCGGGGAACCGCCATCTGCCTCCGCGATGGGCCTTCAGCTCTACCTGAACCTGCTGTCCCAGCCCTGCCGTGCCGTCTACATCTTCGCCAAGAAGAACCGCATCCCCTTCGAGTTGAAAACGTTGGATTATTTGTCCGGTGACTGTCAGAGATCACCCCCGATGCAGGGGCTGGGGCTTGTAGCGAACTCACTCTCCCCACCTCCCCCCCGATCCGGCTCTCCACCCCCCCTCCCTCCCCTTGACTGTAAGCTCACTGTGGGCAGGATATGTGACTGTTATATTGTTCTATTGGGCTCTCCCAAGCGCTTAGTACAGTGCTCTGCACACAGGAAGCGCTTAATAAATACGATTGACTGACTGACTTACTCCCCCCACCACCCCCCTCCGCTTCCCTCCTTCCTCATTCAGTGGCTCCCCGGAGCTGAGGGGTTTCCCCCTTTAATTGTGATATTTGGTAATTGTGGCATTTGTTAAGCGCTTACTCCGTGCCAGGCACTGTATTAAGCGCTGAAGTGGATACGAGCAAACCGGTTGGACACAGTCCCTGTCCGGCGTGGGGCTCACAGCTCTTAAAACCCCATTTTATAGATGAGGTCACTGAGGCCCAGAAATTGAAGTTACCTTCCCGAGGTCATACAGCAGACAAGTGGTGGAGCCGGGATGAGAACCCCTGACCTTCCGGCTTCCAGGCCTGGGCTCTATCGGCCACGCCACGCTGCTAATACGGCTCGTTATGGACGGGGAACGTGGTTGCTCATTGTATTGCCCTGGGAACCAGAAGGTCATGGGTTCTAATCCTGGCTCCTCCACTTGTCCGCTCTGGGACCTCGGCCAAGTCACTTCACTTCTCTGTGCCTCGGCTACCTCGGCTATAAAATGAAGATTGAGACTGTGAGCCCCACAGGGGACAGGGACTGTGCCCAACCCAATCTGCCTGTGTCCACCCCAGCGCTTAGTACAGTGCCTGGCAAATAGTAAGTGCTTAACAAATACCACAGTTATTATTACTGTTATTAATGCCTTTCCTCTCTTCTCTCCCGGGTCTTTCAGATGTCCCTTGAGAAGCCAGGACGTTTAGGGCTGGCTGGTTTGGGAGGGAATCGTCAGCCATTCCGTGGCCAGAGCTCTTCAGTGTCCTGGCCGACGGCTCTCCGTACTGACCGTGGCAGTAACTTTAATGGGTGGACGGAGCTCCCGTTTGGCCCCTCTCAGCTCCTCTGGCCCCCTTGATCCCCTCAAGGCCCCCCCATGACCACTTCTTCTTCCCTAGGGCAGCACCTAAGTGAGGATTTTGGCCGAGTGAATTCTCTGAAGAGGCTGCCTGCCCTGAAGGACGGAGACTTCACCCTGGCAGAAGGGTGAGCTGACTCCCTGACGCTCCCCCAGCTGACGGGCTTTGATTTTGCCCCATCCCCAAACGTCCAGTATGAAAAGTTGACGCCCGTCATCACCCGCGATAACAATATTATCAGTCATCGGTATTTATTGAGCACTTGGAGTGGGCAGAGCACTATACTAAGCGCTTGAATAATAGTAACGATAGCTCTTATTAAGTGCTTACAGTGGGCTTCCATTTCCTCTTCTCCCGCTCCCTCCTACGGCACCCTTACTCTTGGATTTGCTCCCTTCAATAATAATAATAATGATGATGATGATGATGATATTTGTTAAGCACTTACTATGTGCAAAGCACTGTTCTAAGCACTGGGGGGATACAAGGTGATCACGTTGTCCCACGTGGGGCTCACAATCTTAATCCCCATTTTACAGATGAGGTAACGAGGCACAGAGAAGTTAAGTGACTTGCCCAAAGTCACAGAGCTGACAATTGTCAGAGCCGGGATTTGAACCCATGACCTCTGACTCCAAAGCCCGGGCTCTTTCTGCTGTGCCACGCTGCTTCTCTTTATTCACCCTTTCTTCAGCACTACATTACTTATGTCCACCTCCATCATTTATTTCTGTATATTCATGTCTGTCTTCCTCTCTAGACTGTAAGCTCATTTGGGCAGGGGAAGATGTCCACCGACTCTGTTACATCGTACTCTCCCAAGTGCTTAGGACAGTGCTCTGCACAGTAATCACTCAAAAAATACGATCGATTGACTGATTGATAGGTAGATTATTCATTCATTCATTCATTCATTCATTCAATCGTATTTATTGAGCGCTTACTGTGTGCAGAGCACTGTACTAAGCGCTTGGGAAGTACAAGTTGGCAATGTATAGAGACGGTCCCTACCCAACAACAGGCTCACAGTCTTATTATTATCACCCACTCCACTGTATTCTTCCAAACACTTGGCACATTTTTCTGCATCTCTCTCCTGGCAGCGAGAGAGATGAGACTGAGACCTGGTGAGTAGTTTGGCTTGAGAGGAGTGGAAGACGCGAGCTGGGATTATGAGTTTGGACCTAGTCCACATGTTATTGCCACACGGGGCTCCCAATCCCCGTTTTACTGAGAGGAAACTGAGGCTCACAGTGGCGAGGCGGAATTAGAACCCAGGCCTTGGGGCTCCGAGGCCTCGCACCCTTTCCACGAGGACTGGCTCCGGGCTGGTCCGTGTCTGTGACTGGACAGCAGGTGCGGGGTATGGGGAGGTCAGGGGTGGGAAGGCTCGTTTGCCCCCAGCGTGAATCCGGGGGTCCTCACTCCGGCCCCCGGCCGCCCCTTCCCTCAGCTTGGCCATCCTGCTCTACCTGAGCCGCAAGTACAACACGGCGGACCACTGGTACCCGTCGGACCTGCAGGCCCGCGCCCGCGTAGACGAGTACCTGTCCTGGCACTTCGACTCCGTCCGTGGCACCTTCGGGACCCTGCTGTGGATTCGGGTGAGAGGTTGGGGGCAGAGCTGCTGGGAAGGGCTTGGGCAAGATTCATTCATTCAGTCAGTCGTATTTATACATTCATTCATTCAATCAATCGTATTTATTGAGCGCTTACTGTGTGCAGAGCACTGTACTAAGCGCTTGGGAAGTACAAGTTGGCAACATCCAGAGACGGTCCCAACAGTGGGCTCACAGTCTAGAAGGGGGAGACAGACAACAGAACGAAACATATTAACAAAATAAAATAAACAGAATATGGACAAGTAAAATAAATAAATAAAGCAGTAAATCTGTACAAACACATACATATTCATTCATTCAGTCGTATTTATTGAGCACTTACTGTGTGCAGAGCACTGTACTAAGTGCTTGGGAAGTACAAGTTGGCAACATGTAGAGATGGTCCCTACCCAACAACAGGCTCACAGTCTAGAAGGGGGAATAACAAAACAAAACATGTGGACAGGCGTCAAGTAGTCAGAACAAATAGAATTAAAGCTAAATGCACATCACTAACAAAATAAATAGAATAGTAAATATGTACAAGTAAAATAAATAGAGTAATAAATCTGTACAAACACATATACAGGTGCTGTGGGGAGGAGAAGGAGGTAGGGTGGGGGTGGTGGGGAGGAAGAGAGGCCAGATGACGAAGTAGAATGAGGGTGGAGCCAAATGATGGGGTGGAGCCAGATGACGGAGTAATAATAATAATAATAGTAATAATAATTCTGGTATTTGTTAAGCATTTACTGTCTGCCAGGCTTTGTACTAAATGCTGAGGTGGGTACAAGCAAATCGGGTTGGACACAGTTCCTGTCCCACATGGGGCTCAGTCTCAATCCCCATTCTACAGATGAGAAAACTGAGGCACAGAGAATAATAATAATAATAATGATGGTATTTGTTAAGTGCTTAACTATGTGCCAGGCACTGTACTAAGCGCAAATCGGGTTGGACATAGTCCCTGTTCCGTGTGGGGCTCACAGTCTCAATTCCCATTTTACAGATAAGTTAACTCATCTGCGAGCCCAGAGAGTGAAGCGACTTGCCCAAGGTCACACAGCAGACAAGTGGTGGAGGTGGGATTAGAACCCACGGCCTCCTGACTCCCCAGGCTTGTGCTCCATCCACTACACCATGCTGCTTCCTAATGATAATAGTGATGGTAGTTGTTAAGCACTTACTAGGTGCCAAGCACTATTCTAAGCGCTGGGGTAGATACAAGGTAATCAGGTTGTCCCACCTGGGGCTCTCAGTCTCAGTCCCCATTTTTCAGATGAGGTCACTGAGGCTCAGAGAAGTGAAGTGACTTGCCCGAGGTCACACAGCAGACAAGCGGGGGAGCCGGAATTAGAACCCACGACCTCTGACTCCCAAGCCCGGGCTCTTGCCACTAGTCCCTGCTGCTTCCCCCCTGGGTACGGCGGAGGGGTGTAGCGGGGGTCGGGGCTTCTGTGAGGGGGTAGAGCCAGCTGATGGGGGTGGAACCAACAGGGGAGGACGTGCCGGGCAGGGGTGGAGGCAGCTGTCCTGTCCCGCTGGGGGGGGCATTGGGCAGCAGGGCCAGTCTTGGTCCCTTCCTCTTCCTCCTCCTCCTCCTCGTCCTCTTCTTCATCTTCCTTTTCCTCCTCCACTCCCCCAACCCACAGCGTTCTCCCTCCTCTGGAAGAGTGGGCGGGAGACGGGGCTCTTTTCGGGGGGCTGCGTGGGGACGGCTTGGGTTCTGGGCAGGGCCGGAGGGTGGGGGGGATCGGGGGTCTGACCCGGAGCCCCCGCCCACCAGGTGCTGGCCCCCCTCATCGACATCCACCTCCCCGAGGAAGCCGAAACAAGGAACTTACAAGACCAGGCCAAGGCCCTGCAGCACCTGGAGGAGAAATTCCTCCAGGACCGGGATTTCATCGCCGGGGACCACATCTCCCTGGCCGACCTGATGGCCATAGTCGAGCTCATGCAGGTCAGTGGCGGGGGGAGAGAGGGAGGGAGGGGCAGCTGTGATTGGCCCTGATCAGCCCCCACCCCGGGACCCAGCCCCAACTCAGGCTGTCCAAACCCCGGGGCAGAGTGGGGTCAGCGGAGCCCCCCACGTGTCCCCTCCCGGGATCCTCTCCTGCCTTCCTCAGCGCCCCTGCCCCTTTAGCAACCCGCGCCCCGGACCCTCCCGCTAGCTGCGGGCCCGACCCGATTCCGTGTCCACAGCCTGTGAGCGCCGGCCATGACTTGTTCGAGGGCCGGCCCAAGCTGGCGGCGTGGCGTGGCCGGGTGGAAGCGGCCCTGGGCCGGGAGCTGTTCCAGGAGGCCCACGCGTCCATCCTGCCGGCCAAGGATGTGCGCGGCTGCCAGATCCCCCCGGCCATGCGGGACAGGATGCTCATACGAATCCGCAAGATCGTCTAGGAGCCCCGGGGACCCCAGAGCTCGGGCACATGGGGTCGGGCCCTGCCGGAGCCGGAACCCTGCATCACTCTTGGGTGGAGGGAAGGGGAAGGAATAAAACCGTAGCGAACTTTCCTCTGTGTGGCCCTGGCTGGCTTTCTGGCCCAGAACGTGGGCCTGGGGGAGGGTGGCCGGCTCTTGGTCCCCCTTTCTTTTTTTTTTTAATGGTATTTAATAATTGTGGTATTTATGCCAGGCCTCTGTACTAAGCACTGGGGTGGATACAAGCAAATCGGATTGGACACAGTCCCCGTCCCATGTGGGGCTCACAGTCTCAATCCCTATTTGACAGAGGAAGTCACTGAGGCCAGAGAGCTGAAGTGACTTGCCCAAGGTCACCCAGCAGATGAGTGGCAGAGTCAGGATTAGAACCCGTGACCTTCTGACACCCAGGCCCAGGCTCTAGCCACTACTCCATGCTGCTTCCATTATGATATTTGTTAAGCCCTTGTTGTGAGAAGCAGCGTGGCTCAGTGGAGAGAGCACGGGCTTTGGAGTCAAGAGGTCATGGGTTCAAATCCCAGCTCCGCCAGTTGTCAGCTATGTGATTTTGGGCAGGTCACTTCACTTCTCTGTGCCTCAGTTACCTCATTTGTAAAATGGGGATTAAGACTGTGAGCCCCCTGTGGGACAACTTGATCACCATGTAACCTCCCCAGCGCTTAGAACAGTGCTTTGCACATAGTATGTGCTTAATAAATGCCATCATTATTATTATTATGTACTAAGCACTGGGGTAGATACAAGATCATCAGGACCCACATGGGGCTCGCAGTCTAAATAGGCGGGAGGACAGTTCCCGTTTTGCAGATGAGGGAACCGAGGCCCAGAGAAGTGAAGTGACTTTCCCAAGGTCGCACAGCAGACAAGTGGCAGAGCCGGGATTAGAACCCAGAGCCTCTGGCGACCAGGCTCGGGTGTTTTCCTCTGGGCCGTGCTACATTCTCCAGCCAGTTGAGTTCTCTGTGGCTTCCGCCTCTTCGGGCTCTGAATGCCAACCTCAGTAAACCTTCATCTCTGGGCTCCCGACCTCCCCGTTCTCAGTCAGTCAGTCAATCATATTTATTGAGCACTTTGTGCAGAGCACTGGGCTAAGCGCTTGGGAGAGTAAGAGAAGCAGCGTGGCTCAGTGGAAAGAGCACGGGCTTCGGAGCCAGAGGTCATGGGTTCTAATCCCGGCTCCGCCACTTGTCAGTTGTGTAACTTTGGGCAAGTCACTTCTCTGGGCCTCAGTTACCTCATCTGTATAATGGGGATTAAAACTGTGAGTCCCACATGGGACAACCTGATCACCTTTTATCCCTCCCCCCCACCCCGTGCTTCGAACAGTGCTTTGCACATAGTAAGCGCTTAGCAAATGCCATCCTTATTATGATAGGACATTTCCTGCCCACCACAAACCCCACCTTAAGATCCTGGTGGCACCTACAGCTCAGTGTCAGAACTCATCTCCCACTGCCAAACCCAACTCCTCAACCAGTCAATCAATCCATCAATCAATGGTATTTATTGAGTGCTTACTGTGTGCAGAGCAGTGATCGGGAGAGCACAATTTACCAGAGGTGGTAGACACATTCCCTGCCCACAGCAAGCTTGCAGTCAAGAGGAGGAGACAGACAGTAATATAAATGAATCAATTACAGATATGTAATTTCTGTTCCTAAGTGCTGCCCTGGGGGAGATAATCGTAGTAGTAGTAGTAGTAGTAGTAATACTAATACTAATGATAATAGTAATAGGAAGGAGCATCTTGCTTCTGTTGTCCTCTCTCAAGTGCTCGGTTCAGTGCTTCGCACTCAGGAGGGGCCCGATCCATCCCAGTGATGGGTGGGGGGACTCAGGAGGTCGAGAGGTCAGGAGGTCGGAAGGCCAGGCCTCCTCCTGAAGCCAGGGACCAGGCGGAGACCACCCTCCAGCGGCCCAAGCAAGTTGCAGGGGAGGCGGTGGAGATCAGAGGCTGCAGGAACCCCGGGGTTGGAGCTGGGTGGACTACCCACTTCCTCCCCTTGCCTGAGCCACTGAACCCCGGCTGTGCCCCCACCCAGGAAAAGTGGGTGGGGGGCTTCGCCCTCGGGCCCACCTCATGCGAGGAACTGCAGTGGCTGTTGGCTGCGTGGCCGACTCGGCTCCCCATTCTTCCTGGCCCTCCCACTGGAGCTGCCCCACTCCCTGGGACCCCCCTGTACACCCTCTCTACAGCCCCAGAGCCTGGTCCTGGTCCCATCTCCAGGGCGACTGTCTCTAGGGCGACTGCCTCCAGGACAACTGTCTTCTTCCTTTGTCCTTCTCCTTCTCCTCCTCCTCCTTCTCACTCTCCTCATTTTCCTTCTCCTTCTCATGATCCTCATTTTCCTTCTTCTTCTCCTTCTCCTCCTTCTCCTCCCACTGTTCTAAGCACTGGGGAAGACACAAGTTAATCAAGTTGGACACAGCCCCTGTCCCACATGGGGCTCACAGTCTTAGTAGGAAGAAGAACAGGTATTGAAGCCCCATTTTACAGTCGAGCAAACTGAGGCCCAGAGAAGTAAAGTGATTTGCCCAAGGTCACCCAGCAGACAAGCGGTAGAGCCGGAATTAGAACCCAGGTCCTCCGACTCCCAGGCCTGTGCTCTTTCCACTGGGCCGTGCTGCTTCTCTCCGGAGTGACTGTCTCTGGAGTGACTGTCTCTGGGGTTATCGTCTCCGGGGCCACCGTCTCCAGAGCGACTGTCTCCGGGGCCACCGTCTCTGGGATGATCTAGAAACAAAGAGGAGGGTCTAGAACCCTCCTGTGCTGAGGCGGGGTGGGGGGGATCCGCTCCTCAGTCTGCAGGGTGTGGGGCTCGCCGGGCCCTCTCCCGCCCCCCCCTCTCCCCAGCCGGGACCAGCCGGGAACCGCCAGGTCCCCGAGGTTGTTGGGGCAGGAAGGCCAGGTGAGGCTCTGTCCGGTCCCCGGCCCAAGATGACCCGGTGAGGGCCGGCACTGAGCAGATCCAGGCCCGGGATGGGGGACAGAACGCGCCTGGGGGCCAGAGGTTGCGCAGGCTCCATCCTGGGGATGGGGTAGGGGGGCACCAACTGTGCCAGGCATAGGGGCTGGTTGAGGCCTTTAGGCCCCTACTCCCCTCTAGTCTTCCCACCCCGCCACCGGCCCCTACTACACACATAGGTTGGAAGCACGGTGAGGCGACGGGGTCCGTGTCTAATTCCCACCTGAACACCCTTTCCCAGCTCTGCACACCAAAAACGCTTAATAAATACTACTACTACTACTACTACTGTTATAACACTCTCTCCTCCCCAGCCCCTAAAGCCACTGCTTCCCGTAAAAGCCCGGGCTTTGGAGTCAGAGGTCATGGGTTCAAATCCCGCCTCTGCCCCTTGTCAGCTGTGTGACTTGGGGCAAGTCACTTCACTTCTCTGTGCCTCAGTTCCCTCATCTGTAAAATGGGGATGAAGACTGTGAGCCCCACCTAGGACAACCTGATCACCTTGTAACCTCCCCAGTGCTTAGAACAGTGCTTTGCACATAGTAAGCGCTCAATAAATACCATCATTATTATTATTATTATTACCCCCACGTCAGCAGTCCCTACCCACCCTGCTCCCCAGATCACACCCCTTCCTCCCCTATCCCTAGGCCCCCGACTCCTCAGTCCCTATAACCCCCCCCTCCCCAGGCTCCCCAGGCCCTACACTGTTCCTCAGTCCCTCCACTATCAGATCCCGGGTCCTTACGCTCCCCGCAACCTCCCAGTCCATAAAAACCCCCAGCACGCTCCTAGCCCCTACACCCCTAGCTCCCCAGCCCCTCCAGCCTCAGGGTTTAGCCTTTACACACCCTTCTTCCCTATCCCGACATCCCCAGCTCTCCAGGCCCTCCACCCCCAGGTCCCCAGACTTGACACCCCTTACTCCCCAGGCCACACTCCCTACACCCCAACCCCTACATCTCCACACCCCCTGCTCCGCGGTCCCATCCCATCGCTGGCTTGGGTGTGAGCCGCAGGATGGGGCTAGAGTTATACCTGGACCTGCTCTCTGCCCCATGTCGGGCCGTATTCATCTTCCTGGAGAAGAACCAGATCCACTTCGATTTCCAACCCGTCGACCTCCTGCAAGGTCAGTGAGACCCACCTCCCCGCGGCCCCCCATCCCGGGCCGTCCCCTGCCCCCGGGAGGGGCCCGGAGCCTCCGTCCACTGCTCACCCAGGGCCGGGGACATTTGGAGATGCTGTTGGGGGGCACAAAGACCCCTCACTTCCCTTAGGAAGCCCCCCGGCTCCAGGGTTAGAGACTTCCGAGCCTCCTTGCCGGGGCCCTTACGGGGCCAACCGCCCCCTCCCCATGTCCCAAACTGAGTGGAGTCGCTTCCTGGTTTGTTGTGTGTGTATGTATGTGTGGGTGTGTGTTTGCTTGCATGTATGTGTATGTATGTGTCTATATATGTTCATGTGTGTGTGTTTTTCTGGAGGTGTGTGTGTTTGAATAATAATAATAATAGTGGTATTTGTTAATCGCTTACTCTGTGCCGGGCACTATACGGAGCGCTGGGGTAAATACAAGGTAATCAGGTTGGACACAGTCCCTGTCCCACATGGGGATCACGGTCTTCATCCCCATTTTACAGGCGAGGGAACTGAGGCCCAGAGGAGTGAATAATAATTATGATATTTGTTAAGCGCTTACTGCGTGCCAGTCACTGCACTAAATGCTGGGGTGGATACAAGAAAATCGGGTTAGACACAGTCCCTGTTCCACCTGGGACTCACACTCTTAACCCCCATTTTCCAGATGAGGGAACTGAGGCCCAGAGGAGTGAAGTGACTTGCCCAGGGTCACCCAGCAGACAAGAAGCAGAGCTGGGATTAAAAGCCAGGTCCTTCTGACTCTCAGGCCTGGGCTGTATCCAGTAAGCCACCCTGCTTCTCTGGTTGTATGTGCACTGTGGGTACGTGCATGTGTGTCTCCGTGGCCTGTGTATGCGGAACTTTGGTTGTGGGTCCACGTGGGCATGTGTGTATGTGTGTTTGCTTGAGTGTGTGTGTGGATGTAGGTAAAGGGTGTGACCTTTCTGGGGTCCCTGGGCCCCTTCCCCACCTGGGCCCTCGGCTCACGCTGTGTTTCCCATCAGGGGAGCACGGCAGCAGCGAGTTCGCCAGCGTGAATTCCCTGGGGAAAGTGCCCGCGCTCAAGGACGGAGACTTCATCCTGACAGAGAGGTGACCGAGGCCCCTTGCGCTCGGGCCGCCAGACCGGACCCGGGGCCCCGGCACCCCGCTCGTGGCCCTCCACCCCAACCCAAGCTACCCGACTCTCCCAGATATGCTCGGGACAGAGACTCGCACCCAGTGGGTGCTCAGTAAATCCCACTGCCACCACTACTGTTAAACTCTCCCCTACGCTCAGTACAGAGCCTCACCCCCAGTGGGTGCTTAGTAAATACCATTGCCACCACTGCTGTGTGGCTCAGCGGAAAGAGCACAGGCTTTGGAGTCAGAGTTCATGGGTTCAAATCCCGGCTCCGCCACTTGTCAGTTGTGTGATTTTGGGCAAGTCACTTCACTTCTCTGTGCCTCATCATCAATCGTATTTATCATCAATCGTGTTTATTGAGCGCTTACTATGTGCAGAGCACTGTACTAAGTGCTTGGGAAGTACAAATTGGCAACATATAGAGACAGTCCCTACCCAACAGTGGGCTCACAGTCTAAAAGTGGGCTCACAGTCTAAAAGACTGTGCCTCAGTTACCTCATCTGTAAAATCGGGATGAACACTGTGAGCCCCACGTGGGACAACCTGATCATCTTGTAACCTCCCCAGCACTTAGAACAGTGCTTTTCACATAGTAAGCGCTTAATAAATTCCATTATTATTATTATTACCATGGAACTCTCCCACATGCTCAGGACAGAGGCTCACAGCCAGTGGGCACTCATTACATGCTCTTTCACTACAACTCAATCAGTCAGTGTATTTATTGAGTGCTTACTGTGTGCAGAGCCTTGTACTAAGCGCTTGGGAGAGTACTCTAGAACAGTGTAACAGGCACATTCCCTGCTCACAACGAGCTTACAGTCTAGAGGGGGAGGCGGACACTAATAGAAATAAGAAAATGACAGATATGGACGTAAGTGGTGTGGGGCTGGGGGGTGGTTAAATAAAGGGAGCAGGTCAGGGTGACGCAGAAGGGAGAGGGAGAAGGAGACAGTGAACAGATGGGGGAAGGAGAAGCAGCATGGCCTAGTGGCTAGAGCCCGGGCCTGGCGGTCAGAAGGATCTGAATGCTACTCCCGGCTCTGCCACTTGCCTGCGAGGTGACCCTAGGCAAGTCACCTCACATCTCCGGGTCTTGGTTTCCTCATCTGTAAAATGGGGGTTAAGACTTATTCTACACTTCCTTGATTCTGCTCTGACCTCCCAGCCTCCCGTCTTTCCCGCTCCAGTCCATACTTTGCTGCCTGGATCATTTTTCTACATAAATGTTCAGGCCATGTTTCTCCTCTCCTGAAGAACCTGCAGTGGCTGCCCATCCACCTCCGCATCAAACAGAAACTCCTCACTAATAGCTTTAAAGCAGGTCATCACCTTGCCCCCTCCTACCTCGCCTCGCTACTGTCCTAGTACAACCCAGCTGGCGCACTTGGCACCTCTGATGCCAACCTTCTCACTGTACCTCTATCTTGTCTATCTCTCTGGGAACTCCTCGTCCACATCCTGTCCCCTGGCCTGGAAAGCCTCTCCATATATGACAACGGCTTTCCCCTGCTTCAAAGCCTTATTGAAGGCACGTCTCCTCCAAGGGGTCTTCCCAGACTAAAACCCCCGTTCCTCTTCTCCCACCCCTTCTGCATTGCCCTGATTTCTTCCCTTTTTTCACCCCCATTCCCGGCCCCACAGCACTTACGTCCGTATCTGTATTTATTTATATGGATGTCTGTCTCCCCCTCTAGACTAGTTTTGGGCAGGGAATATGTCTGTTAATTCTTCTAATGTAGTTTCCCAAGCTCTTAGTATAGTGCTCTGCACACAGTAAGCACTTAATAAATGCGACTGACTGACTGATTGTCCATCTGACTGACTGAATAAGCTCTGTGGTAGGCGTATATCGAAGGGCTTAAAGGGTAAAAACCCAAGTGCATAGGTGACTTGGGAGGGTGGGTGAATAGGGTGGAGAGATGAGGGCTTAGTCCGGGAAGGCCTCTTGGAGGCTTTGAAGGTCGGGAGGGTGGTGGTCTGGCATACATGGAAGGGGAGGGCGTTCTGGACCAGAGCCAGGACATGGGCAAGAGGTTGGCAGTGAAAAAGACGAGAAGGTGGTACAGAGAGTTGGTTGGCATTACAGAAGCATCAAGGAGGCGGGAGGGTGTCAAGACCAACAAAAAATCAAGCCACCTCAAGGCAACACGAAGGGTTTATTATTGCAATACTAATATAGATAATAATGATGATGATGGTATAATAATGGTGGCATTTTTTAAGCGCTTATTATGTGCTGTTCTAAGGGCTGGGATAGATACAAGCTAATCACGTTGTCCCACGTGGGGCTCACAGTCGCAATCCCCATTTTACAGATGAGGTAACTGAGGCCCAGAGAAGTGAAGTGACTTGCCCAAAGTCACCCGGCTGACAAGTGGCTGAGCCGGGATTAGAACCCACGACCTCTGACTCCCAAGCCCGGGCTCTTTCTACTAAGCTGCGCAGATCAGTATGAGAGAGGACAGACAGAGTCAGTTACCCTAAAAGCGGGCTCAACCTTATCCCCGAAAGGTGGGATGGGGGCTAGTTAAAGTTATCCCAGGGGTCAGAACAGTGCTTGACACATAAAATGCACTTAATAAATACCACTTTTTTTTCTGCTGTAGCCCCAGATCAGCCAGAGTGAGGGCGTTCAATCCTTAGAGACTCCGTCCTCTCCTGGTTTTCCTCTTATCTCTCCGGTCGTTCTTTCTCAGTCTCTTTTGCAGGCTTCTCCTCCCCCTCCCATCCTCTTACTGTGGGGGTTCCCCAAGGTTCAGTGCTTGGTCCCCTTCTGTTCTCAATATACACTCACTCCCTTGGTGACCTCATTCGCTCCCACGGCTTCAACTATCATCTCTACGCTGATGACACCCAGATCTACATCTCTGCCCCTGCTCTCTCCCCCTCCCTCCAGGCTCGCATCTCCTCCTGCCTTCAGGACATCTCCATCTGGATGTCCGCCCGCCACCTAAAGCTCAACATGTCGAAGACTGAGCTCCTTGTCTTCCCTCCCAAACCTTGTCCTCTCCCTGACTTTCCCATCTCTGTTGACGGCACTACCATCCTTCCCGTCTCACAAGCCCGCAACCTTGGTGTCATCCTCGACTCCGCTCTCTCATTCACCCCTCACATCCAAGCCGTCACCAAAACCTGCCGGTCTCAAATCCGCAACATTGCCAAGATCCGCCCTTTCCTCTCCATCCAAACCGCTACCCTGCTAATTCAAGCTCTCATCCTATCCCGTCTGGACTACTGCACTAGCCTTCTCTCTGATCTCCCATCCTCGTGTCTCTCCACTTCAATCCATACTTCATGCTGCTGCCCGGATTATCTTTGTCCAGAAACGCTCTGGACATATTACTCCCCTCCTCAAAAACCTCCAATGGCTACCGATCAATCTGCGCATCAAGCAGAAACTCCTCACCCTGGGCTTCAAGGCTCTCCATCACCTCGCCCCCTCCTACCTCACCTCCCTTCTCTCCTTCTACTGCCCAGCCCGCACCCTCCGCTCCTCTGCCGCTAATCTCCTCACTGTACCTCGCTCTCGCCTGTCCCGCCATCGACCCCCGGCCCACGTCATCCCCCGGGCCTGGAATGCCCTCCCTCTGCCCATCCGCCAAGCTAGCTCTCTTCCTCCCTTCAAGGCCCTGCTGAGAGCTCACCTCCTCCAGGAGGCCTTCCCAGACTGAGCCCCTTCTTTCCTCTCCCCCTCGTCCCCCTCTCCATCCCCCCGTCTTACCTCCTTCCCTTCCCCACAGCACCTGTATATATGTATATATGGTTGTACATATTTATTACTCTATCTATTTATTTATTTATTTATTTTACTTGTACATTTCTATCCTACTTATTTTATTTTGTTGGTATGTTTGGCTCTGTTCTCTGTCTCCCCCTTTTAGACTGTGAGCCCACTGTTGGGTAGGGACTGTCTCTATGTGATGCCAATCTGTACTTCCCAAGCGCTTAGTACAGTGCTCTGCACATAGTAAGCGCTCAATAAATACGATTGATTGATTGATTGATTAGAGGGAACAAGGCCTCTTTAACTGCTGCTAGAGAGAAGCAGTGTGGCTCAGTGGAAAGAGCCCAGGCTTGGGAGTCAGAGGTCATGGATTCAAATCCCTGCTCTGCCAATTGTCAGCTGTGTGACTCTGGGCAAGTCACTTAACTTCTCTGGGCCTCAGTTACCTCATCTGTAAAATGGGGATTAAGAATGTGAGCCCCCTGAGGGACAACCTGATCCCCTTGTAACCTCCCCAGCACTTAGAACAGTGCTTTGCACATAGTAAGGGCTTAATAAATGCCATCATCATTATTATCACTATTATTAAATGGTGAGGCAGAACAGCTCACCCCCTGAAGCAGGTCAACCGGTGGGCGGGGGGTGGGGAGGAAGGGGAGTCTGGGCAAGGAAAAGCCAGCTGACAGGGCTGTGGGAATAGACTTCATCACCCTCCCTCCGTGGTGGTCGAGGTGTTCCTTCATACAGATCAAGCGTGGCTCCAGTTTTCTTACCCGAGGACAGGGTCTGCCTGAAATTGGGGAATTTGAAATTGGAAAAACCAATAGAGAAGGGAAGGAGGCCGTGAAGATGACCTTTACCCCTCAGTACTCCTCTCCCTCCATCTCCCCAAAAGGTGGCCCACCGCCTCCCCCAGCGCGGAGCGAGGGTCCCGGGGTGCCGAGCCGGTGGGTGGTCCTCACTCCGGCCCCCGGCCACCCCCTCCCGCAGCGTGGCCATCCTGCTCTATCTAAACCGCGAGAATGATACTGAGGACCACTGGTACCCAGAGGACTGGCAGGCCCGCGCCCGCGTGGATGAGTTCCTGTCCTGGCAACACCTGGCCATCCACGACCTCTGCTCCAAGATTCTGTGGCTCAAGGTCAGTGCTGGGGCTAGTGGACAGCCGGGAGGAGGGGATGTGGGGTTTTTTTATGATACTTAATGATAATAATAATAATGGCATTTATTAAGCACTTACTATGGGCAAAGCACTGTTCTAAGCGCTGGGGAGGTTACAATAATAATAATAATGATGGCATTTATTAAGCGCTTACTATGGGCAAAGCACTGTTCTAAGCGCTGGGGAGGTTACAAAAATAATAATAATCATAATAATGATGGCATTTATTAAGTGCTTACTATGTGCAAAGCACTGTTCTAAACGCTGAAGGCATTCAGGTTGTCCCACAAGGGGCTCACAGTCTTAATCCCCATGTTACAGATGAGGTCACTGAGGCCCAGAGAAGTGAAGTGACTTGCCCAAAGTCACACAGCTGACAAGTGGTGGAGCTGGAATTTGAACCCATGACCTCTGACTCCAAAACCCGTGCTCTTTCCATTGAGCCACGCTGCTTCTCTGCTACTTGTTAAGCACTTCACTGTGTTGGACACAGTCCAGGTCCCACAGGGGACTCACAGTCTTAATCCCCATTTTACAGATGAGATAACTGAGGCCTGGAGAAGTGACTTTCCCCAGGTCCCACAGCAGACAAGTGGCGGAGCCAGGACTTGAACCCTGGTCCTTTTGACTCCTAGTCCCGGGCTCTATCCACTAGGCCACACTGCATCAGGGGCTTCTGGGCATGGTGCTTAACAGAATGTTTTTCACATTTACTGCTGGTGAGGGTGGGGAAATGTCACGGAGGCTAAAAGGCACACCATCTCCCCACTTCTTTTTTTTTTTTTAATGGGATTTGGTAAGCGTTTACTATGTAGTAAGCGGTGGGGTAGATATAAACGCACTGTGAGCAGGGATTGTCACTGTTTATTATTGTCCTTCCCCAAGAATACAGCGCTCTGCACACAGTAAGCACTTAATGAATAAGATTGAATGAATGAATATAAGCTACTTATCCTTACTTTTCTCCCACTACAACCCAGCTCGCATGCTCTGCACATAGTAAGCGCTCAATAAATACGATTGATGATGATGATGATGATCTTTCACTCCTCTCAAGCCAAACTACTCACCAGGTCTCATTCTCATCTCTCTCGCTGCCAAGAGAGAGATGCAGAAAAATGTGCTGTTTGGAAGAATACAGTGGAGTGGGTGATAATAATAAGACTGTGAGCCCGTTGTTGGGTAGGGACTGTCTCTATATGTTGCCAACTTGTGCTTCCCAAGCGCTTAGTACAGTGCTCTGCACACAGTAAGTGCTCAATAAATACAATTGAATGAATAAATGAATAATAATTGTGGTATTTGTTAAGCTCTTACTACGTGCCAGGCATTGGGGTGGGTACAAGGTAATTGGGTTGGGCCCAGTCTCTGGCACACATAGGGCTCCCCGTCTTAATCTCCATTATACTGATATGGTAACTGAGGCACAGAGAAGTGAAGTGACTTGTCCAAGGTCACACAGCAGCCAAGCGGCGGAGCTGGGATTAGACTCCTAGGCCCATGCTCCATCCTCTAGGCCACACTTCTTCCCTTAATAATTAATAACTGTGGTATTTGTTAAGCACTTACTATGTGCCAGGCACAAGTTATGGGAAGTACTGGGAAGTTGCTAGATTATCAGGTTGGACACAATCTCTGCCCTCTAGAAGCTGACATCCTAGCAGGGGAAACTGACACCAAAATAAATTACAGGTCGGGAGTAGCAACCAACTTTATAATAAATATATAATATATAATAATTATATATTATTTATAATATGTAATAATATGTAATATTTATAATATATACTATTATATTATATTATATATATTGTTTTACTGTACTCTCCCAAACACTTAGTACAGCACTTTGCACACAGTAAGTGCTCAATAATTACAACTGAACGAATGAATGAAATGCCACAGTTATGATGATGGTGATGATTACTCTTATGCCTCAGTTACCTCCTCTATAAAATGGTAATTGAAACTGTGAGCCCCACGTGGGACAGGGATCATGTCCAACCTGATTAGCTTGTATCTACTCCAGTGCTTTTTAATATATAAAGCACTTTATATGCTTTATAATATATATATATAATAGTAATGATATAAATAATAGTAATAATACATAGTATTATATATAGTATATATATAGTATATATATACAATATATATATATATATTATATGTAATAATACATAGTATTATATATATTATATATATAGTATATATATAATAGTACTAATAATGATGGTATTAAGTGCTTACTATGTGCAAAGCACTGTTCTAAGCACTGGGGAGGTTACAAGGTGATCACGTTGTCCCACCGGGGGCTCACAGTTTTAATCCCCATTTTACAGATGAGGTAACTGAGGCCCAGAGAAGTTAAGTGACTTGCCCAAAGTCACAAAGCTGACAGCTGGCAGAGCTGGGATTTGAACCTCTGATTCCAAGGCCCGTGCTTTTTCCACTGAGCCACACTGCTTATATGAATGTATATGTATTTTTACACATATCATATATATATGTATACATTTTATATATATATATATATATATATATATATATATATATATATATACACACATTATTTTATATATATAAGACCATATAAGAAGACAAGGAAGAGGAGGAAGAGGAGGAGGCGGAGAGGAGGAAGAAGCAGATGAGAAGGTGGAGTAGGATGTAGCTGACAGGACTGCTCTGATGGCCACAAGAGGATGGCACTCTGCCGGTCAGCAGCTGCCCACGTCCTACCTCCGGCCAGGTGGCTGTGGGGCAATCCTCAGCACCCTCCTTGCCTTTGTGGGCATCCAGGTGCTGTCTCCTTACCTCAAGGACCCAACAGGTGACAAGGTGACACCTTGCCCTTGTCCAGGTGTTGTTCCCTTACTTCACGGACAAACCAGTGATGCAGGACAAGCTGGACGATGCCCTGGAGGAGCTGAAAGCCAACCTGCAGCAGCTGGAGGAGAAGTTCCTGCAAGATCAGCCCTTCATCGCCGGGGACCACGTCTCCCTGGCCGACCTGGTGGCCGTCGTCGAGCTCATGCAGGTAATGATAGTAATAATAATAATAATAGTACTTGTTAAGCACTTACTACATGTCAAACACTGTTCTAAGAAACAGTGGCCTAGTGGAGAGAGCCCGCTCCTGGGAGTCAGAAGGATCTAGTTTCTAAACCTGGCTCCACCACTTATCTGCTATGTGATCTTGGGCAACTCACTTCACTTCTCTGGACCTCAGTTACCTCATCTGTAAAGTGGGGATTAAGACTGGGAGCCCCACGTGGGACAGGGACTATATCCAACCTGATTATCCTGTATCTACCCCAGCACTTAGGACAGTGCTGGGCACATAGTAAGCACTTAGCAAACACCCTCATTATTATTAAGCACTGGTTATTATTAGCACAAGCTAATCAGGTTGGACATGATCCCTGTCCCACGTGGGGCTCACAGTTTTAATCACCATTTTATAGAGGAGGTACCCGAGGCATAAGAGTAATCATCACCATCATCATAATTGTGGTATTTCATTTATTCATTCAACTGTCGTTATTGAGCACTTACTGTGTGCAAAGCGCTGTACTAAGCGCTTGGGAGAGTACAGAATAATAACAGACACGTTCCTGTCCACGATGAGCGCTCACAGTCTAGCGGGGGCGACAGACATTAATATAAATAGATAAATAGATAGTTAAATAAATTATTACAGATATTACATATGTGCGGCGGGGATGGGGATGGAGGAGAGTCCAGGAATCCCGGCAGTCCCAGCCAGAGCCACCGCCGTAACCTTCCCAACGTTTTAGCTTCATGGGGCTGCTAGTGCCGTTGCTGATTCTCCTCCCGGCTGGAGGAGGCGGGGGGCCGGCGGGGGTCTCCGTGCCTCCGGCGCCAAGGAGATGTAGAGGAAAAGCCCTCCTGATGACAAGTCATCAAACAACAGAACAGGAGGAGTGGAGAGCTTGGAACTCTCAAAATAGAGATGCAGCTTGGCCTGGTGGATAGAACAAGAAAGGGCCCGGGGAGTCAGAAGGACCTGGATTCTAATCTTGGCTCCACCACTTGTCTGCTCTGTGACCCTGGGCAAGTCACGTCACTTCTCAGTTACCTCATCTGTAAAATGAGGATTGAGACTGTGAGCCGCATGTGGGGCAGGGATTACCTTGTATCCACCCCAGTGCTTAGTATAGTGCCTGATGCATAGTAAGCCCTTAATAAATACCACAGTTACTATTATTACATGGACTAGGTCTAGGCACCTTTGTATAGTGCCGTAGAAGAGCTTAACAAATACCATTGAAAAAACCCCCAGCACCAACATCCTGTGGTGGTCTGCTCCCAATCCATCAATTGACGGTATTTACTGAGCACTTATCATGTGTGGAGCACTCTACTGAGTCCTTGGGGAAGTAGTGCTTTGCACATAGTAAGTGCTTAACAAATGCCATCGTTATTATTACAATACACTAGAATGGGTAGATGTGAACCCTACCCACGAGGAGCTGACAGCCCACAGGGGAGGCAAGCATTAAAATAAATTAGGGGTAGGGGAAATAGTAGAGTTTAAGGATATGAACATTAGTGCTTTAGGGCTGGATGAGCGTCAAAATGCTCAAGGGGTTGACAGCCAAGATGATGTAGAGGGGAGGTAGGGGAGGTTGGAGAGGGGAAATGAGGTCTTAGTTGGGGAGGCCTCTTGGAGACGTGATTTTAGGAGATTCCTCAAGGAGCCCAAGCACGTCATACTAATAAAAGAATTTTTTTTTACGGTATTTGTTAAGCGCTTCCTATGTGCCAAGCACTGTTCTAAGCACCGAGGTAGATACAAGGTAATCAGGTTGTGGGGCTCACAGTCTTAATCCCCATTTTCCAGATGAGGGACCTGAGGCCCAGAGAAGTGAAGTGACTTGCCCAAAGTCACACAGCTGACAGGGGGCGGAGCCGGGATTAGAACCCACAACCTCTGACTCCCAAGCCCGGGCTCATCCCATTGAGCCACGCTGCTTCCCTGTGTGAGCGTTGATGACCACAGTGGGAATTCTCGGGTGCGGCTGTCTCCAGAGGCAGGGGGATGGGCCGAATGACCCCCCGGGTGCCCCGGAAGCCCCCCTGCTACTATCCACAGTGGCCAGTCCTTAGTTGGGGCCTGGCTTCCGTGCCTCCCTCCCCGATATGCCAACAGCCGGTGGGGGCCGGCTGCCCCGTCTTCGAGGAGCGGCCCAAGCTGTCGGAGTGGCGGGAACTGGTAGAGGAGGCCGTGGGCAAGGAGCTGTTCCGGGAGGCCCACGACAAGATCCTGAAGGTCCAAGAGCTGAGCGGCCAGCAGGCCGACCCGCTGCTGAAGGAGAAAATGACGGCCATCCTGAAGAAGATGATGTAGACCGAGGCCGACGTAGACCGCTAAAAGGGCTGGCGGAGGTCCTCCCTCCGGGCACTCCTGCTGCGTGCCGGTCTTTGCAGACGGGGCGGGAAAAGGTGGCGTCCATCCTACATCCTAATAAAGATCCCTTCAAGGCCACTCTCTGAGACCAGGGAACCTGGGAAGCAGCGTGGCATAGTGGATAGAGCACAGGCTCGGGAGTCAGGAGAGTGTGGGTTCTGATCCCGGCGCCGCCACTTGTCTGCCGCGTGACCCTGGGCAAGCCGCTTCACTTCTCTGGGCCTCAGTTTCCTCAGCTGTCAAACGGGGATTGAGACTGTGAGCCCCACGTGAGACAGGGACTGTGGCTAACCTGATTACCTGAGCTCTTTGGAAGAAGGCAGTGGTAAAACACTTCCGTATTTTTGGCAAGGAAACTCCATGGATTAGGACTGTGAGCCCCAAGTGGGGCAACCTGATCACCTTGTAACCCCCCCCAGCGCTTAGAACAGTGCTTCGCACATAGTCAGCGCTTAACAAATGCCATCATCATCATCATGGATCCAATACCAGAACGATTGCAGATGGAAAGTGGGGCGTTCTGGGAGAGATGTGTCCATGGAGTCGCTATGGGCCGGAACGACTCGAGAGCGTAAGACAAGACGAGACTCCAGCGCTTAGAGCAGTGCTCCGCACATAGTAAACACTTAACAAACACCATAATTATTTTATTAGAGTACGGGTACCCCACTTGCCTTGCTGAGTACCTTGTACAATCAATCAATCAATGGTATTTATTGAGCGCTTCCTATGGGCAGAACACTACACTCGTGGCTCAGTGGAAAGAGCTCGGGCTTTGGAGTCAGGTCAGGGGTTCAAATCCCGGCTCCACCAGTTGTCAGCTGGGTGACTTTGGGCAAGTCACTTAACTTCTCTGTGCCTCAGTTACCTCATCTGTAAAATGGGGATTAAGACCGTGAGCCCCCCGTGGGACAGCCTAATCACCTTGTAACTTCCCCAGTGCTTAGAACAGTGCTTTGCACATAGTAAGTGCTTAATAAATGCCATTATTATTATTATTATTATTATTATTACTATTATTATACTAATGGCTTGGGAGAGTACAATACCATAGAATTAGCAGACACGTTCCTGCCCATAATGAGCTTATAGTCTAGGGAGGAGTCAGCTAACTTCTCTGGGCCTCGGTTTCCTCATCTGTAAAATGGGGGTCCAATACCGCTTCTCCCTCCCTTTCTAACTGGGAGCCCCTGTGGAACAGGGGCTGTATCCAACCTTTGATTCATTCATTGAGCACTGTGTGCAGAGCATTCATTCATTCATTCATTCATTCAATTGTATTTGCTGAGCGCTTACTGTGTGCAGAGCACTATACTAAGCGCCTGGGAAGTACAAGTTCATTCAGTCAATCGTATTTATTGGGCGGTTACTGTGTGCAGAGCACTGTACTAAGCGCCTGGGAAGTACAAGTTCAATCATTCAATCGTATTGAGCGCTTACTGTGTGCAGAGCACTGTACTAAGCACCTGGGAAGTACAAGTTCAATCATTCAGTCCAAGTCGGCAACATATAGAGACGGTCCCTACCCAACAGCGGGCTTACAGTCTAGAAGGGGGAGACAGAGAACAAAACAAAACATATTAACAAAATAAAATAAATAGAATAAATATGTACAAATAAAATAAATAAATATGTACAAACATATATATGTATGTGTGTATATATATATATATAATATATATATATATATATATATGTATATATATATATATATATATATATATATATACACACAGGTGCTGTGGGGAGGGGAAGGAGGTAAGGCGGGAGGGATGGGGAGAGGAAGGAGGGGGCTCAGTCCGGGCCAGGCACTGTACTAAGCGCTGGGATGGCTACAAGCACTGTACTAAGCGCTTGGGAAGTCCAAGTCGGCAACATATAGAGACGGTCCCTACCCAACAGTGGGCTCACAGTCTAGAAGGGGGAGACCAGAGAACAAAACAAAACATATTAACAAAATAAAATAAATAGAATAAATATGTACAGATAAAATAAATAAATAAATATGTACAATATATAGATAGATAGATAGATAGATATAGATATATAGATAGATATATACAGGTGCTGTGGGGAGGGGAAGGAGGTAAGGCGGGAGGGGAAGGAGGGGGAGAGAAAGGAGGGGGCTCAGTCCGGGCCTGGCACTGTGCTAAGCGCTGGGATGGCTACAAGCACTGTACTAAGCGCTTGGGAAGTACACAGTCGGCAACATATAGAGACGGTCCCTACCCAGCAACGGGGCTCGCAGTCTCCATCCCCATTTTCCAGATGCGGGAACTGAGGCCCAGAGACGTGAAGTGACTTGGCCAAGGTCACACAGCCGACAGGTGGCAGAGCCGGGATTAGAACCCATGACTACAGATGAGGGAAACGAGGCCCAGAGAAGTGAAGTGACCCGCCCGAGGTCACACGGCTGACAAACGTGGCGGGGGAGGGCGGGATTAGAACTCACAACCTCTGACTCCCTGGCCCTGGCTCGACCCACTGCACAGGCTTCTCAGCACACGCCGCAGAGGTGTCGTGCTCACCCATGTCCGCCAGACGGCGCCAAAAAGACGGCAATATCACGGAGGGGGTCAGCGAAACCGCAGGGGTGTCGTGCTCAGTAATGTCCGCCAGACGGCGCCAAAAAGGGAGAAATATCACGGAGGGACCAGCGAAAGCCGTAGGGGTGTCGTGCTCACTAATGTCCGCCAGACGGCGCGCAAAGCACAGCAATATCTCGGAGGGGGTCAGCGAAGCCGCAGGGGTGCCGTGCTCACCGATGTCCGCCAGACGGCGCCAAAAAGGGAGAAATAGCACGGAGGGGATCAGCGAAAGCCGCAGGGGTGTCGTGCTCACTAATAATAATAATAATAATGATGATGGGCATTTGTTAAGCGCTTACTATGTGCAAAGCACTGTTCTAAGCGCTGGGGGGATGCAAGGTGATCAGGTTGTCCCGCGAGGGGCTCACAGTCGTCATCCCCATTTTACAGATGAGGTCACTGAGGCACAGAGAAGTTAAGTGACTTGCCCAAGGTCACACAGCAGACGTGGTGCAGCTGGGATTCGAACCCATGACCTCTGACTCCAAAGCCCGGGTTCTCTCTACCGAGCCACGCTGCTTCTCTAATGTCTAATGTCAGCGAAGCCGCGTGGGTGCTGTGCTCACCAATGTCCGCCAGACGGCGCCAAAAAGGGAGAAATATCACGGAGGGGTCAGCGAAAGCCGCAGGGGTGTCGTGCTCACTAATTTCCGCCAGAGGGCGCCCAAAGCGCAGCAAAATCTCGGAGGGGGGTCAGCGAAGCCGCATGGGTGCTGTGCTCACCAATGTCCGCCAGACGGCGCCAAAAAGGGAGAAATAGCACGGAGGGGTCAGCGAAAGCCGCAGGGGTGTCGTGCTCACTAATAATAATGATGGTATTTGTTAAGCGCTTACTATGTGCAAAGCACTGTTCTAAGCGCTGGGGGGATACAAGGTGATCAGGTTGTCCCGCTTGGGGCTCACAGTCGTCGTCCCCATTTTACAGATGAGGTAACTGAGGCACAGATAATTTAAGTGACTTGCCCAAGGTCGCACAGCAGACGTGGTGGAGCTGGGATTCGAACCCATAACCTCTGACTCCAAAGCCCGGGTTCTTTCTACTGAGCCACGCTGCTTCTCTAATGTCTAATGTCAGCGGAGCCGCAAGGGTGCCGTGCTCACCAATGTCCGCCAGACGGCGCCAAAAAAGGGAGAAATATCACGGAGGGGCCGGCGAAAGCCGCGGGGGTGTCGTGCTCACTAATGTCCGCCAGAGGGCGCCCAAAGCGCAGCAATATCTCGGCGGGGGGTCAGCGAAGCCGCAGGGGTGTCGTGCTCACTAATGTCCGCCAGACGGCGCCCAAAGCACAGCAATATCTCGGAGGGGGTCAGAGAAGTCGCAGGGGTGCTGTGCTCACCAATGTCCGCCAGACGGCGCCAAAAAGGGAGAAATATCACGGAGGGTCAGCGAAAGCCGCAGGGGTGTCGTGCTCACTAATAATAATAATAATAATAATAATAATAACAATAATAATGGCATTCGTTAAGCGCTTACTATGTGCAAAACACTGTTCTAAGCGCTGGGGGGATACAAGGTGATCAGGTTGTCCCGCGTGGGACTCACAGTCGTCATCCCCATTTTACAGATGAGGTCACTGAGGCACAGAGAAGTTAAGTGACTTGCCCAAGGTCACACAACAGACTTGGTGGATCTGGGATTCGAACCCATGACCTCTGACTCCAAAGACCGGGTTCTTTCTACCGAGCCACGCTGCTTCTTTTCTAATGTCTAATGTCAGCGAAGCCGCATGGGTGCCGTGCTCACCAATGTCCGCCAGACGGCGCCAAAAAGGGAGAAATATCACGGAGGGGCCAGCGAAAGCCGCAGGGGTGTCGTGCTCACTAATGTCCGCCAGAGGGCGCCCAAAGCACAGCAATATCTCGGAGGGGGGTCAGCGAAGCCGCATGGGTGCTGTGCTCACCAATGTCCGCCAGACGGCGCCAAAAAGGGAGAAATATCACTGAGGAGGCCAGCGAAAGCCGCAGGGGCTGTCGTGCTCACTAATGTCCGCCAGACGGCGCCCAAAGCACAGCAATATCTCGGAGGGGGGTCAGCGAAGCCGCATGGGTGCTGTGCTCACCAATGTCCGCCAGACGGCGCCAAAAAGGGAGAAATATCACGGAGGGGCCAGCGAAGCCGCAGGGGTGTCGTGTTCAGCCAAATCCCACGGCTTCTACTCTATCCTAATCCTCCTCGACCTCTCAGCTGCCTTCGACACTTTCCTCTCCATCCAAACCGCTGCCCTGCTCGTTCAAGCTCGCATCCTATCCCGTCTGGACTAGTGCATCAGCCTTCTCCCTGAACTCCCATCCTCGTGTCTCTCCCCACTTCCATCCATACTTCATGCTGCTGCCCTGGTTGACTTTGTCCAGAAACGCTCTGGGCATGTTACTCCCCTCCTCAGAAATCTCCAGTGGCTACCAATCAATCTGCGCATCAGGCAGAAACTCCTCACCCTGGTGTTCAAGGCTGTCCATCACCTCGCCTCTTCCTACCTCACCTCCCTTCTCTCCTTCTCCAGCCCAGCCCGCACCCTCCACTCCTCTGCCACTAACCTCCTCACCGTGCCTCGTTCTCGCCTGTCCCGCCATCAACCCCCGGACCATGTCCTCCCCCGGGCCTGGGATGCCCTCCCTCTGCCCATCCGCCAAGCTAGCTCTCTTCCTCCCTTCAAGGCCCTACTGAGAGCTCACCTCCTCCAGGAGGCCTTCCCACACTGAGCCCCTTCCTTCCTCTCCCCCTCGTCCCCCTCTCCATCCCCCTCATCTTACCTCCTTCCCTTCCCCACAGCACCTGTATATATGTATGTATGCTTGTACATATTTATTTCTCTATTTATTTATTTTACTTGTACATATCTATTCTATTTATTTTATTTTGTTAGTATGTTTGGTTTTGCTCTCTGTCTCCCCCTTTTAGACTGTGAGCCCACTGTTGGGTAGGGACTGTCTCTATATGTTGCCAACTTGTACTTCCCAAGCTCTTAGTACAGTGCTCTGCACACAGTAAGCGCTCAATAAATACGATTGATTGATTGATTGACAACGCGCCCCTCGGCGCCCCGGAGACAGGTGACGCGGCCACACCGCCGCCTCTGATTGGTCTACAGCCCTCCGGGCCCCAGACGTTGGCCAATGGGCGGGCTGCGGTCTAGAAAAGGGGCGGGGCCTCCTGCTCCCGTGCCGGGCTCGCCCTGCGTCCCGTCATTGCCCGCACCCTGGGCTGTCGTGCCCCTCTCTCTTCCCTTGCTCCGTTCGCCTCCTTGTTTATTTTTCCCCTTTCCCTTCCCTTCCCTTCCCTTTCCGCCTGTCCTAGCAATTCCCACTTCCCGCACCCACTTCCCTTTGAACTTGTGACTTCCCACACCTGTCTCCCTTGGCACTTCGGATTTCCCGCCCCCGGTCTCTCCTTGCAACCCTTCCCTTCCCGCCTCTTAGCAATTCCCACTTCCCGCACCCATTTCCCTTTGAACTTGTGACTTCCCACACTTGTCACCCTTGGCACTTAGAATTTCCCGCCTCCAGTTTCTCCTTGCAACCCTTCCCTTCCCGCCTCTCCCGGCTCATCTCACTTTCCACACCCATTTCCCTTTGCACTTGTGACTTCCCTCACCTGTCTCCCCCTGACAACCCTTCCCTTCCCGCGCCCATCTCTCTTGGCACTTCGATTTTCCCGCCCCCATCTTCCCTTGCACTTGTGACTTCCCGGACCCGTCTCTCCTTGCAACCCTTCCCTTCCCGCCTCCGTCCCTCCTTGCACTTGTGACTTCCCGCCCCCGTCTCTCCTTGCAACCCTTCCCGCCTCCGTCTCTCCTTGCACTTGTCACTTCCCGCCCCCGTCTCTCCTTGCAACCCTTCCCTTCCCGCCTCCGTCTCTCCTTGCACTGGTGACTTCCCGCCCCCGTCTCTCCTTGCAACCCTTCCCTTCCTGCCCCCGTTTCCCTTGGCACTTCGAATTTCCTGCCCCCCTCTCTCCTTACAGCCCTTCCCTTCCCGCACCTGTCTCCCTTAGCACTCAGAATTTCCCGCCCCCCTCTCTCCTTGCAGCCCTTCCCTTCCTGCCCCCGTTTCTCTTGGCACTTAAAATTTCCCTCCCCCGACTCTCCTTGCAACCTTTCCCTTCCCTCACCCGTCTCCCTTGGTACTCAGAATTTCCCGCCCCCCTCTCTCCTTGCAACCCTTCCCTTCCTGCCCCCGTTTCTCTTGGCACTTCGAATTTCCCTCCCCCGACTCCCCTTGCAACCTTTACCTTCCCACACCCGTCTCCCTTGGCACTTAGAATTTCCCACCCCCGTCTCTCCTTGCAACCCTTCCCTTCCCGCACCCGTCTCTCTTGGCACTTAGAATTTCCCATCCCCATCTCTCCTTGCAACCCTTCCCTTTCCGCACCTGTCTCCCTTGGCACTTAGAATTTCCCTCCCCCGACTCTCCCTGCAACCCTTCCCTTCCCGCACCCATCTCCCTTGGCACTTTGAATTTCCCTCCCCCGACTCTCCCTGCAACACTTCCCTTCCCGCACCCGTCTCCCTTGGCACTTCGAATTTCCCGCCCCGTCTTCCCTTGCACCCGTGACTTCCCGCTCCCGTCTGTCCTTGCCCCTCTTACCTCCCGTCCACGACTCCCTTTGCATCCGTGACATCCCGCACTCATCTGGCCTCGCACCTGTGACATCCCGCACGGGCCTGTTTGCCCCTTGGCCTTCCCGCCCGTCCCCTGGCCTGACCGCCCCGCACCCCAGCCCAGTTGACCATGGTGCTTCAGCTCTACCTGAACCTGCTGTCCCAGCCCTGCCGCGCCGTCTACATCTTCGCCAAGAAGAACCACATCCCCTTCGAGTTCCAAAGAGTGGATCTCATGACAGGTAAGCAGCCCCTTCCCCTCTTCCCTTCCTCCCCGGCCGGGCATTCATTTAATCGTATTTATTGAGTGCTCACTGTGTGCAGAACATTGCACTAAGCGCTTGACACTGTACTAAGCGCTGGGCAAAGCAGAGGGGCAGCCCAGGGGGGAGTGGGTATCCCACAGACCATTACGCTCCCCCTCCTTTCAAAGCCTTATTGAAGACCCACCTCCTCTAAGAGGCCTTCCCTTGCCCTTTCCCTTTCCTCTTCTCCCACTCCCCTCTGCATCACCCTGACTTGCACCCTTTCTTCGTCCCCCCTCCCAGCCTCCCACCACTTATGTCCGTATCTTTATGTCCATAACTTATTTATGCTTATGGCTGTCTCCCCGGCTAGTCTGCAAGCTCGCAGTGGGCAGGGACTATGTCCATTTATTGTTGTTTTGGACTCTCCCAAGCGCTTAGTACAGTGCTCTGCACACAGCACTCAATCCCAATCGTTTAGTACAGTGCTCTGCACACAGTGTTCAATAAATACCATCGGATGAGTGAATGAATGACTAGACTGCCCTAGAATCCAGGAGGCTGAAGAGGGTAGGGTAACTGTTACAGAAGGCTGGTGATGGGGCGGGTGGCGGGGGGGTGTGAAAATCAATCCGTAGTAGCTCCTTGGGCAGAGAAGTCTGCACCAAAGCATTTGGAATCAATCAATCAATCAATCAATCGTATTTATTGAGCGCTTACTGTGTGCAGAGCACTGTACTAAGCGCTTGGGAAGTAAAAGTTGGCAACATATAGAGACAATCCCTATCCAACAGTGGGCTCACAGTCTAAAAGGGGGAGACAGAGAACAAAACCAAACATACTAACAAAATAAAATAAATAGAATAGATATGTACAAGTAAAATAAGTAAATAAATAAATAAATAGAGTAATAAGTATGTGCAAACATATATACATATATACAGGTGCTGTGGGGAAGGGAAGGAGGTAAGATGAGGGGGATGGAGAAGCCTGCACGGAATTAGTAGGGCTGTTTCCTGTCCACAAGAAAGCAGATACAAAATCATTTTGGGGTAGATGGAGATAAAAGAAACACTATAGATAGGAGAGGAGAAAAATGGTTATGGAGAAGCGTAGGTGATTGAATAAGAGAGCCGGTGATATCAGTCAATATTATTGTTTTTATGTGCTGTACCGTAGTTATGATTATTATGGGCTCACTGAAGCAGTTAGAAGTTAATCAGGTTGGACATAGTCCATATCCCACAAGGGGCTCACAGTCTTAATCCCCATTTTAATAATAATAATGATGATGGTATTTGTTAACCGCTTACTATGTGCCAGGCACAGTACTAAGTGCTGGGATGGCTACAAATAAATGGGGTTGGACCCAGTCCCCTGTCCCACATGAGGCTCGCAGCCTTAATCCCCATTTTACAGATGAGGGAACTGAGGCACAGAGAAGTGGACGTAACTTGCCCAAGGTCACACAGCAGGCAAGAGGTGGAACTGGGATTAGAACCCATGGCCTCAAGCTCCTAGGCCTGTGCTGTATCCATTAGGTCTCCCCCTTCTAGACTGTGAGCCCGTTGTTGGGTAGGGACCGTCTCTATATGTTGCCAACTTGTACTTCCCAAGCGCTTAGTACAGTGCTCTGCACACAGTAAGAGCTCAATAAATATGAATGAATGAATTAGGTCACGCTCCTTCCTAGTGGGTCCACCCTGATTGCCTTGTATCTACCCCAGAGCTTAGTACAGTGCCTAGGACTTAGTAAGCGCTTAACAAATATCACAATTATTATTATTAGTATCATTATTATTAATAACCGAACACACAGGTACAGACACACATACATACAATACTCACTTGCACATGCAAGCAAACACACACACACACACACACCGCCACCCCTCCGCCCCCACCCCCGAGCCAGGAAGTCACTAACTCACTCCACTCAGCTTGAGGGTGCAGTAGGAGTATGAGAGGCCTTCACTTCTCTGTGCCTCAGTTCCCTCATCTGTAAAATGGGGGCCAACACTGTGCGCCCCCTGTGAGACAGGGACTGGGTCCCACCCCTGATTTGCTTGTATCCACCCCAGTACTCATTACTGCCTGGCCCTTAGTGAGTGCCTAACAAATAGCACAATTACTGTTGTTATGATCAATCAATCGTATTTATTGAGCGCTTACTGTGTGCAGAGCACTGTACTGAGCGCTCAGGAAGTACAATGGAAGCGCCCAGACCTGAATCTGGGTAAGTGGACCAGTTCCCATCTCCCATCGCGTCGTCCCGTGTCTCTGTGACGCCCAGGGCAGCAGCACTCGGAAGACTTCTCCAAAGTCAATTCCCTGAGACGGGTGCCGGCCCTGAAGGACGGAGACTTCACGCTGGCGGAGAGGTGACCGAGGGCCGGCCCGGCTCGGGCTGAGGGGAGGGGGTGGCCGGGAATCCGAGCGGCTCGGAGCCGGGCACCCTGGGAGGATCCCGGAGGGACAATGCCCTTCCGGGGAACCCCGGATATGGGATGCGGGGGGAACCAGGCCGTCCGCAGTCCAGAGGGCCTTTGGGTGGCCCAGCCGGGGTCCCGGGGGAGTAGGAGGGAGAGCCAGGATGGCGATAACTCCTCTGCCTCCCGCTTCCGTCCCCCATTGCTCCCCCCATCGCGGAGCCGGGGTCCCGGGAGGGGGTCCTCACTCTCCCCTCCCACAGCGTGGCCATCCTGCTCTACCTGAGCCGCAAGTACGGCACGGCGGACCACTGGTACCCGGCGGACCTGCAGGCCCGCGCCCGCGTGGACGAGTACCTGTCCTGGCAGCACACCACCGTCCGGGTCAACGGAAGCAAGCTGCTCTGGTTCAAGGTCAGGGGATGACCAGACGGGCCGGGCTCCCGCCCACCCCCGGGGTCCTGCCCCGGCCCGGATCTGGGCCACGCTCGCTCCGGGAAGTCCCGTCAGACCCAGCCCCTGGGCACAAAGAGAAGCGGCGCCGCCTCGGGGAAGGAGTCCGGGCCCCTGGGTTCTCATCCCGGCTGGGTCACGTGTCTGTTGTGTGACCCGGGCCGAGTCGCTTCACTTGTGAGCCCACTGTCGGGTAGGGACCGTCTCTATATGTTGCCAACTTGTACTTCCCAAGCGCTTAGTACAGTGCTCTGCACACAGTAAGCGCTCAATAAATACGATTGATTGATTGATTGATTCCCTGGGCCTCAGTAACCTCATCTGTAAAATGGGGATGAAGACAGCGGGACCGTCCCACGTGGGACGGGGACTGGGATTACCCTGTATCTACCCCAGTGCTGGGCACGTAGTAAGCACTTGACAAATGCCATCGTTCTTCATCTTCTCCTTCTTATTCTTAAAGAGCAGGATATTGTTCCATATAATAATAAGAAAATCAATCAATCAATCAATCGTATTTATTGAGCGCTTACTGTGTGCAGAGCACTGTACTAAGGCGCTTGGGAAGTACAAGTTGGCAACATATAGAGACGGTCCCTACCCAACAGTGGGCTCACAGTCTAGAAGAAAAGTGATATTTGTTTAAGCATCTGATACATTTCTGGCCCTCTGCCAAGTGCTGGGATAGAGGTAAGATCGTCCAGTCAGAAACAGTTCCTATCCCACATGGGGCTCACAGTCTTAATGCCCATTCTGCAGATGAGGTAACCGAGTCCCAGAGAAATGCCCAAGGTCACACTGCAGACAAGTGGCAGAGCCGGGATTCGAACCCACATCCTCTGACTCCCAAGCTCCAGCTCTTGCTGCTAGGCCACGTTGGCTCTCACCACCCATTGCCCCTACCCCATCCCGTTCCCACAGCTGCTGATTCCTCACTTATCGGAAGAGCCGGTGCCCCAGGAGAAGGTGGAAGGCATCTTGGATGACCTGGGAGCCAACCTGCAGCAGCTGGAGGAGAAATTCCTCCAGGATCGGCCCTTCATCGCCGGGGACCACATCTCCCTGGCCGACCTGGTGGCCATCGTCGAACTCATGCAGGTCAGCGGGCGGGCGGAAGCTAGACGTAAGCGCTCGGTACAGTGCTCTGCACACAGTGAGCACTCCATAAGTACGACAGAATAAGTGGATGGGAAACGCTTTTCCTCCGGACCTCGAATGGGTCCACGAGGGGCCATTTAAGGCCCGCCCTCCGGAATTCTGCCTCGGGACCGTTTTGGCCGAGCGGAAAGAGCCCAAGGCTGGGAGTCCGGAGGCCTGGGTTCCAGCCCCGGCTCGGCCGCTTGCCTGCCGGGTGACTTTGGGGAGGTCACTTCGCTTCTCTGGGCCTCAGTTTCCTCCTCTCTGAAATGGGGCTGGTCTTCTGTGAACCCGTTGTTGGGTAGGGACCGCCTCTATATGTTGCCAACTTGTACTTCCCAAGCGCTTAGTACAGTGCTTTGCTCATAGTAAGCGCTTAATAAATGCCATCATTATTATTAAGTATTTAATCCGTTCTTGGCAGTGCACTTAACTCTGGGGTAGATTCATATCTAACGGATCAGATGGGCACCCTGGCCTTTTTGGGATTTAATGTGTCTGTTTGTCATTGGATTGTACTCTCCTACAATCCAAACGGGACTGCGAGCCCCGGGTGGGGCAGAGACTCTCCCCGATCCCATTCTCTTTCATCCACTCAGTCGTATTTATTGAGCACTTACTGTGTGCAAATAAATAGACTGTAGACTGTGAGCCCGTTGTTGGGTAGGGACTGTCTCTGTATGTTGCCAACTTGTACTTCCCAAGCGCTTAGTACAGTGCTTCTGCCCACAGTAAGCACTCAGTAAATACGAATGAATGAATGAATGAAAAAAAAGCACTGTAATAAGCGCTTGGGAGACTGCAAATATTAAGAATAAGCAGACACATTCCCTGACCACAATGAGGTTACAGTCTAGAGGACGAGCTTGCACTACTCCAGTGTTTGGCACATGGTAAACGCTGACTAGATCTCATTATCGGTATTACAATTATTATTATGATTGTTGTTGTTGAGATAGGCAGAGGGAAAGAAAACTAGGCTGTCTGCTCTCTATATGTTGCCAACTTGTACTTCCCAAGTGCTTAGTACAGTGCTGTGTACACAGTAAGCGCTCAATAAATACGATTGATTGATTGATTGATTGATTGGAATGTGAGCAGGAGAGTTAATATTGTTGACTGTGCCAGATCACTAGCCCTGGTTTCAGTAATGGGGCCAGAGGGCTGAGGGAAGAGTCTCCCCCATCCCCCTTCCAAGTGACTCTCCAGGGTTAACTTAGTTCACTAGTTATTATTATTAAGGTCTTTATTAGCAGCAGTAGGACTCAGTGGAAAGAGCCCGGGCTTTGGAGTCAGAGGTCATGGGTTCAAATCCTGATTCTGTCAGTTGTCAGCTGTGTGACTTTGGGCAAGTCACTTAACTTCTCTGAGCCTCAGTGACCTCATCTGTAAAATGGGGATTAAGACCGTGAGCCCCCCGTGGGACAACCTGATCACCTTGTAACCTCCCCAGTGCTTAGAACAGTGCTTTGTTCATAGTAAGCACTTAATAAATGTCATCACTATTATTAAGTATTTAGTCCGTTCTAGGCATTGCAGTTAACTCTGGGGTAGATTTATATCTAACGGATCAGATGGGGACCCTGGCCTTTTTGGGATTTAATGTGTCTGTTTGTCATTGGATTGTACTCTCCTAAATGCGACTGAATGAACGAATGAAAAATAATAATTGTGGTGTTTGTTAAGTGCTTACTATGTGCCAGGCACTGTTCTAAGCGCTGGGGTAGATACACGGTAATTAGGTTGTCCCACATGGGGCTCACAGTCTTAACGCCTGTTTTACAGATGAGGGAACTGAGGCATAAAGAAGTTAAGCACGGGCTTGGGAGTCAGAGGTCATGGGTTCTAATCCTGGCTCCGCCACACGTCTGCTTTGTGACCTTGGGCAAGTCATTTAACTTCTCTGAGCCTCATTTCTCTCATCTGTAAAATGGGGATGAAGACTGTGAGCCCCACGTGGGACAACCTGATCACCTTGTATCCCCCCCAGAGCTTAGAACAGTGTTTTGCACATAGTAAGCGCTTATCAAATGCCATCATCATTGTTATTATTATTAAGCAATGTGCCTAAAGTCCCACAGCAGATAAGTGGCAGAGTTGGGATTAGAACCCAGGTCCTTCAGACTAGAATGGGGTAGATGGATAACAATAATAATGATAATTATAATAATTGTGGTAATTGTTAAGTGCATACTATGGGCCAGGTACTGTATTAAGCACCGGGGCAGGTACAAGATAATGAGGTTGGACACAGTCCCCTGTCCCTCCTGGGGCTCACAGTCTTCATTCCCATTTTACAGATGAGGGAACTGAGGCCCAGAGAAGCGAAGTGCCTCGTCCCAGGTCTGATAGTGGACAAGTGACGGAGGTGGAATTTGAATTGGGACGAGGCTAGAGCGGCGACAGAGATCGTTCCCCGGGAGGGGGGGGAGGTCCCCGAGCCCCCCGCGCGTCTCCCACCCCGGCCCCACGTCTCTCTGCAGCCCGTGGGCGCCGGCTGTGACATCTTCAAGAACTGGCCCAAGCTGGACGAGTGGCGGATGCGGGTGGAGGAGGCCTTGGGGAAGAAGCTGTTCCGGGAGGCCCACGAAGACATCCTGAAAGTCCTGGACTTCAGCAGGACGCCCTTGGACGCGCAGCAGAAGGCCAGGTACAAGATGCTCGTTCAGAAAATACTCACGTGAGGAACGGCGCGGCTGAGGAGCCCGACGGGGCGGGGGCGCGACCCCGGGGGTGTGACCCCGGGGCCGCGAGGCGAACGAGGAAATAATAAAGATGTCACCGGTCATTCGGGGCCCGGACCGACTGTGATTATTAGTCTGCGGCTCTGGGGTTGGGTTACCGTACTCAGTTGGTTAGGGTATTTATTAAGTTCCTACTGTGTGTGGCTGTTTTTCCCATCTGTAATTTATTTTCATTCGTTCGGTCGTATTTATGGAGCACTTACTGGTGCAGAGCACTGTACTAAGTGCTTGGGAAAGTACGATACAACAATAAATAGGCACATTCCCTGCCCACAAGCTTACAGTCTAGGGGGGAGACAGACATTAATAGAAATAAATAAATGACAGTTATGGTTATAAGTGCTGTGGGGCTGGGACGGGGGATGAACAAAGGGAGCGAGTCAGGATGACGCAGAAGGGAGTGGGAGATGAGAAAACGGGGGGCTTAGGGAAGGCCTCTTGGAGGAGATGGGCCTTCAATAAGGCTTTGAAGGGGGTGGAGAGTCATTAATAATAATATAATGACGGCGTTTGTTAAGCGCCTACTATGTGCAAATCACTGTTCTAAGCGCTGGGGGGGATACAAGGTGATCAGGTTGTCCCAAGTGGGGCTCACAGTTCTAATCCCCATTTTACAGATGAGGTGACAGGCTCCGAGAAGTTAAGTGACTTGCCCAAGGTCACACAGCAGACACGGGGCAGAGTTGGGATTGTCTGCCGGATTTGAGGAGGGAGGGCATTCCAGGCCGGAGGTGGGATAGGCGAGATGGGAGGCCCCGTGAGAAGGTTGGCACTAGAGGGGCGAAGTGTGCGGGCTCGATTGTAGAAGGAGAGAAGCGAGGTGAGGTAGGAGGGGGCGAGGTGGTGCCCTTTTAATGCCCTTCTCCCCTGCCAGACTGGAAGCAATTTGAGGAAAGGGATCAGGTTTGCTGTCTGGACTGTACTCTACTGAACGGTCAGTACTGGGCTCTGGGAGCACTCCCAAGCATTCAGTACAGGGCTCTACACATAGCAAGTGCTCAATAAATACCACTGATTGAGTACTACACAGAGATAGTTTAGTATTGAACTTACTCCGTACTTAGCATTGTGCTAAGTCCTAAGGTAGGTAGATTTGAATCACGTGATACCTGGGTACTGACCCTGCCACTTGTCTGCTGGGCAAGTCGCTTCTCTGCGCCTCCGTCACCTCAGCAGTAAAAATGGGGATTAAAAGTGTGCGCCTAATGTGGGACAGGGACCGTGTCCAACCTGATTAACATGTGTCTACTGCAGCGCTTAGAACAGTGCCTGACGCACTGTATGTGCTTGACAAACACCACAGTTATTATTACGTGCAGGCCACAGGTACTTCATCTCCATTTTCCAGACGAGGAAACGGAGGCCCAGAGAAGTGAAACGACTCGCCCAAGGTCACCCAACAGGCGAGTGCCGGAGCCGGGATTAGAACCCAGGTCTCCTGACGCCCCGGCCCTGCCGACGTACCCGTGGGTGGAACCGCCCCACTAAAAACTCCACCCCGGCCGTCGCGAGACCAAAACTGAAAAAGCAGATTCTCCCAGAGCTCGGCTTGGGCGAGCTGAGTTTATTTGACCGGAAGAGGGAGGAAAGGGAAGAGAGATTTCTGGAAGGTTCCCGCCGCTGCTCCACAGGTGCTGAGGTGGCGGGGGGCCCCAGAGTTCAAGCGGGGTACACGTACTGAGCCGGGGCCCAGAGGCAGAGCCAAAATGAGCCGAGGGCTGGCCATTCTCTGGCTGTGGCCGTGTTTTCTCGGGAACCACCCGCCCAGGCCTCTCCGCGTCATAAGAAGGTCATGACTGTTCCTTTCTTGCCGATCTGCCAGGGTTCCAGCGGGTAAAAGCGGATGTTGATCCTTCGGGCAACAAAACCAGCACAAGCGATTATTTCTTTATTTTCCCCCCGAGCTACCCCCCGCCTCCCCCACGACTGAGGCGAGAGTCAGCGGAGGAGCACCGGCAGCAGTGTGGCCCAGTGGGGAGAGTGCTGTGTGACCTTGGGCAAGTTACTTCACATCTCTGTGCATCAGTTTCCTCACCTGTAAAATGAAGATTCTCCCTGCTACTTAGACTATGTGGGGCAGGATCTGTGGGACCTGAAGATCTCAGACCTACAAAATCAATCAATCGTATTTATTGAGCGCTTACTGTGTGCAGAGCACTGTACTAAGCGCTTGGGAAGTACAAGTTGGCAGCATATAGAGGCAGTCCCTACCCAACAGTGGGCTCACAGTCTAGAAGGGGGAGAAAAGCACTTCACATAGTGCTTGACGCACAGTAAGTGCATACAAAATACTCCAAGTGTCATTGCTGGGATCTAACCCATCTAAGACAGAGGAGAAAACAGGCCCTGAGGAGTGAAATGACTTGCTCAAGGTCACGCAGCCGGGGCTGGGATTAGAACCCAGGTCCTCTGACTCCAAGGCCCGGCCTCTTTCAACTAGATCTTGCGGCTTCTGAGGAATCTATCTATTTATTGCTACATGGTAATACTAATAATAATGATGGTATTCGTTAAGCGCTTACTATGTGCAAAGCACCGTTCTAAGCGCTGGGGGGATACAAGGTGATCAGGTTGTCCCACGCGGGGCTCACAGTCTTAATCCCCATTTTACAGATGAGGGAACTGAGGCTTAACAGATACCATCATTACTATTAGTATTAGTAGAGAGCCCAGTAGTGAGCGTCCCCTCCGAGGGCGGGTCTGGGACCCCCTCCCTCCCGCCAGCCCCCCTGGATCCCCTCGCCCAGGCCGGGCACCCACCGGTCGGGGCTCAGCCCCAGCTCCTTGGTGAGGAAGTCGAAGAACTTGGCGCTGTGTCCGCGGTTCTGCTCGGCGGTGCCCACCACGCCGATGGAGGAGACCAGCAGCTGGGCGCAGGGCTCGGCGGAGCCGCTCAGGACCATGCCCAGGCCGGGCCGCACCGTCACGTTCACCCGCTGCAGGGGCGGGCACCGGGCGGGGAGGGAAGACAGGGGGGCACAGTCCGAATTCCCTTTGGATTGGCTCCCTTTTTCCACCCCTCCCTCAGCCCTGCGGGCACTTACGTCCAAATCCATTTTTTCATTTTTATGATTTTTGTTAAGAGCTTACTACGCGCCGAGCACTGGACAAAGCTCTGGGGTAGAGTCATTCATTCATTTATATTGAGTCTTTACTGCGTGCAGAGCACTGTTCTATTATAGAGAAGCAGTGTGGCTCAGTGGAAAGGGCACGGGCTTTGGAGTCAGAGGAAATGGGTTCAAATCCCGGCTCCGCCAACTGTCAGCTGGGTGACTTTGGGCAAGTCACTTCTCTGTGCTTCAGTTCCCTCATCTGTAAAATGGGGATTAAGACTGTGAGCGCCCCGTGGGACAACCTGATCAATTGGTAACCTCCCCAGCACTTAGAACAGTGCTTTGCACATAGTAAGTGCTTAATAAATGCCATTATTATTATTATTATTATTATTCTAAGCGTTTGGGAGAGTATTCCCTGCCCATACGAGCTCACAGTCTAGCACCGTCTTCACTGTTCAACCACTGTTCTAAGCGCTGGGCTAGATAAAAGAAAAGAAGCAGCGTGGCTCAGTGGAAAGAGCACAGGCTTTGGAGACAGAGGGCATGGGTTTGAATCCCAGCCCTGCCAATTGTCAGCTGTGTGACTTTGGGCAAGTCACTTAACTTCTCTGTGCTTCAATTACCTCATCTGTAAAATGGGGACTAAGACTGCGAGCTCCCTGTGGGACAAGCTGATCACCTTGTAACCTCCCCAGCGCTTAGAACAGTGCTTTGCACATAGTAAGTGCTTAATAAATGCCATTATTATTATTACCTGTATATATGTATATATGTTTGTACATATTTATTACTCTATTTATTTATATATTTTACTTGTACATATCTATTCTATTTATTTTATTTTGTTAGTATGTTTGGTTTTGTTCTCTGTCTCCCCCTTTTAGACTGTGAGCCCACTGTTGGGTAGGGACTGTCTCTATACGTTGCCAACATGTACTTCCCAAGTGCTTAGTACAGTGCTCTGCACACAGTAAGCGCTTAATAAATACGATTGATTGATTGATTACACAAGGTAATCAGGTTGTCACTCATAGGGCATCCAGTCTCAATTCCCATTTTCCAGATGAGGGAATAGTAACGCTGGTATTTGTCATGTGCTTACTATGTGCCAGGCACTGTACTAAGCGCTAGGGTGAAACCAAGCAAATCGGGGTGGATGCAGTCCCTTCCCCCATGGGGCTCACAGTCTCAATCCCCTTTTTCCAGATGAGGTCGCCGAAGCCCGGAGAAGTGAAGTGACTTACCCAAGGTCACACAGCAGACGAGCGGCGGAGCCGGGCTGAGAACCCGTGACCTTCTGACTGGGGCCTGCGCTCTCTCCTCCACGCCATGCTGCTTCTCAGCAGGTCACCCCGCAGACAAAAGTAAGTGCTTAACAAATACGACCGAATGAATGACTGATGAGTAATAATGATAATAATAATTAAGCGCTTACTATGTGCAAAGCACTGTTCTAAGCCATGGGGAGGTTACAAGGTGATCAGGCGGTGAAGGCGCACAGCCTTCACCCCCATTTTCCAGATGAGGGAACTGAGGCCTGGAGAGGTGAAGTGACTTGCCCAGAGTGACCCAGCTGGCAAGTGTGATTTGAACCCATGACCTCTGACTCCAGTGAGTGAATAATAATAATAATGGCATTTATTAAGGGCTTACTATGTGCAAAGCACTGTTCTAAGCGCTGGATGAATGACTGATTCCGGCCCGCCCCCCGCCCCAGCCTGGGCCCTGTTGTCCAGTCCCCGGCTCACGTCCTCTGGCTTGTCCAGGATGTTGGCAGCGGCGCTGCAGAGGCGGGTGGCCAGGCCGTCGGGCAGCCGGGCGGCGGCCAGGCTCGTGTCCAGCTCCACGTAGGGCATCGCTGGGCAGGAATGGGCAGCAGGAATGGGCAGCACCAGTGGGAAGGAATGGGCAGCAGGAATGGGCAGCACCAGTGGGAAGGAATGGGCAGCAGGAATGGGCAGCAGCAGTGGGCAGGAATGGCCAGCAGAGGGCAGCAGTGAGCAGCGCGGCGACGTGGCCGACGTGAGCACGTTGGCCCGGCCCCCGAGCGGACGGAGCGGAACGGAGGGGCGGGGCCGAGAGCCGGCGGAGCCGATTGGTCCAGCCTGCGGCTCCCCCCTTTTGATTGGCTCCCTCGGCCACACCCCTCCCCCAGGTCCGGACTTGGCTCTCCTCCCGCGGGGGGGCGCGCGCGGGCCAACGGGCCCAACCTTTTCATTCATTCATTCACTCAATCGTATTTAGTGAGCGCTCACCGCGTGCAGAGCGCTCACTAAATAATAATAATAATTATTATTATTATATTATATTAATTATTATATTACATTATATTAATAATAATAGTAATAATAATAATGATGGCATGTGTTAAGTGCTTACTGCGCGCAAAGCACTGTTCTAAGCGCCGGGGAGGTTACAATAATAATAATAATTCTTTCAATCGTATTTATTGAGCGCTTACTGTGTGCAGAGCAGACAGTGCTTCAGCGCTTAGAACAGTGCTTTGCACATAGTAAGCCCTTAACAAATGCCATCATTATTATTACTAAGTGCTTGGGAAGTACAAGTTGGATGATAGCATTTATTAAGTGCATATTGTGTGCAGAGCAGAACAGTGCTTCAGTGCTTAGAACAGTGCTTTGCACATAGTAAGCGCTTAACAAATGCCATCATTATTATTACTAAGCGCTTGGGAAGTACAAGTTGGATGATAGCATTTATTAAGCTCTTACTATGTGCAAAGCACTGTTCTAAGCACTAGGGAGGCTACAAGGTGATCAGGTTGTCCCATGGGGGGCTCACAGTCTTCATCCCCATTTTACAGATGAGGTAACTGAGGCCCAGAGAAGTGAAGTGACTTGCCCAAAGTCACACAGCTGACAGGTGGTGGAGCCAGGATTTGAACCCATGACCTCTGACTCCAAAGCCCGGGCTTTTTCCGCTGAGCCACGCTGCTTCTCCAAGGTGCTTGTGCCTCAGTTCCCTCATCTGTCAAATGGGGATGAAGACTGTGAGCCCCCCGTGGGACAACCTGATCTCCTTGTAACCTCCCCAGCGCGTAGAACAGTACTTTGCACAGAGTAAGCGCTTAATAAATGCCATCATTCTTATTATCAGGTTGTCCCACGGTGGGCTCACAGTCTTAATCCCCATTTTCTGGATGAGGTCACTGAGGCGCAGAGAAGTTAAGCGACTTGCCCAGAGTTACACAGCTGACAGTTGGCAGAGCCGGGATTTGAACCCATGACCTCTGACTCCAAAACCCGTGCTCATTCCACTGAGTGCTTAGAAAGAGAAGCAGCGTGGCTCGGTGGAAAGAGCCCGCGCTTGGGAGTCAGGGGTCATGGGTTCTAATCCCGGCTCCGCCACTTGTCAGCTGTGTGACTTTGGGCAAGTCAATTCACTTCTCTGGGCCTTAGTTACCTCATCTGTATAATGGGAATTAAAACTGTGAGCCCCACATGGGACACATGGGATAAGTGGTGGAGACGGGATTAGAACCCACGACCTTCTGACTTCCAGGCTAAGCACTGGGGTGGATACAAGCTAATAGGTTGGACACAGTCCGAGTCCCACATGGGGCTAATAGTCTAAATCCACATATTAGAGATGAGGTAAATCCCCTCTAAACTGTAAACTTGTCCCTCTAGACTGTAAATGCACTGTGGGCAGGGAACATGTCTACCAACTCTGTTACAATATCAGTCAGTTGTATTTATTGAGTGCTTACTGTATGCAGAGCACTGTACTAAGCGCTTGAAAGGCTACAATAAAACAATATAACAGACATATTTCCTGTCCACAAAATCCCAGGAACTTAGTACAGTGCTGTCAAGACAGCCGATTGATCAACTGGTGAGCTAAATGAGGCCCAGAGAAGTGAAGCGACTTCCCCAAGGTCACACAGCAGACAAGTGGCGGAGATGGGATTAGAACCCGGGCCCTTGTGACGCCAAGGCCCTGTACTATCCACTAAGCTACACTGCTTCCCCAAATCACAGAGCCGCTTTGCGCGTAGGACGCACAGCGTAATGAATTAGCACCCAGTGGCCTTCCGTGTGAGGCTAGCCCCGGCTGACCTAATCGCGACGCAAAGGAGCAACACCTTTGGTCTCGCATCACGCGGGAGCCTGCCTTTCTACCCCAACACTCCGGTTCCAAGCCCAGCGTCCATTAGACTCGAGGATGAAGTTAAAGGACTTCCACTCCCCAAATCCTCACTTCCCCTCCCCATCTCTCAGAGGGGCCCACAGTTGCAACCCGTCCCATCCCCTGCTTGGAAATGAGCTTCAGAGCTGGAGTGGGTCTGCTCTGTGATGACCCAACCTTTCCAGGGCAAGAATTCTGGGATTCAGAACCTGACGGGTTGGAAGGGGTACAGGAGGCTGCTGATAAATAATTTCATTGAATGGAAATCAGGGCCCAAAGCAAAATGTCCTCATTTTAGCTCCTCTGCTGCTTTCCCAAGGCAGCCTCGTGATGTAGCTTTCTGGGCTTGCCTTTTGGAGGGTGAGAAGGGAAGGGGAAAGGTTGTTTTTCAGACAACTACTTTATGCTGGTGAGTTATTCGTAAATTGCTGACTGGGCTCTTTCACTGCCAGAGTCAAAGTCCTGGGCTAACGGAAGTCAAAAAAACCTCAGATTGGTACAATACTTCTCTACGAATGGTGGTGTTTGTTAAGCGCTCACTAGGTGCCAAGACTTTACTAAGCGCTGGGGTAGATATAACTTAATCAGGTCAGAACCAGTCCCTGGCCACATGGGACTCACAGTCTACGGAAGAGGGAGAACAGGTATTTATTCCCCGTTTTACTTATGAGGAAATTGAGGCTCAGAGAAGTCAACTGATGCGCGCCAAGTCACACAGAAGGCAAGTGAAAAGCAGTGTGGCTCAGTGGAAAGAGCTCAGGCCTTGGAAAAACAAGATTTGGAAAATTAAATATTTCCGTAGAGCCACTTAAAAAAATAAAATTTAAGTTCTTTTATCCTTGGTAACCTCAACCTCTCAGTTGCGTTTGACCCTGTCGGCCACCCCCTTCTCCCGGAGACATTCTCCAACCTCGGCTTTACTGACATTGACCCCTTCCATTCTCCATCTACTTTCCACTAAGCAGTATGGTTAAGTGGAAAGAACACAGGCTAGGGGGTCAGAGGTTGTGGGTTCTAATCCGGACTCCACTTGTCAGCTATCTGACTTTGGGCAAGTCACTTCACTTCTCTATGCCTCAGTTATCTCATCTGTGCAACGGGGATTAATAGTAATAATAATAATGGCATTGTTAAGCACTTACTATGTGCAAAGCACTGTTCCAAGCGCTCGGGCGGAGGTGGGGTTACAAGGTGATCAGGTTGTCCCACTAGGGGCTCACAGTCTTAATCCCCATTTTACAGATGAGGTAACTGAGGCCCAGAGAAGTGAAGTGACTTGCCCAAAGTCACACAGTTGACAGTTGGCAGAGCTGGGATTTGAACCCATGACCTCTGCCTCCCAAGCCCGGGCTCTTTCCACTGAACCACTCTGCTTCTAGTCAGAGGTAGTGGGTTCCAATTGCTTAGTACAGTGCTGTGCACACAGTAAGTGGGTTCCAATTGCTTAGTACAGTGCTGTGCACACAGTAAGTGCTCAATAAATACGATTGAATGAATGAATGAATAATCCTGGCTCCACTTGTCAGCTGTGTGACTTTGGGCAAGTCACTTCACTTCTCTGGGCCTCAGTTACCTCATCTGTGCAATGGGGATTAATTTAGAGCAGTGTTCTGCACACAGTAGACACTCCATAAACATGGATTGATGGAGGAATGGTGCCTGGCTCAAAAGCTCTTAGCAGATATATGATGATTACTCTAATTATTATGGATGGGTGGATTGCCCTCGTTCATTCTGTTGTATTTATGGGGTGCTTACTGGGTGCAAAGCACTGTACTAAGCGTTAGGGAGAGGGAACTGTAAGAATAAAAAGCTTCTAGACTGTGAACCCGGTGTTTCGTAGGGACTGTCTCTATATGTTGCCAACTTGTACTTCCCAAGTGCTTAGTACAGTGCCCTGCACACAGTAAACGCTCAATAAATACGATTGAATGAATGGGGATGAAGACTGTGAGCCCCACGTAGAACAACCTGATCACCTTGTATCTATAACAGCGCTTAGAACAGTGTTCGGCAAATAGTAAGCGCTTAATAAATATTATTATTACTGTAAGAATAAAAAGCTTCTAGACTGTGAGCCCGCTGTTGAGTAGGGACCATCTTTATATGTTGCAAACTTGTACTTCCCAAGTGCTTAGTACAGTGCCCTGCACACAGTAAGCGCTCAATAAATATGATTGAATGGATGGGGATGAAGACTGTGAGCCCCACGTGGTACAACCTGATCACCTTGTATCTATAACAGCGCTTAGAACAGTGATCGGCAAATAGTACGCGCTTAATAAATAATATTATTAATGTAAGAATAAAAAGAATAAAAAGCTTCTAGACTGTGAGCCTGCTGTTGAGTAGGGACCGTTTCTATATGTTGCAAACTTGCACTTCCCAAGCGCTTAGTACAGTGCCCTGCACACAGTAAGCGCTTAATAAATATAATTGAATGAATGGGGATGAAGACTGTGAGCCCCACGTGGGACAACCTGATCACCTTGTATCTGTCCCAGTGCTTAGAACAGTGATCGGCACATAGTAAGCGCTTAATAAACATTATTATTATTGTTATTGTTGCATGTGGTTCCGTGGAGAGAGCACGGGCTTTGGAGTCAGAGGTCATGGGTTCAAATCCCTGCCCCGCCGCTTTGTGACTCTGGGCAAGTCACTTCACTTCTCTGGGCCTCAGTTCCCTCATCTGTAAAGTGGGAATTAAAACTGCGAGCCCCTCGTGGGACAACCTGATCAATCAATCAATCAATTGTATTTATTGAGCACTTACTGTGTGCAGAGCACTGTACTAAGCGCTTGGGAAGTACAAGCTGGCAACATATAGAGACAGTCCCTACCCAACAGTGGGCTCACCATCTAGAAGGGGGAGACAGAGAACAAAACCAAACATACTAACAAAAGAAAATAAATAGAATAGATAGGTACAAGTAAAATAGAGTAATAATTATGTACGAACATATATACGTATATACTGGTACTGTGGGGAAGCTGATCAACGTGTATCCTCCCCAGCGCTTAGAACAGTGCTTTGCACATAGTAGACTGTGAGCCCACTGTCGGGTAGGGACCGTCTCTGTATGTTGCCAACTTGTACTTCATCATCATCATCAATCGTATTTATTGAGCGCTTACTGTGTGCAGAGCACTGTACTAAGCGCTTGGGAAGTACACGCTGGCAACATATGGAGACAGTCCCTACCCAATAGTGGGCTCCCAAGCGCTTAGTATAGTGCTCTGCACACAGTAAGCACTCAATAAATACGATTGATTGATTGATAGTAAGCGCTTAATAAATGTCATTATTATTATTATTGTTATTATTATTGTTATTGTTATTCTACGCGTTGAGTAGGCTTCGCCCTGAGGAGACCCGAGGGAAGGCCCGAGGGGCGGGCCCAGGGCTGGCCTTCAAAGGGCGACGGGCCCTCCCATTGGCTGCCCGCGCGGCCCTCCCAGCCAATGAGCGAGCGCTTTGTTGGACTGACGGGGAACCCGAGGGGAGGGGCGGGGTAGCGTGTGTGCGGTGGGTGTGTGTGTGTATGTGTGTGAGTGTGTGCGCGCATGCGCACATGTGCCGGAGGAGGTGCCGGAAGGGCCGTTGCCGTGGAGACCGCAGGTAAGTGTCCTCGGGCTCCTCGTGGCCCGCAGTGCGGGGAGGGGGGGGGTGGGGGGGTGTCCTGGGGTCACCGGGGTCACGTGGGGGGAGGGGCTTTAGGGATGGGGGGGTCACCTTGCCAGGACCCCCCCCAACTGGGGGAGGGAGGAAGGACCGACCATCAGGGTCATTCCCACCCCTGGGAATGCCCCTCTTTTTATTCTTACAGTCCCCTCTCCCTAACGCTTAGTACAGTGCTTTGCACCCAGTAAGCACCCCATAAGTACGACGGAATGAACGAGGGCGATCCACCCATCCATAATAGGGTAATCATCATGTATCTGCTAAGTGCTTTTGAGCCAGGCACCATTCCTCCATCCATCCATAGTGTGCAAAACACTGCACAAAGCACTTAGGGGCGGCAAGGATAGGGAGGCCCTTAGAGGCAGGCCAGATGTCACCTTGGGCGGATGGAAGCCGGGCATTCGTTCAGTCAGTTGTAACAGTGCTTTGCACATAGTAAGTGCTTAATAAATGCCATTATTATGATTATTATTATTCATTGAGCAGTCACTGTGTGCAGAGCCCTGTACTAAGCGCTTGGATAAGGACAGGGCAACAATAAAGAGGGAAATGCGAGGTGGGATCCGGCTGCCCTCCACAGAGGGGCTCCCCCCAACTTCCCTAAGCCAGCAGGAAAGTGCCACGTTTTAACAATAGCCTCCCATCTTGGAGCAAGGTGCAAAATGCCATGTTCCTGTCAGCCTTTGCCCGGTTAGGCCCGGGATCTCGTCGTGGGTGAATTTGAGGTGGGGTGGGGGGCCGGGAGATGCCACCCCTGAAGTTATTGTTGGACGTAATAGAAGGAAAATGGGGTGACTTTGTCGGCTCATTCCCCAGAAAGCAGTGTCTGGAGGTGACTGCAGTCTTTAGCCACATTGTTCAGCTTTCCGGCCGCTTCCTGCTACAGGACGATTCAGGAATGACAGTTGTAGGGTTGCTTTCCTGTTTCAAAGTGTTTTAGAGACTGTCATTCAAGCAGTGGTATTTATCAGACACTTATTGTGTGCAGAGCACTGTATTAAGTGCTTGGGAGAGTGGCAGGCACGTTCTCTTCCCACGAGGAGTTTACCATCTATCCATCAGTGGTATTTATTGAGCGCTTCCCATGTGCAGATCATATTTATTGAGTGCTTACTGTATGCAGAGCGCCGTATTAAGCGCTTGGGAAAGTACGTATGACAATAAACAGACACGTTCCTGAAAGGTAAAGTAGGAGGGGGTGAGCTGATTAAGTGCTTTGAATCAATCGATCAATCAATCGTATTTATTGAGCGCTTACTGTATGCAGAGCACTGTACTAAACGCTTGGGAAGTACAAGTTCCAACATATAGAGACAGTCATCATCATCATCATCAATCGTATTGAGCGCTTACTGTGTGCAGAGCACTGTACTAAACGCTTGGGAAGTACAAGTTGGCAACATATAGAGACAGTCCCTACCGAACAGTGGGTTCACAGTCTAAAAAGGGGAGACGGAGAACAAAACCAAACATACTAACAAAATAAAATAAATAGAATAGATATGTACAAGTGAAATAAATAAATAAATAGAGTAATAAATATGTACAAACATATTTGAAGTCGGTGGTGAGGAGTTTCTGTTTGATGTGGAGGTGGATGGGCAGCCACTGGTGGTTCTTGAGGAGGGGGGAGACATGGTCTGAATGATTTTGTAGAAAAATCATTCATTCATTCAATCGAATTTATTGAGTGCTTACTGTGTGCAGAGCACTGTACTAAGCGCTTGGGAAGTACAAGTTGGCAACATATAGAGATGGTCCCTACCCAACAGCGGGCTCGTGATCCGGGCAGCAGAGTGAAGTGTGGCCTGGAGTGGGAAAGATAGGAGGCAGGGAGGTCAGTGAGGAGGCTGATGCAATAGTCTGAACAGATACTGTCATTATATTATTGCTATTAATGATAATCATTAGTATTTATCGAGGGCTGACTTGGTCGCGTTTCCTGAACCCACCCCAGTGTTCGCTGTAAATAGTGGGGAGGGGGAGAAGGTGAGGCTGGCTCAGGGGCGAGCGTTGTGGCCAAGCGAATAGAGCCCAGGCCTGGGAATCTGAAGGACCTGGGTTCTAGTCCCGGCTGTGCCACCTACATGACCTTGGGCAACTCACTTCAGTTTTCTGTGCCTCAGTGTCCTCATCTGTAAAATGGGATCAAGACTATGAGACAAGCATTTACTGTTTGCATAGCACTGTATTAAGCACTTGGAAGATTTGGTGGACACATTCCCTGCCCACAGTGAGTTTACAGTCTTGTGGAAATAGCGTGGCTCAGTGGAAATAGCACGGGCTTGGGAGTCAGAGGTCACGGGTTCAAATCCCAGCTCTGCCAATCGTCAGCTGTGTGACTTTGGGCAAGTCATTTAACTTCTCTGTGCCTCAGTTACCTCATCTGTAAAATGGGGATTAAGACTGGGGGCCCCACCTTGGACAACCCGATCACCCCCAGCACTTAGAACAGTGCTTTGCACATAGTAAGTGCTTAACAAATTCCAACATCATCATCATTATTATTATTATTAAATGGCAGAGTAAGACTGTCTCTCCCTATTTGCTTGTATCCACCCAAGGGCTTAGAACAGCGCCTGGCAAATAGTAAGCACTTAAAAAATACCGTTCTTATTATTAGTAACTGTAAAGTGGGGATTAAGGCTGTGAACCCCACATGGGACAGGACTGTATCCAATCTGGTTCCCTGGTATTCCCTCCAGCGCTTAGAAGAATGCCTGGCACATAGTAAACGCTTAACAAATACCACAGTTCTTCTTCTTCTTATTAATTACGTAAGTGATACAGAGGGGAGGGTTTGATGGAGCCTGCCACCCCCACCGCCGCGTGTTGTGGTGTTTCGCCTTGCCCCAAAGCCTTGTTCAGGAACAGCCCCTAGGCCTGGTGGCATCTGCTTGCTGTGCCTCACTGTCGCCTTACCCTGGAAACTCGTTGTGGGCAGGGCGTGTGTCTCTTCTTTTGTTCTGTTGTATTCTTCCTAGTGCTTAGTACCCAGAAAGTGCTCAATAAATAGGATTAACTGACTGACTGACTCTTGCTCCTGCCCTCCTTTCTCTCTGGAACTTCCCGCCTCAAGTCCGGCAAGCTGCTGCTCTCTCCATCTTCTGGGCCCTTCAAGGAAAGCCTCTCGGAGGAGTTGTGGTTTTAGGAGGACTTTGAAGGTGGGGAGAGCGCTGTGGTCTGTGAGATATGACGGGGCGGGGGCGATGAGTCCCAGGCCTGAGAGAGGAGGGGTGGGGGAGCAGGGGGGATGAGATAGGTGATAAAAGCTCCTCTGCCTCCAGCACCGCTAGCATGGTAGTTCACTGGATCATCGTCATCATCATCAATCGTATTTATTGAGCGCTTACTATGTGCAGAGCACTGTACTAAGCACTTGGGAAGTACAAATTGGCAACATATAGAGACAGTCCCTACCCAACAGTGGGCTCACAGTCTAAAAAATCACTCCAGCTGTGGGGATAGGAGGAGGAGAAGGAGGTTATCTGTGCATCTAGGTGCCTATCGTAAATGCCTTGTTCTCCGTTCGCATTGCGCGTTCATAATTTATGTACATTAACGTCTCTCTTCCTCTCTATCAACCAATCGTAGTTGTAATATTAATAATAACAATAATAATGTTGGTATTTGTTAAGCACTTACTATGTGCCAAGCATGTTCTAAGCACTGGGGTAGATAAAAGGTGATCAGGTTGTCCCACGGGGGGCTTCCAGTTTTAATCCCCATTTTGCAGATGAGGTAACTGAAGCACAGAGAAGTGGAGTAACCTGCCCAAAGTCACATTTAGCCCTAGGCCACACTGAATTTTACACTGTTCTCCCTTTCTGGGGAGGGCATACTGCTCCAGGTAGGTCAGTGAGTGAAATTAGTCATTTAGAGTGAGTGCGTTTTAGGCTTGTGACTTTTTAAAAAGGCCATTCGTATGTCTTTTGGAAGGGATTTACAATCGAGCACTTGGTCAGCATTTTTTTGGAGTCCAGTTTGGTTTAAATGCAGTTTGGGTTTGATGCAATTTGGGTTTGATTTTTAGTGCCCCAGAGCTTGTCTTCCAAAAGAATCAATGACATTTAAAGCATTCCATATTGAAGACTTAATACTAAGGGTTGTTTGACAGCAGGTTGGTTTAATGTTTTGACTAAGTGTCAAGTTGTGGCCCCCCCCAAATTCTAAACAAATCAATAACTACAGTTTTATTCTATAAATCTGAATGTGTTTTGTTTGGGTGGTACCTTTTTTGTACCCCTCAAGGACTTTGGTACCCCAGACTTACACTTCTTCAAATGCCGTCGAGTGATTTCTGACCCACAGATATATCCTCTTCAGAACCTCTTCTGTCACAAAGGTGTGTGTATCCATAGAGATTTCTTGGTAAAGATACGGAAGCGGTTTTCCTATGCTTTCTTCCGTGCGGTAAAAACTCGAGTCTCTGCCGTTGTCTTTGATCAACGTTTAGATCAGTCGATCATCCGCTTTTGACTCTTTCCCGTTCCGCTGTTGTCCAACACAGGTGAATCAACTTTGTCCGACGCATTGGCTTAGACCTTTCCATTCTGGGTAGACCTATATGGCCTAGCTCTAAGCTTCATCAACATTAACAAACTCTCCTGTCGTGATAAGGAGTCGATTCATAGAAGATTAATAGACTTATAGATTCATAACCTTATACTCCATATGTAAATATTGTTGTCCTGTAGTATTTCCCCGATCTGTAATCTGTTTTAATGTCTATCTCTTCTTGTAGACCGTAAGCTCCTTGTGGGCAGGGATAGAGTCTACTGATTCTTGTTGTATTGTACTTTGCCGAGCACTTAGTTAATAATAATAATTATGGTATTTGTTAGGTGCTTACTATGTGCCAAGCACAGTTCTAAGTGCAGCGGTAGATACAAGGTGATCAAGTTGTCCCACGTGGGTCTCACAGTCTTAATCCCCATTTTACAGATGAGTTAACTGAGACACAGAGAAGTGACGTGGCTTGCCCTAGGTCACACAGCAGACAAGTGGCGGAGCCAGGATTAGAACCCACGTCCTCTGACTCCCAAGCCTGGGCTCTTGCCACTAAGCCACGCTGCTCCATCCACAGGGAGCGCTCAATAAATACCACTGGGGGACATTAGCCAAACTACTCAAGCATTTTTAATGGTCCTCAGAAGGAATCAAAGTATGTTAAAAAAGGGATCTGACTTTGCTCATAGAAGATAGAGAGACAAGCTTGGCTCTTCATGATTCTCATGCCAATTTATCATTTACTTTTTCAGAAGCGACTGTGGGCCGGGGTTTTTACCTGTTTGTGATGGAAGTCGGGGCTGAAGCTCTCTGAATATGGTGAGTTTAAAGCAGTATCTGTTTACCCACGCTAGGAGATAAGTTTGGTGAATTGAAAAGAACCTGGGATTGTGTCCAACTCTGCTTGTATCCACCTCAGCGCTCAGTGCAGTACCTGGCGTGTAGTAAATGTTTGAACAGGTACCACAATTATTATTATTATTTTCTGAGCGTTTGTTGTGTGGAGAGCACTTGTAGTTCTGGGAGAAGCATGTGAAAGATGAAATATGGATGCTATACCTTCAGCCATCTATAAACTCTCTATCTCTCTTCCCTTCCCCTCCACTGTACTCTTTCGTTCATTCATTCAGTCATATGTATTGAGCGCTTACTGTGTGCAAAACACTAAGCGTGTGGGAGAGTACAGCATAACAATAAAAAGTGACATTCCCTGCCCACAGTGAGCTTAGAGTCTAGGGCTAGGGGGGACAGACATGGATACAAATAAATAAAAGTATAGATGTGGACATAAGTGCTGTGTGGCTGGGAGGGGAAGAGCAAAGAGAGCAAGTCAGGGGGATGCAGAAGGGAAGGGAGTGGGAGATGAGGAAAGGTGGGTCTTTGTCTGGGAAGACCTCTTGGAGGAATAGGTCTTCAAGAAGGCTTTGAAGGCGGGGAGAGTCATTGTCTGATGGATTTGAGAAGGGAGGGCATTCCAGGAGAGAGGTGGGACGTGGGCAAGAGGTCGGCAGGGAGATAGAAGAGTTGGAGGCCCAGTGAGAAGGTTAGCGCTAGGGGAGCGAAGTGTGCGGGCTGGGTTGTAGGAGGAGAGAAGCGAGGTGAGGTAGGAGGGGGCAAGACGGTGGACTGCTTTAAAGCCATTGTGACCTTGGGCAAGTCACTCCACTTCTCTGTGCCTGTTACCCCGTCTGTAAAGTGGGGATTGAGACTGTGAGCTCCAAGTGGGGCAGGGATTGTGTCCAACCCGATTTGTTTGAATCCACCCTAGCACTTCGAACAGTGCCCGGCACCTGGCCTCCCACGTGAGGCTCACAGTCTTAACCTCCATTTTACAGTTGAGGTAAGTGAGGCGCAGAGAAGTTAAGTGACTTGCCCAAGGTCAGACAACAGATAAATGGCAGAGCAGGGATTAGAACCCGTGACCTTTTGACTCCCGGGCCTGTGCTCTGTCTACTACGCCATGCTGCTTTTCTAAGTAGCGGAGCTGGCATTAGAGTCGGAGAAGCAGTGTGGCTCAGTGGAAAGAGCCTAGGCTTTGGAGTCAGAGGTCATGGGCTCAAATTCCGGCTCCGCCAACTGTCAGCTGTGTGACTTTGGGCAAGTCACTTCACTTCTCCAGGCCTCAGTTCCCTCATCTGTAAAATGGGGATGAAGCCTGTGAGCCCCCCGTGGGACAATCTGATTACCTTGTATCCCCCAGCGCTTAGAACAGTGCTTTGCACATAGTAAGTGCTTAATAAATGCCATTATTATTAGAATCCAGGGCCTCTGACACTGAGGCCCAGGCCCTTTCCACTAGGCTTCACTACTTCCCTCCTTGACATATAGTAAACACTTAGCAAAGCCCATAATTAGTGTTAGTATTAGAGAATTAGTATTAGAGAAGCAGCATGGCTCAGTGGAAAGAGCACAGGCTTTGGAGTCAGCGGTCATGGGTTCAAATCCCAGCTCCACCAATTGTCAGCTGTGGGACTCTGGGCAAGTCACTTCACTTCTCTGGGCCTCAGTTCCCTCATCTGTTAAATGGGGATTAAGACTGTGAGCCCCCCCATGGGACAGCCTGATCACCTTGTAACCTCCCCAGCGCTTAGAACAGTGCTTTGCACATAGTAAGAGCTTAATAAATGCCATTATTATCATTATTATTATTATTATTAATTATCTTTATTACAAGCCATAGCAGAATCAGAGTAGGCACTTCCAGGATGACCCGCCGGGGGAGGGGAGGGAATTGCAATGCGTAAAATCGATAATTCTCATTTTCCTCGTTCATTTTTAGATCCGAATTGCCGCCCTGAACGCCAGCTCCACAGTCGAGGATGATCACGAAGGAACGTTCAAAAGTCACAAAACCCAGACCAAGGAGGCTCAGGTAAGTACATCCCCAGCCTTCAAGTTTAGGGAAATCTATAATTCTATTTATTTATATTGATGCTGTTGACAACTGTCTACTTGTTTTGTTCTGTTTTGTTGCCTGTCTCCCCCCTCGTAGACTGTGAGCCCGTTGTTGGGTAGGGATTGTCTCTATGTGTTGCCGAATTGTACTTTCCAAGCGCTTAGTACAGTGCTCTGCACACAGTAAGCGCTCAATAAATGCGATTGAATGAATGAATGAATGGAAATGGACTTCTGCTCCTTCTTTCCAACCCAAGCCTCTGGAGTCTTTTCCCTTTAGGAAGTTCAGGTTCCCGTGCTCCTCTCTTCCTTAAGGATTCCAGTCCTCCTCCCTTTAGGGCTTTTCCTGTTAAAAATGCAGCAGATGGTCTTCGTTCATCTCTCTGAGGACCTCTCGCCCACATCCTCTCTCTGGCCTGGACCTCCCTCCCTCCTCATAACAGACAGATAATTTCTCTCCCCTATAGTGCTTTGCACATATTAAGCGCTTGACAAATACCATCATTATTATCAGTAGTACTTCAAAGCCTTATTGAAGGCACATCCCTTCCAAGAAGCCTTCCCTGAGTAATCCCTCCTCTCCTCTTCTCCCACTCCCTCTGCACTGCTCTTACTTGCTCCTTCATTCATCCTCCCTCCCATCCCCACAGCACATATGTAGATATCTGTATATGTTTGTAACTTATCTATTTGCTTATATAAATATCTGTCTCCTCTAGACTGTGAGTTCGTTGTGGGCAGGAATGTATCTGTTGTTATACTGTGCTCTCCCAAAACACTGCATACAGTGCTCTTATTTGCTCCTTCATTCATCCTCCTTCCCATCCCCTCAGCACATATGTATATTCCCATATATATGGTGTATGGTGTACATGATCTATAATTTGTTTATTAATGTATATCAATGGCTGTCTCCTCCACTAGACTGAGCTCATTAGGAGCAGGGGAATGTGTCTGTTGTTTAAACTGTTCTCTCCCAAGTGCTTAGTACAGTGCTTTGCACACAGTCAACACTATTAATGTATATTAGTGGCTGTCTCCCCCTCTAGACTGTGAGCTCGTTAGGGGCAGGGGAATGTGTTTGTTGTTTGACTGTTCTCTCCCAAGGGCTTAGTACAGTGCATTACACTCAGTAAATACAGTTGAACGAATGAATGAATGAATTTAAAGCCTGAGGGTATTTTGACTTAAAGTTTTGCGGGCTACTGTGAGGGGAATCCCACTTAGCTTCCCTCCACCCGCCGCCCCGGCGAGGCATCTTAGCTGCGTGTTTGAGTCACCAGCGGCCATTTCCGTTCTGTCGCCCCACAGGAGGCTGAAGCTTTTGCCCTATACCACAAGGCCCTGGACCTCCAGAAGCATGACCGTTTCGAAGAATCTGCTAAAGCCTACCACGAACTGCTGGAAGCCCGCTTGCTGCGTGAGGTCAGTGCCCCCGCGGAGGGAACGGAGAGAGCCAGACTCCTCTGGCCAGTGAGCGCCTCGAGTCCATTCATTCACTCGTTGTGTTCATTGAGCGCTTGCTGTGTGCAAGGCACCGAAGTAAGAGCTTGGGAAAGTACAATAAAACAAAAAGCACACACATTCCTGCCCACAGTGAGCTCACAGTTTAGAGTCTACTGTTCCACAGCTCTCCCCCCCATTCAATCAATAATAATAATAATATTAATAGTGGTATGTCACTGTGCCTCGTTCTCGCCTGTCCCACCGTCGACCCCCGGCCCACGTCCTCCCCCTGGCCTGGAATGCCCTCCCTGTGCACATCCGCCAAGGTAGCTCTCTTCCTCCCTTCAAAGCCCTACTGAGAGCTCACCTCCTCCAGGAGGCCTTCCCAGACTGAGCCCTCTCCTTCCTCTCCCCCTCGTCCCCCTCTCCATCCCCCTGTCTTGCCTCCTTCCCTTCCCCACAGCACCTGTATATATGTATATATGTTTGTATGTATTTATTACTCTATTTATTTATTTTATTTGTACATGTTCTATATATTTTATTTTGTTACTACGTTTTGTTTTGTTCTCTGTCTCCCCCTTCTAGACTGTGAGCCCACTGTTGGGTAGGGACCGTCTCTGTATGTTGCCAACTTGTACTTCCCAAATGCTTAGTACAGTGCTCTGCACACAGTAAGCGCTCAATAAATATGATTGAATGATTGAATGAATGGTATGTGTTAAGTGCTTGCTATGTGCCAACCCAATTTGCTCATATTCACCCCGTAGCTAAGTACAGTGCCTGGCACAGAGTAAGCGCTTGACAAATACTAAAGTTACTATTATTGTTATTCAGAGTGTTTGCACGTTTCATTTTTAGGCTGTCGTGTCTGGCGATGAGAGGGAGGGACTGAAACACCCCGGCCTGATGCTGAAATATTCCACCTATAAAAATCTGGGCCAGTTGGCTGCTCAGCGTGACGACCTAGAGACCGCCATGGAGTTCTACTTGGAGGTAAAGTTTCACCCAGGTGCCGTTTCACTTTTGAGAGGAATCTTGTCACAGCCGAGAATCAGGGCCGGAAAGCCACCCTCCTTTACGATTGGTGTCTAACCTCTGCCCTCTGCCCCTGTTTCCGTTTTGCCCACGGAGTAATGGAAATTTAACCCTAACTAGAGTATTACAGAGAAAATAATTATGGTACTTGTTAAGCGCTTACTATGCTACAAGCACTGTTCTAAACGCTGGGGTATTTACAAGATCATCGGGTTGGACACAGTCCCTGTCCCACATGGGGCTCTACAGACTCAATCTCCGTTTTATAGATGAGGGAACCGAGGCCTAGAGAAGTGAAATGACTTGCCCAAAGTCACACGGCAGACAAGTGGATTAGAACCCAGGTCCTTCTGATGGCCAGGCCCGGGCTCCATCCACTAGGCCATGCTGCTTCAGCATCCTGGATTTCCTCCTTTTCTTTCTCACTCCTCCATTTTTCCCCAGACCTAAATCCCTACAGGAATGCAGTCTGTGACATTTAAAGCACACCTCAACCCCACAACAATTGCAACAACATGACAAAACCCGCCAACACAACAGTTGTGTGCGACTGCACCCTGCTTCCTCCCCCCTTGCCCCCCACCACCATTTCATCTTGCCACTTTCCCACGCCCTTGCATTTCGGGAGGAATGTGGAAATTCAGTTTAAAATGATAAGTCCTCTGGGTCCCGGGCTCTGGCTCTTTTTGGTGAGGGGGATGAATTGTGTCGAGAGCCCCATCTGACGAGGCTTTTCATTAAGGTCATTTCGTGTCGGGGTGGATATAGGCTCTTCAGACAATCGGTCAATCAGGTGTATTTATTGAATGCATCCTGTGTGCAGAATACTGTACTGAGTGCTTGGGAGAGGACAGTATAACAATAAACAGACACATTCCCTGCTCACAATGAGTGTACAGTCTAAGGGGGTAGACAGACATTAATAGGAATAAATAAATTATGGATACGGACATAAGTGCCATGGTACTGGGAAGGGGGATTAATAAAGGGAGCGAGTCAGGGCGACTCAGAAGCGAGCTGGACATCCACTGAAATGGCGTTTAAGTGCTTACTGTGTGCCAGGCAGTATACGAAGCGCTAGGGTTGGTACAGATTAATCAGGTTGCACCCTGTCCCACATGGAGATTCGTTCATTCATTCATTCATTCAGTCGTATTTATTGAGCGCTTACTGCAGCGTGGCTCAGTGGAAAGAGCCCGGGCTTTGGAGTCAGAGGTCATGAGTTCAAATCCCAGCTCTGCCAATTGTCATCTGTGTGACTTTGGGCAAATCACTTAACTTCTCTGTGCCTCAGTTCCCTCATTTGTAAAATGGGGATGAAGACTGAGCCCCCAGTGGGACAACTTGATCACCTTGTAAACTCCCCAGTGCTTAGAACAGTGCTTTGCACATAGTAAGCGCTAAATAAATGCCATCATTATTATTATTATTATTATTCTTACTGTGTGCAGAGCACTGTACTAAGCCCTTGGGAAGTACAAGTGGGCCACATATAGAGATGGTCCCTACCCAACAGTGGGCTCACAGTCTAGACGGGGGAGACAGACAACAAAACAAAACATGTGGACAAGTGTCAAGTCGTCAGAACAGATAGAATTAAAGCTAAATGCACATCATTAACAAAATAAATAGAATAGTAAATATGTACAATTAAAATAAATAGAGTAATAAATTCCCATCTTATAGATGAGGTAACTGAGGCCCAGAGAAGTGAAGTGATTGGCCCAAGGTCACACAGCAAAGTGGCGGAGTGGGGATTAGAACCCAGGTCCTTCTTACTCCCAGGCTAGGGCTCTATCATCATCATCATCATCATCAATCATCGTATTTATTGAGCGCTTACTATGTGCAGAGCACTGTACTAAGCGCTTGGGAAGTACAAATTGGCAACATATAGAGACAGTCCCTACCCAACAGTGGGCTCACAGTCTAAAAGGGGGAGACAGAGAACAAAACCAAACATACTAACAAAATAAAATAAATAGAATAGATATGTACAAATAAAATAAATAAATAGAGTAATAAATATGTACAAACATATATACGTATATACAGGTGCTGTGGGGAAGGGAGGGAGGTAAGATGGGGGGATGGAGAGGGGGACGATGGGGAGAGGAAGGAAGGGGCTCAGTCTGGGAAGGCCTCCTGGAGGAGGTGAGCTCTCAGCAGGGCCTTGAAGGGAGGAAGAGAGCTAGCTTGGCGGATGGGCAGAGGGAGGGCATTCCAGGCCCGGGGGATGACGTGGGCCGGGGGTCGATGGCGGGACAGGCGAGAGCGAGGTACGGTGAGGAGCTTGGCGGCGGAAGAGTGGAGGGTGCGGGGTGGGCTGTAGAAGGAGAGAAGGGAGGTGAGGTAGTAGGGGGCGAGGTGATGGACAGCCTTGAAGCCTAGGGTGAGGAGTGAGGCTCTATCTATTAGGCATGACTGCCTTCCATCTTCCTTCCTACCATTTGCAGGTGTTGAGTGTCCCATTTGATAAGGCTTTTCACTAAGGCCATTTTGTGGGCGGGGGCAGGAGGGTGGGCATGGGTATCGGCTCTTCACACACCTGGGGGCGTCCACCAAAACTGACTGACCGCCCTCCGTCTTCCTTCCTACCCGTCTTCAGGCGGTCATGCTGGACTCTACCGACGTCAACCTGTGGTACAAGATAGGTCACGTGGCCCTAAGGCTTATCCGCATCCCCCTGGCTCGCCACGCTTTTGAGGAAGGTCTCCGCTGCAACCCGGATCACTGGCCTTGCTTGGACAATCTCATCACCGTCCTCTACACGCTCAGCGACTATACAAGTGAGTGAATAATATAAGCACGCCCGAGGGATTAGTTAAGCGCTTACTCTGTGTCAAGCGCTGTGCTAAGCGCTGGGGTGGATACAAGAGAATCAAAGACTGTGAGCCCCCCGTGGGACAACCTGATCACCTTATAATCTCCCCAGCGCTTAGAACAGTGCTTTGCACATAGTAAGCGCTTAATAAATGCCATCATTATGATTATTACTATTATCAGCCACAGTCCCGTATGAGGCTCGCAGTCTGTGGGAATAATAATAATAACCGTGGTATTCAGTGCTTACAATGTGCCAGGCACTGTACTGAGCGCTGGGCTGGGTACAAGCAAATCAGGTGAGACAGAGTCCCTTCTCCTCATGGGGCTCACAGTCTTTGTCCCCATTTTACAGAAGAGGGAACTGAAGCACAGAGAAGCGAAGTGACTTGCCCAGGGTCACACAGCATGCAGTTTGGAAGAGCTGGAGTTAAAACACAGGTCCTTCTGTCTCCCAGGCCCTGGCTGTATCCACAAGGCCACACTGCTTTTCCTGAGAAGGAGAACGGGTTTTGAATCCCCATTTTGCAGATGAGGAAACCGAAGCACAGAGAAGTGACCTGTCCAAGGTTCTACAGCATCTTAGTGACAGAGCTCGGGATTAGGACCTATTTCCAGGCTCCCAGGTCTGAACTCTTTTCCAAGCGAGAGACCCACTTGCTTGGCTTGTTTGGAATGGAGCCTGACCCGGCTCCTTGAGACGAAATTCCAAGAAACAAGTTGGGGAATGGTTCTGTTTCCGATGCCTGGATTATTCCATTTGACTAGCTTCTCCCACTGAACACATTTGTTAGCCTGTGTCCAGAGGGCCGGCAGAAGCTTGAAAATCTTGATACGCAATCATATTCAGTGAAGCAGCATGGCCTAGTGGATAGAGAAGTGAAGTGACTTGCCCAGGGTCACACAGCGGACAAGTGGCAGAGGTGTGGTTAGAACCCAGATCCTTCTGACTTCCAGACCTGGGCTCAATTCTCTGTCTCAGTGACCTCATCTGTAAAATGGGGATTAAGACCATGAGCCCCACGTGGGACATGGACCGTATCCAGTCTGATTAGTGTCTACCCCAGTGCTATGTCCCACATTGGGCTGACTGCCTTAATCCTCATTTTATGGATGAGGGAACTGAGGCCCAGAGAAAGTGAGGTGGCTTGCCCAAGGTCACACAGCAGAAGACACGTGGCAGAGGCAGGATTAGAACCCAGGTCCTTCCATTCCCCAGGCCCGAGCTCTGTCCGCTAGACCACGCTGCTTCTGTCATAGTGGGAGAGTCTCATAGCCATAGGTCTCAGAGCGTGCGTCTCTTCATCCTCAATTTTTCCTTCTCTTTTCACGTATGATAATAAAGGTGGTTTGTTAGGTGCCCTCTATGGGTTCAGCTCTGTGCTAAGTGCTGAGGTAGATAGAATGCAATCAGACTGGACGGTCCTTGTCTCCCATGAGACTCACAGTCTAAGGGGGAGGGGGAAAAGGGTATTGAATCCCCATTTTCCAGCTCAATCAATCACTCAATTGGTATTTATTGACTATATACTGTGTGCAGAACACTGTACTAAGCACTTGGGAGGGGACTATATAACAGAGTTGGTAGGCATGTTCTCTGCCCATAAGGAGCTTCCAGTTCAGATGAGGAAACTGAGACCCACAGAAGTTCAGTGACTTCACCGACGTCACCCGGCAGGCCAGGGGCGGAGTTGGCCTTAGAACCCAGGACTCCTGACTCCCAGTTACACTGTACTTCTTCCCAGAAAAAGCCTCTCTTCTATCTTTTTCTGACTCTCTTTTCTGTCTTTTCCTGATTCTTTTATCTTTCTTCCTGACTCTTCTCTCTTTTCCTGACTCTTTTCCTGACTCTCTTCATGACTCTTTTCTCTCTTCATAACTATTTTCTCTCTCTTCATGACTCCTCTCTTTTCCTGACTCTTTTCCTGACTCTCTCTTCATGACTCTTTTCTCTCTTCATAACTATTTTCTCTCTCTTCATGACTCTTTTCCTGGCTCTTTTCTCTCTCCTCTGACTCTTTTCTCTCTTTTTTTTTACTCTTTTTCTGACTCTTTTCCTGACTTTCCTCTCTCTTCATGACTGTTTTCTCTCTCATGACTCTCTTCCTGACTCTCTTCTTTCTTTTCCCAACTCTCTTCCTGACCCTTTTCTCCCTCTTTCTGACCCCTTTCTCTCACTTCCTGATTCTTCTCTCATTTCCCGACTCTCCTCTCTCTTCTCTCCTTTTTCTCTTTCCTTTTCTCTACCTCAGGCATTTTTTAATCTCCTTTTCAGCTCCCCATTTTGAGTGAAGACCGGGCAGGATTAATTCTTGGTTTTTATGTCCTTCCCAGCTTGTTTATATTTCATTTGCAAAGCTCTGGAGAAGGACTGTCAGTACAGCAAAGGCCTGGTTCTTAAGGAGAAGATCTTTGAGGAGCAGCCCTGCCTCAGGAAGGACTCCTTCCGGATGTTTCTGAAATGGTAATCTTACTTCCGACTTATTTTGGTCCTGCGCTGTGTTGGTGGGCTCCCCTGGTAGCCCTGCTCATTGCAGTTGTTCAGGAGTACGCAGCTAAGAAGCTGATGTTCTTTCACCAATCAATCAATAGTTTTTATGGAGTGCTAAATCAGTGAAGGGAGAATTATAAGCTCCTTGAGGGTAGAGATTCATTCTTTCAATTGTATTTATTGAGCGCTTACTGTGTGCACAGCACTGCACTCAGTGCTTGGAAAGTACAATTCGGTAACAAAGAGAGACAATCCATACCCAACAACGGGAGATCATATCCCCTAACTCTGTTGAACGCTCTCAAGCATTTAGTACAGTGCGCTTAGTACACAATAAGCTCCTTGAGGGCAGGGATCATATCCCCTCACTCTATCAAACACTCCCAAGCTCATAGTACAGTGCTTGGCACGCAGTAGACTGTAAACCCCTTGAGCGCAGTGATCGTCTAACTGTATTGAATGCTCCCTGGTGCTTAGTACAGTGCTGTGCACACAGTAGGCTATAAGCTCCTTTAGGGCGGGGATCACATCTCCTGACTCTATTGAACGCTCCCAAGGGCTTAGTACACTGCCCTACACATAGTACATTGTTAGCTCTTTGAGGGCAGGGATCATATTGCCTGACTCTATTGTACACTTGCAAGCATTTAGTACAGTGTTTTGCACACCATAGACTGTAAGCTCCCTGAAGGTGGGGATCAAGTCAACCGACCCTATCATTTAGTACAGTGCTTTGCATTCAGTAGATTGGAAACTCCCTCTAAACTGTAAGCTCTCTGTGGGCAGGGATCGTGTGTACTAACACTTGTGTTCTTTCTCAAGCACTTAGGACAGTGCTCTATACAGCATGGGTGGGTGAGCAGCATATGTCAGCTTTCATTCCTGCTTCTCCATTCAGTCAGTGGTATTTATTGAACGTGCATTGTGCGCAGACCATTCTACTAAGCATTTGGGAGAGTACAATCCAATACAGTTGGTAGAGGCACATTCTCTGTCCACAAGGAGCCTACAGTCTAGAGTCAGTCAGACAGCCATCTTTATGGAGGGCTTACCGTATCCAAAGTGCTATACTAGTGCTTTTTTGGTTACAATTTTTCATTTGGAGAAAATTGGGAAGCAGCCTGGCCTGGTAGATAAGCACTGGCCAGGGAACCAGAAGATCTGACTTCTAATTCTGGCTTCTCTCCCTCCCTCCCTCCTTCTCTCCCTCTCTCTCTCCTTTTCCACCCTCTTTCCTTCTTTCCATCTTCTCTCTTCTTCTCTCCCTCCCTCTCCTTCTTTTCTTCCGTCTCTCCTTTTCATCTCTCTCTCCTTCTCTCCCTCCCTTTCTCCTTCTCTCCTTCCTTTCCTCCCTCCCTCCTTCTCTCCTATTCTTCTTCCCTCCTTCCCTCCCTCCCTTCTCCTCTCCCTCCCTTCTCCCTCCTTCTCTCCTTCCCTCCCTCCTTCTCTCCTTCCTCCCTCCTTCTCTCCTTCCCTCCCTCCTTCTCTCCCTCCCTCCCTTCCTCATATCTGTCCCTTTCTTTTTCTCTCTTTCCTTTTCTCCCTCCTTCCCTTCCTCCCTCCCTCCTTCTCTTCCTCCCTCTCTTCTCTCCTTCCTCCCTCCTTCTCTCCCTTCCTCCCTCCCTCCTTCTCTCCTTCCCTTCCTCCCTCTTTCCCCTTCCCTTTTTCCCATCCTCCTTCCCATTTTCCCTCCCTCCTCCCCTCTCTCCTTCCTCCTCTCCCTCCGCTGGTCTCCAAGTGACCTGTCGATCCACAACGTGGCCGTGAGCGCGGCTGAAACGAGAGCCATCATAGAGGAAGTGGCAGAGCTGCGCCGGAAGAGACAGGCCCTGATGGTGCGGGAGAAGGAGCAAGATCTGAAACTCGTCCAGCCCATTCCCTACTTCACGTAGGTTCCCGACAGCAGGCCGCTGCCTGCGCGGTTTGAGGTGGTCGGGGAGGCTTTAACGTGATCAATACTAACAATAATAATGATGGTATTTTTTAAGCGCTTACTATGTGTCAGGCATTGTTCTAAGCGCTGGGGTAGATCCAAACAAATCATGTTGGACAAAGTCCCTGACCCACACGGGGCTCACAGTGTCTTAATCGCCATTTTACAGATCAGGGAACTGAGGCCCAGAGAAGTCGAGGGACTTGCCCGAGGTCACCCAGTAGACACGTGCTGAAGCTGGGATTAGAACCCAAGCCCTTTTGACTCCCAAACCTGTGCTCTATCCACTAAGTCACGCTGCGCTCAGTCCGTCAGTTGATGGTATGGACTGAGCGCTTGCTGGGTGCAGAACACTGCGAAGCAGCCTGGCTCAGTGGAAAGAGCCCGGGCTTTGGAGTCAGAGGTCATGGGTTCAAATCCCAGCTCCACCAATTGTCAGCTGTGTGACTTTGGGCAAGTCACTTAACTTCTCTGGGCCTCAGTTACCTCATCTGTAAAATGGGGATTAAGACTGTGAGCCCCCCATGGGACAACCTGATCACCTTGTAACCTCCCCAGCGCTTAGAACAGTGCTTTGCACATAGTAAGCGCTTAATAAATGCCATCAAAAAAAAAAGCAGCGTCGTTGTAAAGGATGCCTTTGGCCCTCGGCAGGTGGAAGTGTCTGGGGGAGACGTTCCTGGCCATGTACCAGCATCTGACCACCTGCGAGCCGCCCCGGCCCAGTCTGGGCAAGAGGATTGACCTCTCGGAGTACAAAGAGCCCGCCCGGCATCTGGTCCTCTCGCCGACCTCCACGCCCGTCAGCGTCATCCAGCCCAACCCCGGCAGCGCCAGCCCCGCGGCCCCCCTGGCCGAACCCGCCCTGACCTTCGCCCCGCCGCCCTCCAGCTTCGCCATCCACAACCCCAGCCTGCTGGAGCCGGCACCGACGTTAGGTGAGGAAGCCAAGGGGGTGAGGCCGGGAGGTTCTTCCGTGTGGAGGTAAGAATAATAATAATAATAATAATTGCGGTGTTCTGTAAGTGCTTACTATGTGCTAGGCACTTTCCTAAGCACTGGGACAGATGCAGCATGGCGTAGCGCTCCAACCCGCCCGTGTCTGCTGTGTGAACTCAGGCAAGTCACTTCACTTCTCTGTGCCTCAGTTACCTCATCTGTATAATGGGGATTGAGACTGTGAGCCCCATGTGGGACAGGGGCTGTGTCCAACCCGATTTGCTTGTATCCATGCCAGTGCTTAGTACAGTGCCTGGCACATTCATTCATTCAATCGTAAGCACTTAACAAATACCATAATTATTATTATTATTATTATTAGTGGATAGAGCACGGGCCTGGGAGTGAGAAGGTCATGGGTTCTAATCACGGCTCCACCACTTGTTTGCTGTGTGACCGTGGGCAAGTCCCTTGACTTCTCTGGGCCTCAGTTACCTCATCTGTAAAATGAGGATTGAGACTGTGAGCCCCACATGAGACAGGGGCTGTGTCCAACTGACTCACTCGTGTCCACCCCAATGCTTATTACAGTGCCTGGCACATAGTAAGCACTTAACAAATGCCGTAATTACCATTACTGTTATCACAAACTATTCGGGTTGGATACAGTCCCTGTCCCACATGGGACTGACAGTCTCCATACCCATTTTACAGATGAGGGAACTGAGGTCCAGAGAAGTGAAGTGACTTGCTCGAAGTCACACAGCAGACAAGTGGCAGAGCCAGGATTAGAACCCAGGTCCTTCTGACTCCCGGGCCTGGGCTTTATCCACTAGGCCACGCTGTGTGGGTGTCAAACTACATATTTCACTTATGAAATGGTTAGCCCATTTTCACCCACCTGGCCTTTTCTGAATCTAACTGAGCTTTTTGAGAAATATTTGGCTCCTCAGACCCAAAAGACTTAAGGGGTCAAACCCCATTTGCCAACTAGAGAAGGATGCTTCAGCCCTGGGAAGGTGAGATTTTTTTTCCCCGTGGTACTTGTTAAGCGCTGACTTTTTGCCAGACACTATAATAAGCTCTGTACTAACAACTGGCGGAGCCGGGATTAAAGCCCTTCTGAAGCTGGACTGTTAAATTAGTACATCCTAATTCTGCCATAGAAGTGTATTTGTGGAGGGATTGTTAAAATCTCTCGATCGACCCGTAGGTGACGTTCCAGGGAGCGACAAATCCAAGAAAGCAGTGAAGCGGAAGAGGATTTCTGACGAGAGTGGCGAGACCGCAAAGAGGCGATCCGCCCGGGTCCGGAACACCAAGAGTAAAAAGGAGGAAAAGGTGGATTTCCAGGAGCTCCTGGTGAAGTTCCTGCCGTCGAGGTACAGCGGAAGCCGGCGGTCGGCTGGCGTGGATTAACGCCGCTCCCTTTCCCCGTCCTCTAACACCAGCCCACCCTCTGTACCTCCGTCTCGTCTATCCTGCCACCGACCCCTAGCCCACATCCTCAGGCCTGCAGCTCCCTCCTCTTATCTGACAGGACACCCCTCTCCCCACCTTTAAAGCCCTCCTGAAATCACAGCTCCTCCCAGAAGCCTTCCCACACTAAGCCCTTGTTTCCCTCCCTTCCTTCTTTTCTTTTCATGGTATTGAAGCCCTTATTATGTGCCCGGCCCTGCACTAAGCGCTTGGATAGGTAATGATAATGACGATGGTATTTGTTAAGCGCTTATTATGTGGCAGGCAATGTACAAGCAAATCGGGTTGGACACATTTCCTGTCCCTTATGGGACTCACAGATGGGGGGAACTGAGGTCCAGAGAAGTGAAGAAATAATAATAATTAAGGTATTTGTTAAGTGCTTATTATGTACCAAGCACTGTTCCTGGGGTAGATACAAGGTGATCAGGTTGTCCCACTTGGGGCTCAGTGTCTTAATCCACATTTTACAGATGCGGTAACTGAAGTACAGAGAAGTTAAATGGCTTGCCCAAGACCACAGAGCGGACAAGTGGCGGAGCCAGGATTAGAACCCACGTCCTCTGACTCCCAAGCTCGGGCTCTTTCCATTAAGCCATGCCGCTTCTCAAGTGACTTGCTCGAGGTCACTCAGCAGACAAGTGGTGGAGTCAGGATTAGAATCCAGATCCTTCTGACACCCAGGCCCTCTATCCATTAGGCCACGCTGGTACAAGCAGATGAGGTTGGACACAGGCCGTGTCCCACGTGAGGTTCCCAGTCTTAATCCTCATTTTACAGACGAGGTAACTGAGGCCCAGAGAAGTGAAGCGACTCAGCCGAGATTACACAGCAGACAAGTGGCCGAGCCCGACGAGGGCTCTTGTCCTTCCGACTCCCAGGCCTGGGCTATATTCATTCATTTCATTAATTCATTTGCATTTATTGAGAGCTTACTATGTGCAGAGCACTGTACTAAGCGCTTGGGAAGTCCAAGCTGGCAACATATAGAGACGGTCCATACCCAGCAACGGGCTCACAGTCTAGAAAGGGGAGACAGACAACAAAACAAAACATGTGGACAGGTGTCAAGTTGTCAGAACAAATAGAATTAAAGCTGAATGCACATCATTAACAAAATATATGGAATAGTAAATATAGACAAGTGAAATAAATAGAGTGATAAATCTGTACAAACATATACACAGGTGCTGTGGGGAGGGGAAGGAGGTAGGGCTGGGGGGATGGGGAGGAGGAGAGGAAAAAGGGGGCTCAGTTTGGGGCCAGACTCAGTCTCAGTCTGGCTCTATCCAACAGGCCACACCGCCTCATTCACGACTCATTCACAAATTGACGATAACTCGCCTCCCTGCTTCCTTCCTTTCCCCGCCCCTGCTCCTGCCACAGGATGACCGACTCTGGTTTAGAGAAGGGACACCTTGGTGGGCGTGGTGGTCAACGCCACGGGTCCCGGCCGTGTCCGGCGGACGCCCGACCTGCCAGGCGGAACTATTTCTAAACCGGATGCGTCTCCCCCAGATTAAGGAAGCTGGACCCGGAGGAAGAGGGCGATGCATTTAGCAGTTACGAAGTCCAGTCGGAAATCAAGCAGGAGAACATGCAGACCGTCGGGCCCCACAGACTGTCGTTTGACTCCACGACGTTTATGGAATCCGGTGAGAAAGCGCGGCCGGCCGCCCGCGCCCTGGCCTCCGGAATGGTTTTCTCAAGCCTTCTTCCCTGACTTGATTCTTTCCTTTCCATTTTCCTTTTCACTCAGGGCAGATGCTCTCTGTCTCCGGAGAATTAATCCAGGTGTATGTTTCACTGTCATCCGATCAGTACCCTCACCTGCCTGGATTTTGGCTTGGCCTAACACCCTTTGTTTTGTGCCGGCATTCCCCCATCCGGTCCACCGGGGCAGTTCATCTCTTGAGCCATCCCAAGAGCGTCCTTTCCCAGAGGACCCCTCGGTCTCTCTCATCAACCGACCGGTTCTCCGCTTTGCCAGCTGCGCATGCTCTATCTGCCGGGGGGCCGGGGGGGCCGTAAGGGAAGCGGTCCTCAAAGGGAACCCGCGATACCACCCTGGGGCCCGCTGAAACCGGTCCTCTCTCTTCCAGAGAAACAGGACGTGCACGAGTTCCTGCTGGAGAACCTGACCAATGGGGGCATTTTAGAGCTGATGATGAGGTACCTGAAGGTAATCAGCCAAAAGTTCTTGGTCAAGTGGCCGCCCGGCCTGACGGAAGTGGTCCTCAGTATCTACAACAATTGGAGGAAGCACAGCAGCAACCTGCCCAACCCCCTGCTGAGGGATTGTAGCAACAAGCACATCAAGGTAGGCCCGGCGACCCTCGGGGCAATCCCTCAATCTAGCAGTGCTGTTTATTGGAAGCAGTGTGGCCTAGTGGCAAGAGCACGGGCTTGGGAGTCGGAGGACGTGGGTTCTAATCCCGGCTCTGCCACTGGTCTGGGCGACCTTAAGCAAGTCACTTCATTTCTCTGGGCCTCTCCCACACTTCTTCTTTCCCTCCCTTCTCTTTACCCCATCTCTCTCACCCCTCTCCCCTCTTTCTCCCCCTCACCCCCTTCTCCTCCTGTCTCTCCTTCTCCTGGAACACATTTTTCATGGCTGTCGATTGATTTACAGCGATTGTTAAATGAAAAATGGGATAATCGGGAGAAGTGTTATTTCTGATTTTTATCTCCCAATAACTCTTCTGTTTCCTTCCCGTTCTACTCTGTGCCTTTCCCTTAGGATATGATGCTGATGTGCCTTTCCTGTATGGAACTTCAACTCGACCAGTGGTTGCTGACCAAAGCCAAGAGCTCAACAGGTACTAAGTATTTAGTGGAGCCGTTTCTTCGACCGCATTCGGTAACCCTCAGTGCCTTAGAGGGGCAGTGGGCTTGAGGGTTCTGAGCAGGGCGGAAGGTAGAAGGTTCTGAGCAGGACGGAAAGTGGAGGGCTCAGCCGAACGCAGTCAGCGGAACTTGGGTTTGAAATTACAGCCTTGTAAATGCCAAGGCCAAGAAGTTACATCAGGAAATACAGCCTTGCCTTTATTTGCCATTGTGAGATTTTCCGGAGGCATTTGGGCCTGCAGGGAAGGGACTATAAATGCCATTGATTGTTTGTTTGGTTTTTAATGATATTTGTTAAGCGCTTTCTATGTGCCAGGCACTGAGCTAATTGCAGGGGTAGGGGCAAGCTAATCAGATTGGACACAGTCCATGTCTCACACTGGGGCTCACAGTCTTATCTCCATTTTACCAATGAGGGAATCAAAGCCCAGAGAAGTGAAGTGACTTGCCCAAAGTCACCTAGCAGGCAGGTGGTGAAGCTGGAATTAGAACCCAGATCTTCCAACTCTCAGGCCCAGGCTGTTTCCACTAGGCCACACTACAACTGGCTTATTGAATATCATGCTGTTGAGAGAGACGTAATAGGGGTTATATGTGGTAGGAAGGAAAGCAGCGTGGCTTAATGGATAGAGCACAGGCCTGGGAGCCAGAAGGACTGGGGTTCTAATCCCGGCCCTGCCAACGTGTTTGCTTTGTGACCTTGGGCAAGTCACTTAATTTCCCTGTGCCTCAGTTCCCTCACCCATAAAACGGTGATAAAGCGTGAGCCCCATGTGGGACAGGGACTGTGTCCGACCCGATTAACATTTATCTTCCCCAGCACTTAGAACAGTGCCTGACACATAGTAAGCGCTTAACCAGTACCGCAATTATTTATTATTAATTATTAGATGGATTGGGATCACCCAAGAGCGAAGTACAGTGCTCTGCACACAGTAAGCGCTAAGTACATACGATCGATTATTTGGGAACCTATGTAACAATTCAATTTTATGATCCCACAGACTCAATAGTCCTACCAAACTTCTGTTTCTCCATGGCTGGGGGATTGTGGTCCCCCAAGGGAAACTGCTGTGAAGTCGGGATGTGACTGATTGATTTTTTTTTTTTTCCCAGTGTCTCCTCGGAATTGTCCCGCCGGCATGGCGACTGGCAGGTTTGGGCCGGACTTCCCGGGCAACCACTTCCTGGGCGACCTTCTCCAGCTGTCGTTTGCCTCCTCTCAGCGGGATCTTTTTGAGGAAGGCTGGTTGGAGTTTGTGGTTCGAGTGTACTGGCTCAAGGCGCGTTTTCTGGCTCTGCAGGTTGGTTTGCAGCTGATTGTTTTTCCTTTTTTTAAAAAGCAAAAATAAAGTTCTGCTTACAAAGGAGATAGAGACAGGCTCATATTGTTAATCATCCGGTCATATTTATTGAGCGTTTACTGTGTACAAAGCACTGTACTAAGCATTTGGGAGGGTACGATATGACAATAAACAAATTCCCTGTCCACAGTGAGCTCACGGTCTAGAGGGGGAGACAGACATTAATATAAATAAATAAATAAATAAATTATAGATTTATAATCAGTCAAACAGTGGTATTATTGAGTGCTTCTGCTGAGCGCAGCACACTGTTTTAAGCACTTGGGAGAGTACAATAGAATAGAGTTGGTGGCCACATTTTTTTTTTTTATGGTATTTGTTAAGTGCTTAATAGTGCCAGGCACTGTACTAAGCGCTGGGGTAGATACAAGCAAATCAGGTCGGACACAGTCCCTGTCCCATATGGGGCTCACAGTCTCAATCCCCATTTTACAGATGAGATAATTGAGACCAGAGAAGTGAAGTGATTTGCCCAAGATCACACAGCAGACAAGTGGAGGGGCAGGGATTGGAACCCAGGTCCTTCTAACTCTCATCCACTAGGCATGCTACGTCCACATTTGAAAGACTCCTGACAGTAATTGGCTGAACGTCCCCAATAACCCAGTAATTCCATTCTATTTTTGGAATACTGAATCGAAGACCGTTTTGCAGAAAACTTCCTTTTCGTCTCACCTTATCTGTCTTATTTCTTGTCTTAGTTAAGTGCCAGGAATCGGAAAACAAGGAGAATTAGATACCTGAAGGAAATCTTCTCATTTAACAATAGTCTAAGTGTTCGGTAGAGTCAGAAGAATTTCTTAAAATAAATTAGAACTTTTTAGCAAAATACATTTCGATAGAGAGCCAGGGTTCATAACAGATGCCTAGCGGAAACGAGGTCCTGAGGAAACTCAGAATCTTGAAGGCTGGGCTCTGTGGAACCTCTGTAACTCAAGTTCGTGGAGTTACAGTGCTCATTTATCACTGGTCGAGACCCAATTCTGGGTAGTTTTGGTTAAAAGTAAGGTGTCTGACCCTGGCTGGAGAAATAGTCCCCTGTTTATGACAGTGTTCCTATAAGAGAATTTATCCCGATTTACAATATTCTAACAGGTTTTCAGGAACTGATTAGTTGGTCGGTTTGAATGAGGATTGGGGGAGGACAACTTGGACTCTGCTTCCTGCATTTATTACCCAGAAGCTTTCCAACCATCCTTTGTTCCTTGTGGGCTGGGATCTCGTCTATGAATCAGTCAATCTGTCGGATTTATTGAGCGCTTACTGTGTGCAGAGTATTTTATTCAGCGCTTGGGAGAGTATAGTGTAACAAACTCCCTGCCCGCAACGAGCATACAGGAGAGAGGTGGAGACAGACATTGATATAAACAAATAAATTACAGATATGGACCTTAGTGCCATGGGGCTGAGGGAGAGTGAATAAAGAGAGCATAACAGGGTGACAGAAACGCGATTGGGAGAAGAGGAAATGAGAGCCTAATCAGGGAAGGCATCTTGGAGGAGACATGCCTTCAATAAGACTTTGAAGGTAGGAAGAATGGTCATTTTTTGGATATGAAGAGGGAGGATATTGCAGGCCAGAGGCAGGACGTGGGCGAGAGGTTGGCGGTGAGATCGAGATACAGCAAGTAGGTTGAGATTAGAGGAATGAAGTGTGTGGGCTGGGTTGTTAGTAGAAGAGCAGTGAGGTGAGGTAGGAGGGGGCAAGGTGATTGAATAAGGAGTTCCTGTTTGATGCCGCAAGTCTACCAACTCCATAGTGTTGTACTCTCCCAAGCACTTAGTACAGTGCTCTGCACACAGTAAGCACTTCATACATAGCATTGATTGATTGCTTCAGTGTTATCGTGGAAAGGGTGAGGCAGGGGACAGGGTTTCTTGATTACTGAAGGTCCTGGAAGAGTGGAAGAAATTGAGGGCGTGGGTTTGTGTACTGTGTGACCATGACAAGTAACTTAATAAAATAAAAATAATAATGATCCGAATAATAACAGTAACTATAAGGGTATTTAAGCACTTACCATATGCCAAGCAGTATACTAACCATTGGGCTGGATAGATAATCAGGCCCTACAAGTGGCTTACAGTCTCAGTTGGAGGGAGAATTGGTATTAAATCCTCCTTTTGCAGACGAAGGAACTGAGGCACTGAGACGTGAACTGACTTGCCTAAAGTCACATAGCAGGCAACTAGCAGAGCCGGGAATAGAAGCAGAGTCCTCTGACTCTCAGGCCTGGGCTCTTTCCACTAGGCTGCTTCTCTGCGCCTGTTTCCTCATCTGGAAAATGCTTATCCCTATTTCACAGGAGTATCCCGAGGATAAAAACAGGGTGAGGAATATGAGAGCATTTTGGAAACGCTGCACAAATTCCAAGTATCATTATTCTTGTATGTGGTGGCACCTGTAATCCCAGCCCCTGTGTTTTCCTCCCCTTTTCCCACAGGGTGACATGGAACAGGCCCTGGAGAATTACGACATCTGTACTGAAATGCTTCAGAGCTCGTCCGCTCTCCAAGAGGCTTCTGGGAGTGAGACGAGGAGCATCCTCATCAGGCTTCCCAACCTGCACACGGATTCCGTGGTTTCACTCGAGGAGGTGGGTAGAGGCCTTCCGCGTCCGTTCCCTTTCCACAAAACTTCGCACCGGTCGGACCTAGGGACTTTCTCGCACTTTCCCAGAACTCCAATATTTCCTCACGCCTCATCTGGGAAATCCCGACTTGGAATGCACGGTGTTTCAGTCAATCGAACGCTTACCGAGTGCAGAGCGCTGTGCTAAGCGCTTGGGAGAGTACACTGCCCATGATGAGGTTTCTTTTTTGTGGGAGGGTGTGGTTTGCGTTTCTGTTGGTCAGCAGGGCCGAGTTGGGGTGCAGGGTTGGACACGGGCTATCACCCACTTGTTTTGTGGGCAATTTCTATTCTCTAACTTGCTCTGAGGAGCAATCAGTCAATCAGTCGTATTTATTGAGCGCTTTTGTGGGCAAAGCACTGTACTAAGTGCTTGGAAGAGGACAATGCAACAATATAACGGAGTCACATTCCACCCCCACATTCAATCTGTCACCAAATCCTTTCGGTTCTACCTTCATACCATTGCTAAAATCCTCCCTTTTCTCTCCATCCAAACTGCTTCCACGTTAATCCAAGCATTTACCCTCTTCCCCCTTGATGGCTACATCAGCCTTCTTGCCGACCTCCCAGCCTCCTGTCTCTCCCCGCTCCAATCCCTACTTCACTCTGCTGCCCGGATCATTTGTCTACAAAAACGTTCAGTCCGTGTTCCCCCACTCCTCAGGAACCTCCAGTGGTCGCCCATCCGTCTCTGCATCAAACGGAAACTCCTTGCCGTTGGCTTTAAAGCGCTCCGTTTACCCCACCCCATCTCACCTCATTCACCTCCTACTTCAGCCCAATTTGCACCCTCTGCTCCTGTAGAGCCTGCTTACTCACTGTACCTCCATCTCGTCTATCTAGCCACCGACACCTTGCCCCACATCCTCCTCCTAGCCTGGGACTCCCTCCTCCTCCATATCCGCCATACCACCACTCGCTGGGAGAAGAGAAAAGGAGGGCTTAGTCAGGGAAGGCTTCTTGGAGGAGATGGGCCTTCGATAAGCCTTTGAAGTGGGGGAGAGTAAGTGTTCGTCGGATATGAAGAGAGAGGCTGCTCCAGGCCAGTGACAGGATGAAGGTGGTGAGATAGACGAGATTGAGGTACAACAGGAAGATTGGTGTTAGAGGAGCAAAGCTTATGGGCTGAGTTATAGTAGGAGAGTAGTGAGGTGAGGGAAGAAGAGGCAAGGTGATTGACCGCTTTAAAGTCAATGGTGAGGATTTCCGGCTTGACACGGATGTGGACGGGCAACCACCAGAACCTCTTGAGGAGTGGAGAGACCTGGACTGAACTTTTTTGTAGAAAAATCATCTGGGCAGCAGAGTGGCATTTAATATAAGAAAGTCTCTCCTAATAGAATAATACTTATAACTGTGGTACTCGTTAAACGCGTACTATGTGCCAGGCACTTTTCTAAGTGTTGGGATAGATACAAGATAATCGGGTTGGCCACAGTCCCTATCCTACATAGGGCTCACAGTCTTAATCCTCATTTTACAGTTGAGGGAACTGAGGCCCAGAGGCCTTTAATGACTTGCCCAAGATCACACAACAGATAAGTGGCGGAGCAGGGATGGTGTTCTCTCCGTTTCAGGGCTGTGGATTTTCTCTCTCCAAAAGCTGGTCATGTCCAGAGGCTGGAGGAGGAGTTTGGACCCTGAGGCGTCGGTGTGAAACTGTCCGGTTTTGGATTTTTTTTTTCCAGATTGAGAAAAACTTGAAGTCCCTGGAACGCTGCCAGTCCCTGGAGGAGATTCAGCGACTGTACGAGGCTGGGGATCACAAGGCTGTAGTGAGCCTGCTCCGCCCAACGCTCTGCCCCAGCACCTACGATCGCACCAAACATCTGGAGTTGGTCATTTCGATTCCAGAGAGGCCGGCCCAGCTCCTCTTGCTGCAGGTTTGTTCTGCGTCTCCGTGGAAGGGACTCTTTGAGACAGGCGGAGAGGACATCACTACCCCGTGGCCGTCGGCTGGCTCTGAGAGAAAAGTTCTCCCATTTCATTCTGAAGCTGAATGGTAGAGATTCTCCTTCCCAAGAAAGACACCAGATAGACAGCAGGGCCCGAGAATATAGTGCCCAGAGAGAACTGGTGCTAGTACTTTACACGGCTGTGCAGATAGAGCCTGGGCTTTGGAGTCAGAAGGACCTGGTTTCTAATCCCGGTTCCGCCACTTGTCTCTTGTGTGACCTTGGGCAAGTCGCTTCACTTCTCTGGGCCTCAGTTCCCTTATTGTAAAATGAAGATGAAGACTGTGAGCCCTCTGTGGTACAGGGACTGTGTCCAGCCTGATTATCTTTTATCTACCCCAGCGCTTAAAACGGTGTTTGGCACGTAGGTAAGCGCTTTAACGAATTCCACAGTTATTATTATTATAGTAAATGATTAACAAAGACTATGGTTGATATTATTTTTACTGCCAAGCCCGCCTATTAAACATTATTTTATTGTATTTGTTAAGTGCTTACCATGCACCAGGGCACCATACTAAGCATTGTGATAGATACCAGCTTATCAATCAATCAATCAATCAATCGTATTTATTGAGCGCTTACTATGTGCAGAGCACTGTACTAAGCGCTTGGAAAGTACAAATTGGCATCACATAGAGACAGTCCCTACCCGATAGTGGGCTCACAGTCTAAAAGGGGGAGACAGAGAACAGAACCAAACATACCAACAAAATAAAATAAGTAGGATAGAAATGTACAAGTAAAATAAATAAATAAATAAATAAACAGAGTAATAAATATGTACAACCATATATACATATATACAGGTGCTGTGGGGAGGGGAAGGCGGTAAGGCGGGGGGATGGAGAGGGGGACGAGGGGGAGAGGAAAGAAGGGGCTCAATCTGGGAAGGCCTCCTGGAGGAGGTGAGCTCTCAGCAGGGCCTTGAAGGGAGGAAGAGAGCTAGCTTGGCGGATGGGCAGAGGGAGGGCATTCCAGGCCCGGGGGATGACGTGGGCCGGGGGTCGATGGCGGGACAGGCGAGAGCGAGGTACAGTGAGGAGATTAGTGGTGGAGGAGCGGAGGGTGCGGGCTGGGCAGTAGAAGGAGAGAAGGGAGGTGAGGTAGGAGGGGGCGAGGTGATGGAGAGCCTTGAAGCCCAGGGTGAGGAGTTTCTGCCTGATGCGCAGATTGATCGGTAGCCATTGGAGGTTTTTGAGGAGGGGAGTGATATGTCCAGAGCGTTTCTGGACAAAGATAATCCGGGCAGCAGCATGAAGTATGGATTGAAGTGGAGAGAGACACGAGGATGGGAGATCAGAGAGAAGGCTAGTGCAGTAGTCCAGACGGGATAGGATGAGAGCTTGAATTAGCAGGGTAGCGGTTTGGATGGAGAGGAAAGGGCGGATCTTGGCAATGTTGCGGAGCTGAGACCGGCAGGTTTTGGTGACGGCTTGGATGTGAGGGGTGAATGAGAGAGCGGAGTCGAGGATGACACCAAGGTTGCGGGCTTGTGAGACGGGAAGGATGGTAGTGCCGTCAACAGAGATGGGAAAGTCAGGGAGAGGACAAGGTTTGGGAGGGAAGACAAGGAGCTCAGTCTTCGACATGTTGAGCTTTAGGTGGCGGGCGGACATCCAGATGGAGATGTCCTGAAGGCAGGAGGAGATGCGAGCCTGGAGGGAGGGGGAGAGAGCAGGGGCAGAGATGTAGATCTGGGTGTCATCAGCGTAGAGGTGATAGTTGAAGCCGTGGGAGCGAATGAGGTCACCAAGGGAGTGAGTGTAGATTGAGAACAGAAGGGGACCAAGCACTGAACCTTGGGGAACTCCCACAGTAAGAGGATGGGAGGGGGAGGAGGAGCCTGCAAAAGAGACTGAGAAAGAACGACCGGAGAGATAAGAGGAGAACCAGGAGAGGACGGAGTCTGTGAAGCCAAGGTCAGATAACGTGTTGAGGAGAAGGGGGTGGTCCACAGTGTCAAAGGCAGCTGAGAGGTCGAGGAGGATTAGGACAGAGTATGAGCCGTTGGATTTGGCAAGCAAATCAGGTTGTACACAGTCCCTGTCCCACACAGGGCTCTTAATTCCCATTTTACAGATGAGGGAACTGAGGTCTAGGGAAATGAAGTGACTCACCCAAGGTCACAGAGCAGACAACTGGCAGAGCTAGGATTAGAACCCAAGTCCTTCTGTCTCACAGGCCCCTGCTCTTTCCACTAGGGCAGGCTGCTTCCCATTGTTGCCCTTTGACCTGAGCGGACACTCCGTCTGAGTCAATTGGTGGTATTTTTTGAGTGCCTTCTGTGTGCAGAGCACTGTACTAAGCACTAGGGGAGTACAGAACAGCAGAATTGGTGGATACGTTCCCTGCCCACAACGAGCTTACAAGTCCAGGGGGGAGATAGACATTAATTTAAATAAATAAATTATGGATATGTGCATAAGTGCTGTGGGGTTTGGGGGCGGTGAATCAAGGGAGGCAATCCAGGGGCAAGGGCCACACGGGAGGGAGTGAGAGAAGAGGAAATGAGGGCCTAGTCAGGGAAGGCCTCTTGGAGGAGCTGTGCCTTCAATAAGGCTTTGAGCGGCGGGACCATGCTGGTCTGGCATCATCATCATCATCAATCGTATTTATTGAGCGCTTACTGTGTGCAGAGCACTGTACTAAGCGCTTGGGAAGTACAAGTTGGCAACATATAGAGACAGTCCCTAACCAACAGTGGGCTCACAGTCTAAAAGATACCAAGAGGGCAGGCGTTCGAGGCCAGAGACCAGACGGGCCTGAAAGGCTCCTCGGCACCCCCCAGGATTCGTTGCTGAAGCTGAAGGATTACCGACAGTGCTTTGAGTGCTCCGAAGTGTCCCTGAACGAAGCCATCCAGCAGATGATCAACACGACGGAGGCCTCCGCCAAAGAAGAGTGGGTGGCCACCGTGACCCAGCTGCTCAACGGCATCGACGGCTCCCTGTCCGCAGATGGCAGCCTCCTGAAGGAGTCGGCCATGACTTCGGCCCTCATCCGGCTCACCGGTAACCTCATCCAGGTAACGGCCTCCGGCTCGGCCTAGGCCGAGGCATCCCAGCCTCCGGAGATAACAGCGTGTGGCTGGATCGGGTTGGAGCCAGGCACTCCCGGGAGAAACCGATCATGGGGTGTTGCTTCCCAGAGCTTTCTCCTTTTTTAGAACGCTTTCCGGGGCAGTCTGTCATCTGCAATGGAGGATCACAGGCCTGGGAGTCAGAGGGTCATGGGTTCTAATTCCGGCTCCGCCCCCTCTCTGCCCTGTGATCTTGGGCAATTCCCTTCACTTTTCTGGGCCTCAGTTCCCTCATCTGGAAAATGGGGATTGAGACTGTGAGCCCCACGTGGGACAGGGACAGCGTCCAACCCCATTTGCTTGTATCCACCCCGGCGCTCAGTACAGTGCTTGGGACTGTAAGCGCTTAACTAATACCACAGTTATTATTGTTAGTATTATTAACCAGGAAAGGACAGCTGTTTCTGGGCCTCCTCACCAGTTCAACAAGTGTGGTATGCTCCCAAACGCTTAGGACAGTGGTCTTCACATGGTAACCTCTCAGTAAATACGATCGATTGAAGGAATGACTGAACAGAAGGGGCCAGTGAGTTGCTCGGTGGGTAACTGGGTGGCCACGTGATGACCCCAGCTTCTCCCGTCTCTGTTTCCAGGTCATCGATTGCAGCATGGCCATCCAGGAGGAACCCAAAGAGCCTTCCGTGTCTTCGGTGCTGCCCTGGATCATCCTCCACCGGATCATCCAGCACGAAGAAGACAATTTCCGGAACCTTTGCCTCCAGCAGCAACTGCAGAGTCAAGGTGAAGAAGGTAACCGTGCCATCTCACTCAATCAGTCAGTCCATCAGTGGGATTTATCGAGTGCTTACTGGGGGCAGAGCACTGGAGGAAGCGTTTGGGAGAGGGCAGTTAGACAGAGGTCGGCAGATACGTTCCCTGCCCGCAGTGAGCTTACAGTCTAGAGGAGGGAGGCAGACGTTAATATAAATAAATGAATGACAGATTTGGACATAAGTGCTGAGGGGATGAGAGGAGTGACTAAAGGGAGCGAGTCGGGGCGACGCAGAAGGGAGCGGGAGAAGAGGAAATGAGGGCAGAGTTTGGGAAGGCCTCTTGGAGGAGATGGGATTTTAATAAGGCTTTGAAGGTGGAGAGAGGGTCGTCTGTTGGACACGAAGGGGCAGGAAGTTTGAGGTCTGAGGAAGGACGTGGGTGAGAGGTCACTGGCGAGATAGATGAGATGGAGGTGCAGTGAATAGGTTTTTTTGTTTGGTTGGTTTTTTTATGGCATTTGTTCAGTGCTTATTATGTGTCAAACACTGTGTGACATTTAGATTTCAGCGCTTTGAACAGTGCTTTGCACATAGTAAGTGCTTAACAAATGCCATTATTATTATTATTATTATTATTTAGCAAGCAGTGTATGTGGCCTGGGTTGTAGGAGAGAAGCAAGGTGAGGTAATAATAATAATAATAATAATAATAATAATAATAATGAAGGCATTTGTTAAGCATTTACTATGTGCAAAGCACTGTTCGAAGTGCTGGAGAGGTTACAAGGTGATCAGGTTGTCCCACGGGAGGCTCACAGTTTTAATCCCCATTTTACAGATGAGGTAACTGAGGCACCGAGAAGTTAAGTTACTTGCCCAAAGTCACACAGCTGACGGCTGGCAGAGCCGGGATTTGAACCCGTGACCTCTGACTCCAAAGCCCATGCTCTTTCCACTGAGCCACGCTGCTTCTTAGGTAGGAGGTAGGAGTGCTCTAAAGCCGATGGTAAGGAGCTTCTGTTTGATGTGAAGGTGGATGGCAACCCCTGGAGGTTCTTGAGGAGTGGAGAAATCTGGGCTGAGTAGTTTTGTAGAAAAAATGATCGGGGCAGCGGAGCAAAGTATGGACTGGAGTGGGGAGAGGCAGGAAGCTGGGAGGTCAGCAAGGAGGCTGATGCAGTAATCAAGGTGAGGAAGAATAAGTGCTTGGATCAGCGTGGTAGCCATTTGGATAGAAAGGAAAAGCATGTCGTGAAGGTTGAAACGACGGGAATTGACAGCAGATTGAATATGGGGTTGAAAGAGAGAGGTGAGTCGAAGGTAAAGCCAAGGACATGGGCTTGTGAGACAGGGAGGACGGGGGTGCTGTCTACAGTGACAGGAAAGTCGGGAAGGGCAGGGTTTGGGTGGGAAGATGAGTTCTTGCCCTCATTTGGGACCAAGTTGATTTGTCAAGCAATCTCAGCCTGGGTTCAGGGGGTTTGCAATACAGCCCCACACTCCCTAGGTTAATGGCGATAGAGGGCCACCCTCGTCCCTGCCCCGCCATGATCTCAGTTTCAGCCCCTCCCACTAATTCCCATGTCCAGTCAGAGCCCCATCTGCAACTGCACCCCGGGCTGGGGGCTGAGAAGGGAGTCCAGGGGTATGGGGGCGGGGTGGGAAGGAATGGGGTACAGAAGAGCCTTTGTGGGCTGGAGTCAGGGCTGCTGACCTGGGTGGTCACCAGCTCTCAGAAGCCCCCTCTTGCTTACCCACTGGCCTGAGGGGGTTCGGGGCGGGTGGGGAATGATATTTCCACGTCCACTCTAAGAAGTCCCTTAGGAATTCTGTCTAGTTTGTTGAGTAAAACAAAGCTCTGTTCTGGCTGCTTTAGTTTTAGGGTCATCTGTCACAATAACCTGTAATCTCCCACTCCCTTCTGCATCGCCTTGACTTGCTGCCTTCATTCGTCCCCCGTCCCAGCCCCACGGCACTTATGTATAGCTCTGTAATTTTTTCTATTAATGGCGGCCTCCCTCTCTAGCCTGCGAGCTCTTTGTGGGTGGGGAATGTGTCTATTTTCTGATTTATTGTACTCTGCCAAGTGTTTAGTACAGTGCTTCGTAAGTCCTCAGTAAATACGATCGGTACGATTGAAGGAATGAATGAATTTGACCACCTACACTGGGAAGGTCTGATTGTGTCACTTGCCAGCCTTGGGCATGAGGTAAGCAGCACGGCTTAGTGGATAAAGTACAGGCCTAGGAGCCAGAGGAGCTGGGTTCTAATCCCAGCTCCTCCACTAGCCGGCTGAGTGATCTTGGGCCAGTCACTTCAACTCTCCGGGCCTCAGTTTCCTCAACTACAAAATGGGGATTCAGTACCTGTTCTCCCTCCTACTTAGATTTTGAGCCCCATGTGGGACAGGGACTGTATCTGGCCTGATTGACTGATATCTACCTCAGGGCTTTAGGCATTGCTTGACACATAGTAAGCACTTAACAAATGCCCCCAAAACAAAACAAAAAGTCTCCTGTTGCCTAGTGGATGGAGCTCGGGCCCGGGAGTCAGAAGGACCTGGATTCTAATCCCGGCTCCAATACGTGTCTGCTGGGTACCCTTGGGCAAGTCCCTAAAATTCTCTTGCCCTCAGTTTCCTCATCTGTAAAATGGGGATTAAGACTGTGAGCCTCACGTGGCACAGGGACTGTAGCCAACCTGATTAGCTTGCATCTACCTCAGCGCTTAGCACAGCGCCTGACACATAGTAAGCATTTTAACAAATACCATCATCGTTATTGTTATAATCTGGCCACATGTCCCTGCTCATTATCAGCTAACATCAACGGAGGAGGGAGGCGCAGAGTTCATTCATTCATATTGACTGAGCGCTTATCGTGTGTGGAGCACTGAACTAAGCGCTTGGGAGAGTACAACAGTACAGTAAACAGACACATTCCCCGCCCACAACGAGGTTGCAGTCTAGTTCTTTGGGGCAAGTGTTTGCCCACCTGAGACTTGATCAGAAGTGCGGGAAAGATGGCCTTTGGCTTCAGGGGCTTTGGTGTGTTGCATTGCGGGACCTGGCTTTTCAGTCGGGCAGGCCCTCACGTGTTTCGTCTGGATCCTGCCCTTTCATCTAGTGAGGCCAGACACCCCCATGCTCCCTTCGTCGCTGATGCTGCTGAACACCGCTCACGACTATTTGGGGAGGAGATCCTGGTGCTGCAATTCTGACGGTGCCCTGCTCAGATTTTATGTAAGTAATAGCCGCCGCCAACGCTTACGTACGTAGCTTTCCACTCTGCATTCTTAATGATGTATTTATATCATTCATCCACTCAGTCGTATTTATTGAGCGCTTATTGTGTGCAACGCCCTGTACTCGGCCCTTGGGAGAGGACAGTAAAACACCAAGCATTCACAGTCTCGTCCACAACGAGCTCGCAGTTTAGTCTGTCTGTCTCCCCCTCTAGACCTCCAGCTCGTTCCGGGCAGGGAACGTGGCCACTTGTTCTGTTGTCTTGTCCTCTTCCCAAGTGCTTAGTACAGTGCTCTGCACACAATAAGCGCTCGGCGTGGGCCTGGGAATCAAAAACTCGTGGTTTCTAATCCTGGCTCTGCCACCCGTCTGCGGTGTGACTGTGGGCGAATCACTTCTCGGCACCTCACTGACCTCATTTGTAAAATGGGGATTAAGACCGTGAGCCCCCTGTGGAATAGGGACTGTATCCAACCTGATTTGCTTGTATCCACCCCGGCGCTGAACAAATACCATAATTAATAAGTACCACGGATTAATTGATCATTGATCGATAGCAGTGGAAAGTCCAAAACACCGTGTTGGGTGGCATTTTCTTTCCTTCACTATCCCAGTGACACTTAAAGGAGAGAAGGCATTCACCGAGGGTTCAGTCGGACAGGAAACTAAAGTTCTCTCTTTCCCACGAGATGCCCACAGTCCCGATCAGGTAGAGTGATACCGTGTTGCAAGCTGGATGGAGACTGGACTCCAGGATTGCCCAGTGACCCTGGAGGGACACCACCAGGCGACCCCTCACTTTTCTGGAATGTGTGTGTGTCCATCTGCCAGTGTATATGTGGGTGTTTGTGTGGATATGGGTTGGGAGGCTTTAAGCATGCTTGTGGTTGGGTGAAGCATTTTGTGTGTGTGTGTTTGTGGTGTAAATGTTTATAGAGTGCACCAGGTGTGTGTGTGTGTGTGTGTGTGTGTGTATTTGCCTGCTTTGTGTATGTGTGGGTGCGTGTAAGATTGTAGTGGGATATTCAGGCATGCTTGGTGGTTGGGTGAGGCAGTATGGATATTCCTGTTTTGTGTGTGTGTGTGTTTGTGAGTGAGATGTGTTCCTTGGGGATATGTGTGTTTGTGAGCGAGGTATGTTCCGTGGGATGTACATGTTGTGTATCTGAGGGCCCTGAAGCCCACACCCACCGCTGAGCTTGGTGGGCGTTTATGTGGCTTGGAGGGTTTCTGGACTGATGGGTAAATGCCAGTTGTGTAGAAAAAAATGACATTTTCTGAAACCGTTTGCAAAGGAGAGTCAATGGAGGGCTTTTTTTGAAAGCTTGGCATTCTCCAGGTTTCAGGTCGTGGGTAATATTTGGTTTTTTCCAGTAAATGAGAGACAGGGGTCTCTCTCAGACATAGTGTGGGACATTAATAATGCTTGTGGCATTTGTAAGATGCTTTTTATATGCCAAGCACTGTACTAAGCACTGAGTTTGATAGAAGATAATCGTGTCCCACATGGGGCTCACATCTAAATAGAGGGAAAGCAGGGATTTGTATCCTCATTTTCCCAATGAGGGAACTGAGGATAAGAGAAGTGACTTCCCCAAGGTCCCAAAACCGGTAAGTGGCCAAACCCGAATTAGAACCCAAAGCCATGCTCCGGCCCGTGCTCTTTCCACCCGGCCCCACTGCTTCCCTATTGACTGTCGACATGCGATACGGAAGAAAACGAGAGGAGAATTCCCAGAGTATGCATGTAGAAGCTACTTTACGTGAGTCATTACCTAGCACGGTAATCTAGACCATTTCAGCGGTGGAGTTTAAGTGATAAACAGTGGCCGAGACGGGGAATTATGTGTGTTTAAAAAAGAAATCAAATCCAGCTTTCCTGAAATCATGAGAAATCGGGAAGTGGAGTAATATTTTGTCAGCTCACCCAAGTTTCAGATATTTCTGTAGTTGCCCAGTAGGGGATAGACCTGAGTTATGCTTGTCTTTGAAGATCTGAAGAGGCGAGGTCCAATTTCAAGGGGGAATCAATCGGTGATATTTACTGAGCGCTTACCAAGTGCAGAGCTCTGTACTAAGCGCTAGGGAATTACAGCAGAATTAGCAGACACGTGCTTGGGAGATCTCAGTACAGCAGAATTAGCAGACACGTTCCCTGACCGTAACAAGCTTTCACAGTGTAAGCGATACACTCATGAGTTAGTCCGTTTTGGTACAAATCGCCAAACCCCCGTTTCTTCCCCAAATAAAATTCTGTTCTCCCCCACCTCAGTCACTTGAGTACTTCAGAGCCCTCCTGTTTTCCGGTCAAAAAGCAAACCCATCCAAGAGTCGGGGAAGCAGCGTGGCTCAGTGGAAGGAGCCCGGGCTTTGGAGTCAGAGTTCATGGGTTCGAATCCCCGCTCCGCCAATTGTCAGCTGTGTGACTTTGGGCAAGTCACTTCACTTCTCTGGGCCTCAGTTACCTCAACTGCAAAATGGGGATAAAGATTGTGAGCCCCTCGTGGGACAACCTGATCACCTTGTAACCTCCCCAGCGCTTAGAACAGTGCTTTGCACATAGTAAGTGCTTAATAAATGCCATTATTATTATTATTATTAAGAGTTCCCGCATCTTGGGCAACTCGAGTCCTGACTGGATCCTGCTGGTCGCCTCCTTTTGGACTGTGCCAGCCTACTCTCTGTCCTTCCCCTACAGTCCCAGCCAGATTTTGCCAAGAGATGACTTCATGTTCACAATAATAATGATTACGGTATCAGTTGGGCACTTACTATGTGCCAGGCACTGCGTTGAGCACTTGGGGGATAAAAGCAAATCGGGTTGGATGGAGTCCCTGTCCCACATGGGACTCACATTTTTCATCCCCATTTTACAGATAAGGGAACTGAAGCCCAAAGAAGTTAAATTCAGTCATTCATTCATTCGTATTCGTTGAGCGCTTACTGTGTGCTACGCATGGCACTAAACGCTTGGGTGAGTACAATTTTACAACAAAGAGACACATTCATGCCTACAACAAGCTCACAGTGTAGAGGCGGAGACAAACTTTAATATGAATAAATAAGTTAAATACATTACAGATACAGATATATGCAGTTAAATGACATGCCCAAGATCGCATGGCAGTCAGGTGTCGGAGCCGGAAGTAGAACCCAGGTCTTTCTGATTCCCAGGCTGGGCTCTATCCATTAATAATAATAATAATAATGAATAATTATGGTATTTGTAAAACACTTACTTTGTGGCAGTCACTGTACTAAGCACTCGGGTGGATACAAGCCAATCATTCATTCATTCAATCGTATTTACTGAGCACTTACTGTGTGCAGAGCACTGTACTAAGCGCTTGGGAAGTACAAGTTGGCAACATATAGAGACGGTCCCTACCCAACAGTGGGCTCGCAGTTTAGAAGGGTTGGACACAGTCCCTGTCCCACATGGGGCTCACAGTCTTCATCCCCATTTTATAGATGAGGGAACTGAGGCCCAGAGAAGTTAAATGACATGCCCAAGATTGCACGGCAGGCAAGTCGCGGAGCCGGGATTAGAACCCAGGCCCTTCTGACTCCCAGGCCCGGGCTTTCCCGTGCTGCTTCTCAAGCCCTTGCACTAAACTCTTCAGCGCTTAGAACAGTGCTTTGCACATAGTAAGCGCTTAATAAATGCCTTCATTATTATTAGCCTTTCCTTCTCAGTGCTCCTTCCCCCGCTTCCTGTGGAGCTCAAGTTTCGAGTGGTCATCCTACCTCAATTCCATAAATACCTTCCATGTGGCAACTCAGCTTGAAACCTGATAATAGATTGCCCACACTTGTTACTACATATGTTGCGCTTGCCTGTGTTTTACACGTGACGATTCTGGCCCACATCTCCTACCCAGCTGGAGTGGGCTTTTTTTTAGCCCACCCGAGAGAGAGAGAGAGAGAGAGAGAGAGAGAGAGCACTTATGTCCATAGCCATAATTTTATTTATTTCGATTAATGTCCATATAAACATATCCGTAATTTATTTCAGTCAGTGTCTCTCTCCTCCTCTAGACGGTAAGCTTGTCTGTGCAGGGAATGTGTCTTACATTGTACTCTCCCAAGCGCTTAGTTCAGTGCTGTGCCCACAGTAAGCACTCAATAGAAGCGATTGATTGACTGATGGGCTGACTAACCAGAGGAGTGGCCAGATTAGCCACTTGCCATGAAAGGTGCCCAAGAGGACTTGGAGGATCAGCTGAGAAAGGGAGGTCGGGTGTTCTTGTCAGTACTTTCCTCTTATGTTCATATCTCTCGCGAGCCCCCGGCTCGTACCATCCCGGACCTTCCTGGACCGGGTGAGCCTCGGTGACCCGTAGTGGAAGTCAAACCACCCCTCTGATCACCAAGGTTGCTGTGGAAAGTTTTTTTACTTAGTTTTACCAGCGTGCAAGGGAGTGACACATACATACGCTCACTCACTCCACCACCCAAGGGTCCAATACCATTCTGTGGTCAAAGGAGCCCCTCTGCCAATACTTCTTCTTTCTGCTGCTTCTGTTGCTCTCTGCTTGATTCCTCCTTGCTTCTCTTCATGCTTCTGCTCCTGGCTCTTGCCCCTGTGTGCACTTCTGATCTGCAAGCCCCCCTGTGATTCAGAGCAAACCGCCTTTTATCTGCCTCAGGCTCACAGTTGTGGCTCTGCATGGCAGTCATTGATGGTCCAGGCCCGTTACCGGGTAGAACAGGGGGAGAAAGCCCCATCTCCCTCCATGCTCCGCCCCCCGCCACAGGCCTGCAGTCACTGCCTCAGGTAGAGCTCAGCCGTGCCTTGACAAAGTCTCTCCCTTGTTGTAGTTATTTGCGGGATCACAAACAGTCACTAGAAAGACAGCTAACTGTGGACCGTATCACAATATCCATCTGTAATTGATGTGAATGTCTCCTCCCCTTCCAGTCTCTAAACTCCTTATGGGCAGGAATCATGTCTACTAAGTACTGAGTAGGCAGCATGGCCTAGTGGATAGAGCACAGCCTGGGAGTCAGAAGGTCATGGGATGGCTTTCCGCTTGTTTTGTTTTGTTTTGTTGTCTGTCTCCCCCCTTGTAGACTGTGAGCCCGTTGGGTAAGGATTTTCTCTATTTGTTGCCAAATTGTACTTTCCAAGGACTTCATACAGTGCTCTGCACACAGTAAGTGCTCAGTAAATACAGTTGAATGAATGAATCCCAGTCCCGCCACTTGTCTGCTGTGTGCAGCCTTGGACGAGTCACTTAACCTCTCCGGGTCTCAGTTACCTCCTCTGTAAAATGGTGATTAAGTCTGTGAGCCCCATTTGGGACAGGGACTATGTCCAACCTGATTGTCTTGTATCTACCCCAGTGCTTAGTGTGATGCCTGGCACATAGTAAGCGCTTAACAAATACCACAATTATTATTATTATTGGTAAGAATAGCTGACAGTGTGAGACCTGCTCATGGATATGGGATGGTTCCATTTTGTGCTGCTAGGTGAGGGTTCTTCAAAAGGAGCTAGCTGCCTCCACGTCTGAAGACACTCACCCCTACAAAGAGGAACTGGAGACGGCCTTGGAGCAGTGTTTTTACTGCCTCTACAGTTTCCCCAGCAAAAAGAGCAAAGCTCGCTATCTGGAAGAACACTCCGTGCAGCAGGTAAGAGGACTCGCTCAACCTCACGGTCGCTGCTGTTCTTCTTTTCCTCCACCTTCTCATCCTCCTTATCATCCTCGTTCTTCTCGTCCTCCTCCTCCCCACCACCTCTGCCTCCCCTTTCCCTTCCCTCCCCTCCCCTTCCCTTCCTCCCTGTTCTCCTCCTTATCCTCCTCATTCTCCTCCTCTTCTTCATCCTTCTCTTCCATTTCCTTCTCCTCCTCCTGCTCCTCCTTGTCCTCATTCTCCTCATCCTCCTTCTCGTTGTCCTCCTCCTCCTCCTTGTCCTCCTCCTCGTTTTCTTCCTCTTCCACCTTGTCCTCATCGTCAACCTCCTCTTCTTCCTCCTCCTCCTCCTTTTCCTCCTCCTCCTCCTTATCCTCATCCTTCTCTTCCTTGTCCTTCTCCTCCTCCTCCTTGTTCTCATTCTCCTCATCCCCATTCTTCTTATCCTCCTTCTCGTCCTACTCTTCCACCTTGTCCTCGTCGTCAGCTTTGTCCTCCTCTTCCTCCTCCTCCTTATCCTCATCCTTCTCTTCCTTTCCACCTCCTTGTCCTTCCTGTCCTTCTCTTTCCTTTGCATCACGCACTGTGCCAAGGTAGATACAAGGTAAGCAGGTCTAGCCCAGTCCCCATCCCACAGTGCAATGGGTTTCCTTTTTGTTAAAAGAAGAACTGAACTCAAGGCCCCAGAAGGTGAATTGGGCTAGCCAGTGAACTGTGTGGGCTCGAGTTGGAGGGTCTGTTGGTGGCCTCCTGACAAAAATTGAACTGAGGTTGTCACTGGACCGAGTTGAAGGAGAGATGGCCGAGTTTGGTGGAGTCAGAAAAACGTAACGCGATTTCTTGCTGGCCAAAGCCAGTTTGGCAAATATCAGTTAGTGAGCCAGATAGATTGTTCCAATCCTCTATTTCCTTTTTAACTCCTAGAAATTTGCCAAATGAAGCATCTGAAGCCCCAGTGTAAATCAAGGACTCTCCATGCTTAAGCATGAAACTTTTCTTGTGCTTGCTCCCAAAATAACAAGCCATCTGTGGCTCTTTTCCATACACCAAAGCCTACTCTGGAATTGGTTATTTTCTCTGGGATTCAGTCATTTTATTTATTACATTCAGATTAATGTCCATCTCCCCCTCTAGACTGTAAGCACGTTATTAGTACAGTGCTGTACACACAGTAAGCACTCAGTAAATATGATTGACCGACTGATGTGGACATTCGTTTTTCTTTCCGTCTTCTTTTAAGGTGGATCTGATGTGGGAGGATGCTTTGTTTATGTTTGAATACTTTAAGCCCAAGACCCTCCCAGAATTCGACAGCTACAAAACGAGCACGGTATCGGCCGATCTCGCCAACCTCCTCAAGAAAGTGGCCACCATCGTCCCCCCGCCAGACAAGCCCATGTTGAGTCTGGATGATGTGTCTGCCTATATCGAGGGAACATTCAGCAAGGTAATAATAATAATGACAACTGTGGTATTCTTTAAGGGCTTACTGTGTGCCAGGCATTTTACAAGGGAACTGAGGCCCCGAGTGGTGAAGTGACACATCCAAGGTCACACAGCAGACTGGTGGCAGAGTTGGGATGCGAACCCAGGTCTCCTGATAACCAGTCCCGGGCTTTTTCCAGTAGACCATTCTGCTTCTTAATCCGATGCCAACTTCTTGCCCCTCACCCCTCGTCTCACACAACGGATAAGTAGTAGAGCTAGGATTAGAACCCAAGTCCTCCTCACTCCGTGGCCCATGCTCTAGGCGTTAGGCCACAGTGCGTCTCGCTTTTGTCCATAGCCATGAGTGATTTATTTCTATTAATGTCTGTCTCCCCTTCTAGACTGAAAGCTCGTTGTAGGCAGGGAGTGTGTTTGTTGATTATTATATTATACTCTCTCAAGCGCTTAGTACAGTATGTTGCACACAGTAAGTGTTCAATAAATACGATTGAATTTCATTCATTTAATCGTATTTATTAAATGCTTACTGTGTGCAGAGCACTGTATTAAGTGCCTGGGAAAGTACAATACAACAAAAATCAATGACAATCCCTGCGTACCTTGAGCTCACAGTCTAGTGGTGGGGAGAAAGACATCAATACAAATAAATAAAAATGCAGCTAAATACATAAGCTAAGTACTGTGGGGCTGGGAGTGGAGAAGAGCAAAGGGAGCACGTCAGGACGGTGCAGAAGGGAGTGGGAGATGAGGAAAAGTGGGGCTTAGTCTGGGAAGGCCTCTTGGAGGAGATGGGCCTTCAGCAGGGCTTTGAAGGCGGGGTGAGTAATTGTCTGTTGGGTTGGAGGAGGGAGGGCGTTCCAGGCCAGAGGCAGGATGTGGGCCAGGGGTCGGAGGCGAGAGGGGCAAGGTGGAGGCCCAGTGAGAAGGTTAGCACTAGAGGAGCGGAGTGTGCGGGCTGGATTGTAGAAGGAGAAAAGCGAGGTGAGGTAGGAGGGGGTGAGGTCCGTTTTACTGTTATATTGGAATCTCCCAAGCGCCGAGTACAGGAAGCCCTCAGTAAATACGATCGCTCCATCAACTGATCGATTGATTGAAATTACCGTCTCTCCCCCTCCGTCACATCCCTCCTCCCAGGTGCCGTCGCTTCCTGAGGGAGCGGATTGTTCGCCTCCGGTGGTGAATGAGCTCTACTACCTCCTGGCCGACTATCACTTCAAAAACAAAGAGCAGTCCAAGGCCATCAAGTTCTACATGCATGATATCTGCATCTGCCCGCACAGGTCAGTGCTCGGGCCCCTGGCCCCCCCTTTACTAGCCGCCCGCTAAGATTGAGGGGTCCAAGTCGCCTCCCCGGCATCTTGTCTAATGCGGCGCCGTGCCATTTTCAGGAAGTCGCTGAACAACGAGGAGCGTCAGTTATCCCAAAAATGGAGGGGGCAATAGATCTTCCCTTCTGAATGGTTTTGGGTTTTGTTGTTTTTTTTTTTAATGGTATTTGTTAAGCCCTTACTATGTGCCAGGCACTGTTCTAAGCGCTGAGGTTGATACGAGGTAATCAGGCTGGACACAGTCCCGATTCTTATTGTACAGGTGAGGTCACTGAGGTACAGAGCAGTGACTTGCCCTAGATCGCACAGCAGACAAGTGGCGGAGCCAGGATTAGAACCCAGGTCCTTCTGACTCCCAAGCCAGCGCTTTATCCTCTAGGCCACACTGCTGCTCTACGATTGTGAATGTTTCACAATCATAAAAATAATAGTGGGTGTGTTTATTCAGCACTTTCTGTGGGCCAAGCAGTCTACTGAGCGCTAGGGTAGACACAAGATATTCATTCATTCAATCATATTTATTGAGCACTTACTGTGTGCAAAGCTCTGTACTAAGTGCTTGGGAGCGCACAATACACTCTATCATCCCCAGCATTTAGTATGGGGCCTGACGCATAGTAAGCGCTTAACAAATACCATTAAAAGAAAAGAAAAAAGAAATGGGTCAGCTGTTGGTTTTTCCCCGTTCTAGGTTTGATTCCTGGGCGGGGATGGCCCTGGCCAGAGCAAGCCGGATCCAGGACAAACTGAACTCGAACGAGTTGAAGAGTGACGGCCCCATCTGGAAGCACTCAACGCCCGTCCTCAACTGCTTCAGGCGTGCCTTGGAGATCGACAGCTCCAACCTGTCCTTGTGGATTGAGTTCGGAACCACGTCCTACGCGCTGCATTCCTTCGCCTCCCGCCAGCTGAAGCAGTGGAAACTGGAGCTGCCCCCCGAGGTGGTGCAGCAGGTGAGGAGACCCACGTCGCTCTGCCCGTGCAATGGGCAGAACCGAGCGGCTCCGCTCGCCAACCTTCTCCTCTTTCCAGCGAATCCAGCGTGCTCAGTGCTTGGGTCCCTATCCATCGTTCGTTTATTTCTACTCACATCTGTCTCCCCCTCTAATAATAATAATAGTAATAATAAAGGCGGTATTGGTTAAGCGCTTACTCTGTGTCGAGCAAGGTTCTAAACGCTGAGGTAGATACAAGATAATCAGGTTCTGTCTCCCCCTCTAACAATAGTAATGGCTGTATTCACTAAGCACTTACTCTGTGTCGAACAAGGTTCTCAACGCTGAGGTAGATACAAGATAATTAGGTTCTGTCTCCCCCTCAAATAATAATAATAATAAGGTGGTATTCGTTAAGTGCTTACTCTGTGTCGAGCAAGGTTCCAAACGCTGAGGTAGATACAAGATAATCAGGTTGGACACAGTCCCTGTCCCACATAGGGCTCACGGTCTTGATCCACATTTTACAAATGAGGGAACTGAGACCCAGAGAACTGAAGGGACTTGCCCAAGGTCACACAGCAGACAAGTGGCGGAGCCGGGATTAGAACCTTCTACTAGAGCTACCCGCTCCCCAACCCTTCATATCTCCATCTTCAAGTCCCTTCTGAAATCACATCTCCTGTGGGAGACCTCCTCCAGTTAATCACTTATCTCCCAGCCCACTTCCCCGCCCCCCCCGCAGCTGACACTTCATCACTTCTGCCTAGTGGATAGAGCACGGGCCTGGGCGTGGGAAGGACCTGGGTTCTAATCCCAGCCCCGCCACTTGTCTGCTCTGTGATCTTGGACAAGTCACTTCACTTCTCTGTGCTTCAGTTACCTCATCTATAAAATGGGGAATGAGACTGTTAGCCCCACATGGGACAGGGACTATATCCACCCCGGCGGTGCCTGGCATATAGGAAGCACTTAACAAATACTGCAGTTATCATTATTATTATTATTATTATTATTATTAATGCATGGAATTCTGCCGCAAAGGCTCTCTGAAAAAATAAAGCATTTTGGAAGACATGTTTCAGGTTAGCATCCGGTGCCTGCCCCTAATGAGCTTAAAGTCTAGTGGGTGAGATGGACATTAAAATAAATGAATCATTTTATAATATAGAGTTTAAAAGATCTGTACGTATCGCCTCCGCTTTCGATTCCTCGGCCGCCCTGGCTCCTTCTAGGCCCGTCCTTTTTGGGGACCGTTTTCTGAGCCATAAGGAGGCAGAAATTCTACTCTTGTAGCCACAGTGCCCTGTGGCTCTGAGATTTCTCAATGCCCTGGTCTTTTATGTCATCTTTTTGGTTTCTTCTTTGCTTACATGTCTGTGGCTGGACTTCCCATTGCCCCCTGCTCCCTCACCTCACTGCTTTTCTACTGCAACTCAGACAGTGCACTTCACTGCTCTAATTCCAATCTACTCACTGTACCTCCATCTCTTCTCTCTCACCGCCGACCTCTCACCCACGTCCTGCTTGTGTTTGCGGAGCACCGTACTAAGAGCTTGGGAGAGTCCAGATAGAACAATAAACAGACACATTCCCCCACCCACAACGAGCTCACAGTCTAGAGGACCGTCCCGAGCGCCGGGGTAGATTCGAGACCATCAGGGTCAGCAGAATAAATTCCGGAGTCCTCCCGGGCCGTCCCTGCCGGCTTTCAGCTCTTGTCCCTTTCCAGATGGAAGAGCGCCGAGACAGCATGTTAGAGACGGCCAAACTGTGTTTCACTTCAGCCTCTCGCTGCGAGGGCGATGGGGATGAAGAGGAGTGGCTGATCCACTACATGCTGGGGAAGATCGCGGAGAAGCAGAAGCAGCCCCCCGCCGTCTACCTCCTCCACTACAAGCAGGCCGGCCACTACCTGCACGAGGAGGCCGCCAGGTACCCGAAGAAGATCCACTACCATAACCCGCCAGAACTGGCCATGGAGGCCCTGGAGGTAAAACGGGCAGCAGAAAGATGAGTCTCGTGTTCTGATCCCGGCTCCGCCACGTGTCTGCTGGCTGACCCTGGTCACTTCTCTTCTCTGGGCCTCAGTTCCCTCATCTGGAAAATGGGGATCGAGACTGTGAGCCCCATGCGGCACAGGGACTGTGTCCAACCAGATGAACTTGCATCTACCCCAGTGCTTAGAATAGTGCTTGCACATAATATGGATTTAACAAGTACCAAAATAATTATTATTATTATTGTTATTATTACGAATGCATCCCTACGGTGATGGGGCACCCCTCAGGAGGGACTCATTCAATCATTCAATTGTATTTATTGAGTGCTTAGTGTGTGCAGAGCACTGTACTAAGCGCTTAACTTGGTACTTAACTCCAAGCCAGAGTTCCGGCTTTGGGAAAGGTGGACAGCTGAAATTGTCAGTCAGTCAGAAGTCACTTCACTTTTGTGGCCCTCAGTTACCTCATCTGTGAAATGGGGATTAAGACCATGAGCCCCATGTGGGACTTGGATTGGGTCCAACCCAAATACCTTGTATTCACCCCAGTGCTTAGTACAATGCCTGACACATAGTAGAGCCTTAACAAATACTACAATTATTACTATTATTACACGGACTACGTCCAACTTGTTTTTCTTATATCTTCCCCACTCTTAGAACAGTGCCTGGAAGGAAATAAGCACTTAATAAATACATTAAAATGCAAAAAATCATGGCTAGGGCACATAGTGCATTCATTTGCATTCATTCATCCAGTCATATTTATTACTTACTCTGTGCAAAGCCCTGTACTAAGCACTTGGGAGTGTACAATATAACAATAAACAGACTCGTTCCCTCCCCACAACGAGCCGATCCCATCACTACAGCTGGTTGTTTTGGGAGCCTTTTCAGATTGACTTTTTGATAGGAAAATCTGGGGTGACGTTTCCTAATCCCGTGGTTCCCAACACGGTGTCCCACCTGGAACTCATTTCAGGCCTTGGAAGTCTCTGCTGATTTCCTAGACTTTGTTTTTGTAGGTGTATTTCCGACTCCACGCGTCTATTCTGAAGCTGGTGGGTAAGCCTGACTCAGGGATAGAAGCCGAGGTTCTGGTCAACTTTATGAAGGAGGCTTCTGAGGGACCCTTCGCCAGGGGTGAGGAGAAGAACACCCCCAAAGTGGTTGAAAAGTGAGTAGAGTCCTCTCCAGTACTCCTCCCCGTCGACACACTTCACATCCATCCCAGGTGAACGGTCAGGGAGGGAAAAAGATGGCTGACAAGAGACGCAGCAGGGCCTAGTGGAGAGATCCTGGACCCGGGTGTTAAAGGACCTGGGTTCTAGTCCCGGCCCCACCAGTCACCTGTTGGGTGACCTTGGGCAGGTCACTTGACTTCTCTGGGCCAAGGTTCCCTCAGCTGTAAAATGGGGATTAAGACTGTGAGCCCCATGTGGGGCAGGGACTGTGCCCAACCTGATTATCCTGCGTCTACCCTGGGGCTTAGTATGGTGACTGGCACATAGTGAGGGTTAACAAACACCATAAAAATAAAGAAACAGACCTAATGTAATGCTGATACTCAGTATTCAACCAACAGCCTAAGTGAGATGGTCATTTTGACCGTTTTCCGATTCTCTCCATCTCTTTCTCCTCTCATTTTTCACCCTTTCTCCTCTTCCCTCCCTTTTCTGCCCTCTTTCTCCCCTCTCCTTTGTCCCCTCTTTTCTCCTTTTCTTCCCTCCATTTCATCACTCGTCCCTTCTCTCCCCTTTATTCCCCTATTACCTTTTCCTCTCTATGCCTCCTTTATCCCCGCTTTACCCTCTCCTCTCCATGCCTCCCTGTATCCTCTCCTCTGTTTTCCCTCTGTTACTATCCCCCCTTTATCCCCTCCTCTCTATCCCCCCTTTTTACCTCCTCCTCTATACCCTTCTCTTTATCCTCTCCTTTATCCCCTTCTTCTCTATGCCCCCCATCTCCTCCTTTACCCCTCCTCTCTCTTCCCTCCTTTACCCCTTCGTCTTTATCCCCTTATCTCTATCCCCTTCTTTATCCCCCCTTTGCCCCCTCCTCTATTTCCCCCTCTTTACCCCGCCCGCACCTCCTTCTCTATATCCCCTTCTTTATCCTCCCCCTCTTTATCCCTTCCTCTCTATGCCCTCCTTATCCCCTCCTCTTTATGACCCCTTTCTCCCCGTCTTTACCTTCTCTGTATCCACCCCCACCCCCTTACCCTCTCCCACCCCGTCTGCCCCTCCCCTCCCTAGGGAAAAGCCATGCACGGTGGATGAGGACTCGCATTCGTCTGCTGGGACGCTGCCGGGTCCTGGGACCTCCCTGCCGTCCTCGTCCGGCCCAGGTCTGACATCCCCACCTTACACAGCCACTCCGATTGACCACGATTACGTCAAATGTAAAAAACCCCATCAGCAGGCGACGCCGGACGGTACAGTCCCCAGTTCTCAATACTGCCAGCCCGGGGTGCTGCTCCAATCATGGCGGGCGGGGGGTGGCGGGCCGGGGGGCGGGGGATGATCCGGGGTGGGGGCGGAGGTGACGGGTCTGTGGTAACACGGGCAATGTCCCTACTCATTAACCTCATGGAAATCATGGTGGTCGGTGCTTTCCGGACATAAACGGTCTGGGGGTCGCCATCTCCCACCCCATCCGGAGTGGGCGGGGGGAGGGGAATAGGAGAGGCGTGAGGAGGCTCAGGTGCCGGTCTTCCGTGGACCGGGGGGTGGCACGGGCTAAAGGGGCTGCTGGCTCAGTGTGAGGTGGCCCAAAGAACTAATAATAATAATTATGGCAGTTGTTAAGCGCTTACTGTGTGCCAAGCACTTGTTCTAAGCGCTGCGGTGGATACAAGTGAATCAGGTTGAACATGGCCCCTGTCCCACATGGGGCCCACTCTCTTAATCCCCATCTTCCAGTTGAGGGACCTGGGGCCCGGAGAAGTGAAGTGACTTGCCCGAGGTCACCCAGCAGACACGTGGCAGAGCTGGGATTAGAACCCAGGTCCTTCCGATTCCCCGGCCCGTGCTGTATCCACTCGGCCACACTGCTTCTGATTTGGTGGCCTGAGGCTGCGGAAGGCAGAGACTATTGAAAGATTTAGTCCTAGAGCCGACCCACTGGGGATGAGGAAGATGGCGACCTTTCAACCTGCATTCTTTACTAACATCAAATGGAGTGCACACTAGGTGACTAGATCGGGCTCTTCAAAGTATCTTTCTGAAATTGTGGCCCCTCTCTGTGGGCGGTTGGGTTAGGGGTGGGAGGGTGGTGCTCTTTCCCCGTTCAGCCCGTTGACTCAGTTGGCTGTAATAACGGGGCCTTGGGAGAACTGAGCAAATGTGACGGTTGCATCCTAACTGTACTTCTCGGACTAGGACTTTAGACAGTACCTCCGAAGGAAGACAATTCCCACATTGGGGGAGGTCTCCCGGTTCGCCCTAAACCCCATCACCGAGTTTGGGAATGTCTCCCATAGTGACCGATCCCTCCAGCTGCCCGACGGGATATCTTGCGCCTGCCTGGGTGGGTTTGCAGGTGCTGAATATCAATCGATCAGTCGTATTTATTGAGTGCTTACTATGTGCAGAGCACTGCCCTAAGCGCTTGGGAGAGTATGATGCGACAGAATTAGCAGACACATTCCCTGCCCATAATGAGCTTACGGTCTAAGGATGTTCCTCCCAGCGTCCTCTTGGACTCCCTCTTCTTTCAGTGCTCACTGTTCAGAGTAGACAGCAAAGAGCATTTAAGAAAGGAGAACTTGCTCCCCGAAGCTCCACGCGGTAACCAGAGAGGGCCTACCCTCCTTTCTTCCTCATGAACAGAAGCAAACCCCTTGGCGAGAAGAACGTTTAAAAATGCCCTTCCCAAAGCACTTGTCTTTCTCTTGGTTTATGCGACTAGCCCATAGTAAGTGTTTAACAAATGCCAAAATTATTGTTATTATTATTATTATTATTAATTACAATTCAGTAAAGACAGGGAAGATAATGGCCCTTTGCATTAGAATTGTATTGCCCTCCTCTGTTTTCTATTATTCCCCTGGCACCATGTCGCCAAGCCGCGGGGGTCAAGGGAGTGGGGTCCTGTCGGTGATCCCATTGTGCTGAAACTTCATCCAGTGGTCCGCCTCATCGTCGCCGCCCCCCCCCGCCCCAGCCCTGCCATGCCATCGTCTGTGCAGTTGCTGTGATCATCTTCATCACGTCTCCAGTCTGCTTTAGCAGCTCGCTGCCGATATTGCCCGTGCTACTGCTAACCCTGTCCAAACTCCGTTTCCCAGGCATCGTGTCTGCTTCCCCCTGTCACGGCTGGCTTGAATAATTGGCAAAGAAAAAAAAAGCATGCTAAATCCCCAGGCTTCCCGCTTCACGCTCCGAGAAGAGCCTCCCTGCTTATCTAGTCCGTTGGTCCTGTGATTCCGCGTGTGGTGGGAGAGCCGATTGGGCTCCATGCGTCCGACAGAATTTCTCTGGGTTCTGATGGGTCGAAGGTGTTGTGTGGGACAACCCCCCAGGGTTTTTCAGGGTGTTTTTTTTTTTTAATTAAAATTCTTTCTTCTCCTCGTTTCTTTTAAAGAGGAACCGAGCTAGCAACCTCTCTTTAAAAAACCAAAACACCCTTAAGGTAAAAATTTACAAGGCGGAGGGAACTACTGTAAGTTGTACACCTTCAGTGGGGTCAGAGCCGGGAGAAGTTTTGAAAGGTGGGTATGGTCAGGCCTTCTTGGCCGATGGAGAAATCGCCCTTCCTGTCGTTCCCAGAATTCCCTTCTGGGAGCCAAGAGGGATTTGCTCAGTTGATATAGCAGAAGATGTGGCGGTGCCCAATTCACCTTTCTGGATCTGAAAACAGTGGCCATTTTTTTTTTTAACTTTTAGGATGATTCATTCTAATCCTCAAGTTCCTCCGGGCAGAGCTGTCTTTGTGGCGGTGCTGTTCTGGCTGGTTTTCCCCAGGGGACAAGTGTCAGGATAATCTTTCTTATCCTTCAGAAATAAGGTGGGAAGAAGAGAGGTAGAGGATCAAGGGGAAAACCAGCTTTGAGTAAAGTTAGGTTGGTGTGATTCAATTGAAGTGTGGCTTCTCCACCTTTACCAAATTTGTTAAGGTTGTCACATTCTGGCAGTCAACTCCAAAATAGTAGTAGTGCATAATAAGTGCTTACAGTGGGCAGAGCACTGTACTGAGCGCTGGGAAAGAGTGCAGAGGTGGGGGTTAGATACAGACCCTGGCCCTCGGGGGGCTTACGTAGAAATCGGGGAGGTGACTGGAGACAGATACATTGGGAGTAGCGGTATAAAATATTAAAACAGCCTAGGAGACAAGGACAGATACACAGTGCAATCAGTTGGTCATATTGAGCGCTTACCATATGCAGAGCACTATATTAAGTGCTTGAGAGAGTACAGCACAAAAATACACGTACCTGCCCACAGCGAGCTCACAGTGTAGAGGGGGAGACAGACATTAATAGAAATAAATAAATTACGAATATGTACTTAAGTGCTGTGGGGCTGGGAGGCGGGGGGGGATGAATAAAGAGAGCAAGTCAGAGGGATTCAAGAGGGCAAAAGGGGGTGGAAGAAAAGGAAAAGAGGGCTTAGGGAAGGCCTCTCGGAGGAGATGTGCCTTCAATAAGACTTTGAAGAGGGGGAGAGTAATTGTCTGTTGAATATGAAGAGGGAGGGCATTCCAGGCCAGAGGCAGGATGAGGGCTAGAGGTTGGCAGCCAGATAGCTGCGATTGAAGTACAGTGAGTGGGTTGGCAATAGAGGAGCCAAGTGTGCAGGCTGGGTTGGAGTGGGAGAGCAGCGAGGTGAAGTAGGAGGGGGCGAGGTGATTGAGTGCTCTAAAGCCGACATTAAGGAGATTCTGTTTGATGCAGAGGTGGATGGGCAATCACTGGAGGTTCTTGAGAAGTGGGGAAACACGGCTTGGATGTTTTGGTAGAAAAACGATCTGGGCAGCAGAGTGAGGTATGGACTGGAGCAGGGAGAGATAGGAAGCAGGGAGGTCAGCAAGGAGACCGATACAGTAATCAAGGCGGGATAGGATAAAAACCTGGAATAACGTGGTAGCCGTTTGGATGGAGAGGAAAGGGTAAATTTTAGCAATGTTGTGAAGGTAGAGCCAACAGGATTTAGATTGAATATTTGTGTTGAAAGAGAGAGAGAAGACAAGGATAATCCCAAGGCTATGGGCTTTTTTGAGATAGGAAGGATGGTGGCACCGTCTACAATGAGGGGCAAGGCAGGGGAAGGGCAGGGTTTGAGTGGAGTTCTGTTTTGGACATGTTACGTTTGAGGTGATGGCAGGACAGCCAAGTAGAGATGTTTTGAAGGCAAGAAGAGATGCAGAACTGCAGAGAGAAAATGAGATCAAGGCTGGAGATGTAGATTTAGGAATCATCCACATAGAGATGGTAGTTGAAGCCAGGCAGCGAATGAGTTCTCCAAGGGAGTTGGTGTAGATGGAGAAGAGAAGGGGACCCAGTACTGAACTTTGAGGGACCCCCCCACCCCGCCCCACACAGTTAGGAGGTGGGAAGCAGAGGAGGCGTCCATGAAAGAGACTGAGGATGAGTGGCCAGAGAGATAGGCTGGATAATGTTTCCAGGAGAACTAGATGTTCGACAGTGTCAAAGGCAGCTGAGCGGTCGAGGAGGATTAGGATGGAGTAGAGGCCATTGGATTTGGCAAGAAGGAGATCATTGGTGACCTCTGAGAGGACGGTTTCAGTAGAGGGAAGGGGACGGAAGCCAGATTGGGGGGGGCGGGGGGGGCGGGGGCAAGAAGAGAATTTGTGGAGAGGAACTTGAGACAGCGGGTAAAAGCCAGATCAGTAGGGAGCTGTGGCTAGAGGAGCAGAATTTCAGGCTGTTTGTGATTTAGAGTCCTTGGTAGACCCGTAGTCACAGAAACAGCTAACGCAGGTGAAACTGATTAAAAAATCTTTCCTTGTATAGAAATCATGGCAGGGTAGCACCTTCTTCTTCCTCCTCCTCCTTTTCCCAGGGTACCACCTCCTCCTTCCTTCTCCCTCATTCTCTTCCCTCCCTCTTTATTTCTCCCTCCTCCTCCTCCTCCTCTTCTCTGAGCTAGTTAAAGTTGTAGCTTTTAGTACCAGACACTAAATCCAGATTCCATTCATTTCATAGGCCCAAGGAATGGATAGTACAGTGTTTCTCCAGTGATTTGAGAAATCACGAGGGAGCAGAACTGTTTATTTTCAAAACACCCTTTTCTTTCTCTCCCAATGACTGACATGCACAGCTTTGGATAGATACCAGTGGTATTCTGTTCTATTGATGCAGATGTGGATGGGCAATCACTGGAGGTTCTTGAGAAGTGGGGAAACACGGCCTGGATGTTTTGGTAGAAAAATCATTCCTCTCTATTCTATTCACAGAACTAAAGAATCATGCCATTGCTTTCCAGAAAGCATTTGGGAATAGGCTTGAGGACTTCACCCAGACAAAACTAGTTTAAAGAAAATTATCTTTGCAAATAAGCATTCTCCATTTTTTTTTCTTTAAAACCAACTGGTTTGCAGCTGGCAGCTGCTTTTATTTCTCTTATTCCTCTTCAGTGGATATGGGTCAATTTTGCAGCTTTGGAGCAGTTTGCAGACCAGATTTCATTTTCCACAGTCTAGTAACTAACGAGCAGATGAAATGACAAAAATATTTCTCGCTTTATTGACAATGGAAAAGCTGCTGAAAATCCTTGTTTCTAAAGATGCCTTGCTCCTAAAAAACTACATCCAACAGTTGCATTTTGTAACTTGGTATACTTTAAAAATTGGGAGACAAATCACTGTATCATGAAAGTAATTATAGTATTCTTTCTATTGAAAAGCCAAACCCTCAAAACGGAAATATTTATAATATGAAGAGTTGGAATGGTGTTTTACTGGATTTGACCTTCATACTTCTATGCTTTACAGCAAGCATGGAATTTTAACAAGAACTTTCCCCCAAGCCTCATAACTATGCTTCTTTATGTCTCCATTTATTTGAAAATCATTCTGCAAGCAGCGTGGCCTAGACCTAGATAGAGCCTGTATCTGGGAGTCAGAAGGACCTGGATTCTAATCCTGCCTCTGCCACTTGTATGCTGCGTGACTTTGGGCTAGTCATTTCACTTCTCTGCACCTCCGTTACCTCATCTGTAAAATGAGGATTAAGACTGTGGGACACATATCCAACCTGATTAGCTTGTATCCATCCCAGCACTTAGTATGGTGCCTAGCACATTGCGAGTGCTTAAAAAATGCCATTTATAAAACAAAAAAACAAAACCTTCTTTGCAACACCCCAGGGAATTCAAGAGAAGCCAGTTTTAACAGATGATTAAGGTTTTCGTCATTTAACAGGCCAGCAGGTTTCCTGCACAGACGGGTTTATGATGCGACAGTGGTAGGAGTTGGATTGCGATTCATCCCATCCTGTTTTCATGATTGGCAATCCTGTAATGAAATATTTATCGTTTTCCGTTAGAACCACAAAGGTTGTTTAAAATGGGGGCAGCTTTTTTGAAAGAACTATTCTAAAATTAGGATTCAAGAGAAATCTGTAGTCAGCTTAGATGAGCTTGCAAGATGCCAAGTGGAATTTATGGTGGAGGAGTCC